>NC_069501.1:637048991-637368991 GCF_027579735.1 Bombina bombina | reverse complement strand
GGTAACAGTAGTATTTTCTTAGTCAATTCCATTCCCAGAAAATAATGTACTGCACATACCTCATTTGCGGAGGACCCCGCATGCTATTCCCAGTTTCTGAAGTTACCCCACTCCTCAGAATGTCGAGAACAGCCAGTGGATCTTAGTTACGCCTGCTAAGATCATAGAAAAAAAACGCAGGCAGTTTCTTCTTCCAAATACTGCCTGAGATAGAAAAACAGCACACTCCGGTGCCATTTAAGATAACAAACTTTTGATTGAAGAATAGTTAAGTAAAAACTCCAGCTCCTCTCGCGACCTCCTTCTTTGTTGAGGGTTGCAAGAGAATGACTGGATATGACATGTGAGGGGAGGAGCTATATAGCAGCTCTGCTTGGGTGATCCTCTTGCAACTTCCTGTTGGGAAGGAGAATATATCCCATAAGTAATGGATGACCCGTGGACTGAACACACTTAACAAGAGAAAAATATATATAGGAAGATCAGTTAATGTGGACCAGTGGAACTAATGTCAGTTTGAGTTAAAAAGTTAACATGAGTGATTTCCAGAGTCAATACTCTCAGATAGCGATCAACCGCAGGCTTACCCCCACACTGTATGTGCTCTGAAGTCTCTGTAATCAAAGTTACCGCCGTAGCGGGGTGACGTCACCTTTATGGGCGCTGTTCTGGATCAGCCTCCTGATTGGTCCTTTATCGGAGCGGCTTTAGAAGGTAACTGAAATTTTCGCTACCAAAGTATCTGCTCTTAAGTGTATGCCAACAAGCAAGATACCTTTGAAGGAGTGATGTATAGAAAAATTAGCTTTGTCCAATCCCCAAACGGAGGGGCTCTGATTTCACTCTGCGATAAAGTTCTGTGCAGTAGTACCCTTGTCAGATTATGCCGACCTTGTTTGCCAATAATGTAGTGGTGAGTTATTCTATCTACATTCTAAGCTGGAGCTACACTCGTGAGTGTGCATTGCTGCAGGAAATCGTTACCCTTTGTATAATCGAAAATTGGCAATTGTTAGCTGGGCCAGCAGAGACTGACATTATTGGCAAACAAGGTCGGCATAATCTGACAAGGGTACTACTGCACAGAACTTTATCGCAGAGTGAAATCAGAGCCCCTCCGTTTGGGGATTAGACAAAGCTAATTTTTCTATACATCACTCCTTCTTGCGTGTTGGCATACACTTAAGAGCAGATACTTTGGTAGCGAAAATTTCAGTTACCTTCTAAAGCCGCTCCGATAAAGGACCAATCAGGAGGCTGATCCAGGACAGCGCCCATAAAGGTGACGTCACCTTTAACTTTTAACTCAAACTGACATTAGTTCCACTGGTCCACATTAACGGATCTTCCTATATATATTTTTATGTGGTGGCAACCTGAGTTTTATTTTTTAACGGAGACGTCCGTTAGTTTTATGCATTTACAGATAAGAACTTTTAATAGAATTGTTTAAAACTATTCTTTTGTGTTTTATGAAGTATATTAAATTGGCATAGCCCCTTTTTTATATGTAAGATTTGGTCTTCTTTTTTAATCATAGTATCTTAACCTAATAAGAACACTAGTGCACTATTTAAAGGGATACACCTGGTAATTTGAAGTAATTTGTTTTCTACTAAAGATACACCATTAGTGAATGGCACCTTGAATTAATTTAGACTTTGTTTTTTAGCACTTTTTTTCTTATAGGATATACCTGGTTTTATCGTATTTAATAAATCACGTTTAGAGTTAATTCACCTTCAGCTTTTAGCGCTCCTGTTTTCTGTTATTTCGTATTACTAGTTTCTGACCTATATTAGGGACCTTTAGGTCTTTCAGGAGTTTGGTGAATCACCCTGCGCTCATATTTAACCTTTTTTATTTGTTACTCAAAAATACACCCATATAATAGGGCAACCTCCTTGCTCATCCGTTGGGGGGTATTAAGAGACATCCCCAGATGTTATGACAACATACTTACCCATTCAGTAGAAAAGTGAATAGTCTTCTAGGTACTAATGTATTCAATTGATGTATCCATTAAGCTTCTAGTCCCAATAACTCCTTGTCCTGGTCACCCCCTCTTATCATTGGGGGACTCTGTCAATCAGCATGGATTTTATCATTGCCACTGAATGAGGACTTTCAACAAAATGTTGTGCCACCAGTTGGTCCGAGTACCCCTTCTTTTTCTCAAAATGTGATACTCATCTTCCAATGTAAAAACACAATTTATGCTTACCTGATAAATTTATTTCTCTTGTGGTGTATCCAGTCCACGGATCATCCATTACTTGTGGGATATTCTCATTCCCAACAGGAAGTTGCAAGAGGACACCCACAGCAGAGCTGTTATATAGCTCCTCCCCTAACTGCCATATCCAGTCATTCAACCGAAAACACGCAGAGAAAGGAGAAACCATAGGGTGCAGTGGTGACTGTAGTTTAAATGAAAAAATTACCTGCCTTAAAATGACAGGGCGGGCCGTGGACTGGATACACCACAAGAGAAATAAATGTATCAGGTAAGCATAAATTGTGTTTTCTCTTGTAAGGTGTATCCAGTCCACGGATCATCCATTACTTGTGGGATACCAATACCAAAGCTAAAGTACACGGATGAAGGGAGGGACAAGGCAGGTACTTAAACGGAAGGTACCACTACCTGTAAAACCTTTCTCCCAAAAATAGCCTCCAAAGAAGCAAAAGTATCAAATTTGTAGAATTTTGAAAAAGTATGAAGCGCAGACCAAGTAGCCGCCTTGCAAATCTTGTTCAACAGAAGCCTCATTTTTAAAGGCCCATGTGAAAGCCACAGCTCTAGTAGAATTAGCTGTAATCCTTTTAGGAGGCTGCTGGCCAGCAGTCTCATAGGCTAAGCAGATTATGCTTCTTAGCCAAAAAGAAAGAGAGGTTGCCGAAGCCTTTTGACCTCTCCTCTGTCCAGAGAAGACAACAAACAAAGCAGATGTTTGTCGAAAATCTTTAGTAGCTTGTAAGTAAAACTTTAAAGCACGAACCACGTCCAGATTGTGTAATAGACGTTCCTTTTTTGAAGAAGGATTAGGACACAAGGATGGAACAACAATCTCTTGATTGATATTCTTGTTAGATACCACCTTAGGTAAAAACCCAGGTTTGGTACGTAGGACTACCTTATCCGTATGGAAAATCAGATAAGGAGAATCACATTGTAAGGCAGATAACTCTGAGACTCTGCGAGCCGAGGAAATAGCTACCAAAAAAAGAACTTTCCAAGATAAAAGTTTGATATCTATGGAATGAAGAGGTTCAAACGGAACTCCTTGAAGAACTTTAAGAACCAAATTTAAGCTCCATGGTGGAGCAACAGGTTTAAACACAGGCTTGATTCTAAATAAAGCCTGACAAAATGCCTGAACGTCTGGAACATCTGCCAGACGCTTGTACAAAGAATAGACAGAGCAGAAATCTGTCCCTTTAAGGAACTAGCTGACAATCCTTTTTCCAAACCTTCTTGGAGAAAGGATAATATCCTGGGAATCCTGACTTTACTCCATGAGTAACCCTTGGATTCACACCAATAAAGATATTTACGCCATATTTTATAGTAAATTTTCCTGGTGACAGGCTTTCGTGCCCGTATTAAGGTATCAATAACTGACTCGGAGAAGCCACGCTTTGATAAAATCAAGCGTTCAATCTCCAGGCAGTCAGTCTCAGAGAAATTAGATTTGGATGGTTGAAAGGACCCTAAAATAGAAGGTCCTGTCTCAGAGGCAGAGTCCATGGTGGAAAGGATGACATGTCCACCAGATCTGCCTACCAGGTCCTGCGTGGCCACGCAGGCGCTATCTAAGTCACCGATGCTCTCTCCTGCTTGACCTTGGCAATCAGTCGAGGGAGTAGAGGAAACGGTGGAAACACATAAGCCAGGTTGAAGGACCAGGGCGCTGCTAGAGCATCTATTAGTGTCGCCTTGGGATCCCTGGACCTGGATCCGTAACAAGGAAGCTTGGTGTTCTGGCGAGATGCCATGAGATCCAGTTCTGGTTTGCCCCAACGATGAATCAATTGTGCAAACACCTCCGGATGGAGTTCCCACTCTCCCGGATGAAAAGTCTGACGACTTAAAAAATCCGCCTCCCAGTTCTCTACGCCTGGGATATGGATAGCTTATAGGTGGCAAGAGTGAGTCTCTGCCCAGCGAATTATCTTTGAGACTTCTAACATCACTAGGGAACTTCTTGTTCCCCCATGATGGTTGATGTAAGACACAGTCATTATGTTGTCCGACTGAAATCTGATGTACCTCAGAGTTGCTAACTGAGGCCAAGCCTGAAGAGCATTGAATATCGCTCTTCCAGAATATTTATTGGAAGGAGTGTCTCCTCCTGAGTCCACGATCCCTGAGCCTTCAGGGAGTTCCAGACTGCACCCCAACCTAGAAGGCTGGCATCTGTTGTTACAATTGTTCAATCTGGCCTGCGAAAGGTCATACCTTTGGACAGATGGACCCGAGATAGCCACCAGAGAAGAGAATCCCTGGTCTCTTGATCCAGATTTAGTAGAGGGGACAAATCTGTGTAATTCCCGTTCCACTGACTGAGCATGCATAGTTGCAGCGTTCTGAGATGTAGGCGTGCAAACGGCACTATGTCCATTGCCGCTACCATTAAGCCGATTACTTCCATGCACTGAGCCACCGAAGGGCGCGGAATGGAATGAAGAACACGGCAGGAATTTAGAAGCTTTGATAACCTGGACTCCGTCAGGTAAATTTTCATTTCTACAGAATCTATCAGAGTCCCTAGGAAGGAAACTCTTGTGAGTGGGGATAGAGAACTCTTTTCCTCGTTCACTTTCCACCCATGCGATCTCAGAAATGCCAGTACTACGTCCGTATGAGACTTGGCAATTTGGAAGTTTGACGCCTGTATCAGGATGTCGTCTAAATAAGGGGCCACTGCTATGCCCCGGGGCCTTAGGACCGCTAGAAGCGACCCTAGAACCTTCAAAAAGATTCTTGGGACTGTAGCTAATCCAAAGGGAAGAGCTACAAACTGGTAATGCCTGTCTAGAAAGGCAAACCTGAGAAACCGATGATGATCTTTGTTATCGGAATGTGAAGATAAGCATCCTTTAAATCCACTGTAGTCATATATTGACCCTCCTGGATCATAGGTAGGATGGTACGAATAGTTTCCATCTTGAATGATGGAACTCTGAGGAATTTGTTTAAGATCTTTAGATCCAAAATTGGTCTGAAGGTTCCCTCTTTTTTGGGAACCACAAACAGATTTGAGTAAAAACCCTGTCCCTGTTCCTCCTTTGGAACTGGATGGATCACTCCCATAACTAGGAGGTCTCGTACACAGTGTAAGAATGCCTCTCTCTTTATCTGGTTTGCAGATAATTGTGAAAGGTGAAATCTCCCTTTTGGGGGGGAAGCTTTGAAGTCCAGAAGATATCCCTGGGATATAATTTCCAATGCCCAGGGATCCTGGACATCTCTTGCCCACGCCTGGGAGAAAAGCGAAAGTCTGCCCCCTACTAGATCCGTTAACGGATAGGGGGCCGTTCCTTCATGCTGCCTTAGAGGCCTGCTTACCTTTGTCCCAGGTCTGGTTTGGTCTCCAGACTGTCTTGGGCTGAGCAAAAGTTCCCTCTTGTTGGCATTAGAGGAAGTTGATGCCGCACTTGCCTTGAAGTTTCGAAAGGCACGAAAATTAGACTGTTTGGGCCTTGATTTGGACCTGTCCTGAGGAAGGGCATAGCCTTTTCCTCCAGTGATATCAGCAATATCAGCAATCTCCTTCAAACCAGGCCCGAATAGGGTCTGCCCCTTGAAGGGAATGTTAAGCAGCTTAGATTTTAAAGTCACGTCAGCTGACCATGATTTAAGCCATAGCGCCCTGCGCGCCTGTATAGCAAAACCAGAATTCTTAGCCGTTAGTTTAGTCAAATGAACAATGTCATCAGAAACAAAGGAATTGGCTAGCTTAAGTGCTCTAAGCTTGCCAAGTATGTCATCCAATGGAGTCGCTACCTGTAAAGCCTCTTCCAGAGACTCAAACCAGAACGCCGCAGCAGCAGTGACAGGAACAATGCATGCAAGGGGCTGTAGGATAAAACCTTATTGAATAAACATTTTCTTAAGGTAACCTTCTAATTTTTTATCCATTGGATCTAAAAAAGCACAACTGTCCTCGACAGGGATAGTAGTACACTTTGCTAAAGTAGAAACTGCTCCCTCCACCTTAGGAACTGTCTGTCATAAGTCCCGTGTGGTGGCGTCTATTGGAAACATTTTTCTAAAAATAGGAGGGGAAGAGAACGTCACACCTGGTCTATCCCATTCCTTATTAATAATTTCTGTAAACCTTTTAGGTATTGGAAAAACATCAGTACACACCGGCACTGCATAGTATTTATCCAGTCTACACAATTTCTCTGGCACTGCAATTGTATCACAGTCATTCAGAGCAGCTAAAACCTCCCTGAGAAACACGCGGAGGTGTTCAAGCTTAAATTTAAATGTAGAAATATCAGAATCAGGTTGCATCATCTTTCCTGAGTCAGAAACATCACCCACAGACTGAAGCTCTCCTTCCTTAGCTTCTGCATATTGTGAGGCATTATCAGACATGGTTCTTAAAGCGTCAGTATGCTCTGCATTTCGTCTAACCCCAGAGCTATCTCGCTTACCTCTAAATTCAGGTAGTCTGGCTAATACCGCTGACAGTGTATTATCCATGACTGCCGCCATGTCTTGTAAAGTAATCGCTATGGGCGCCCTAGATGTACTTGGCGCCTTTTGAGCGTGAGTCCCTTGAGCGGGAGTCAAAGGATCTGACACGTGGGGAGAGTTAGTCGGCATAACTTCCCCCTCGTCAGATTCCTCTGGTGATAAAATTTTTTAAAGACAGAATATGATCTTTATTGCTTAAAGTGAAATCAGTACATTTGGTACACATTCTAAGAGGGGGTTCCACCATAGTTTCCTCTATGTCAGACATGTTTGTACAGACTAGCAATGAGACTAGCAAGCTTGGAAAACAGTTTAAATCAAGTTAACAAGCAAATATAAAAAACGGTACTGTGCCTTTAAGAGAAACAAATTTCGTCAAAATTTGAAAAACAGTGAAAAAAGGCAGAAATCAAACGAAATTTTTACAGTGTATGTAATAAGTTAACAGAGCATTGCACCCACTTGCAAATGGATGATTAACCCCTAAATTCAAAAACGGATAAAAAAAAAAACGTTTTTTAACAGACACAACAAATTGCCACAGCCTGCTGTGGTCCTACCTTCCCCAGTAAACGACTTTGGAAAGACTTTGAGCCCTTTAGAGATGTCCTATAGCATACAGGGGACTCCTGAGGGAAGCTGGATGTCACAGTTTGTAATTTTAACTGCACCAACTGTAACTTTTATACTACAACAGTGGAAAGCCGCAGGAAACTGTTTCTAGGCAAAAAATAAAGCCAGCCATGTGGAAAAGACTAGGCCCCAATAAAGTTTTATCACCAAAGCATATATAAAAACGATTAAACATGCCAGCAAACGTTTTATATTGCATTTTTATAAGGGTATTACCCCTGAGAGTAAGCATGATACCAGTCGTTATTAAATCACTGTATTCAGGCTTAACTTACATTAATCTGGTATCAGCAGCATTTTCTAGCATTTCCAATTCTAGAAAAAATTGTAACTGCACATACCTCATAGCAGAGTAAACTGCACGCCATTCTCCCGCTGAAGTTACCTCTCTCCTCAGACATATGTGAGAACAGCAATGGATCTTAGTTACAACCTGCTAAGATCATAGAAAACTCAGGCAGATTCTTCTTCTATTTCTGCCTGAGATAAAATAGTACAACTCCGGTACCATTTAAAAATAACAAACTTTTGATTGAAGAAAATAAACTAACTATTTTTCACCACTCTCTCCTACCACCTCCATGCATGTTGAGAGTTGCAAGAGAATGACTGGATATGGCAGTTAGGGGAGGAGCTATATAACAGCTCTGCTGTGGGTGTCCTCTTGCAACTTCCTGTTGGGAATGAGAATATCCCACAAGTAATGGATGATCCGTGGACTGGATACACCTTACAAGAGAAATAATCCACACAAAGATTGAAGTATATTGCATAGTCCGACATTTATGCAAGTCTATGTTGGATCTGGTAATTTGAAAATAGTTAAATGTGTCTTCATTTAATTCGTTTGCTTATGGATGTATCTGTTAAGTGTACACCAAGACTTCCCTCAAAACCTCATTAATTGTATCCTCTTTGCATCCTCTAGACAGAAACTTTTTTTTTACCTCAACTAATTTTACCATTTTTTTAAAAACTTTTTTTTTATATGATCGCAGAGAGAGAGAGAGAGAGAGAGATTTGATAAGTAAACAAACAAAAGTCTATATTTCTGTTTAAATAGAGTGATAGCAAAGGTAGGTGTGAATACTCTCTGGGGGAACCACAGATTGAGCTCAGCATCAAAGATTGAGTCAGCATCAAAGAAATCTGAGACACTATAGTTGTTAACAACAGGATGCCTTTTGACTAAACTACTGAAAAGAATCCTTTTGATGAGAAGAACTCTGCAATATTTATTAAAGGGACAGTCAACACCCGATACTTCATAACTCCATACCTTAGATCAGTAATAGAAGATGCAGCTGCACCGCATCGCATGTTGATGAGCTCTAAGGGTATGGAGTGATCACCCAAAATACAAACGTTTATTTCAGGTAGATATGGCCGACAAACTCCTCCCCCTTCTCCTTCGTCCCCTTCTCTAATCTTTTCCTTGCTCGTTCCTGTTGAAAGGGTGACGTTGCTGTTTTGATAATGCGCATGTGCATGTGCATTATCTTCTACCCGCTCGCAAAATCAAGCCAAAATCGTAAGTGCTATCCATTGGGCATGCGAGATTCTCCGTGAACGCGTGTTAACCCCAACCGAGGATTGGATTATGATTGGAGGATTCAATCAAAAAGAAAGTTATTACGTAACAGTGGGGGGAGTTTGACGGCCATATCTACATGGAAAAAGCATATGTATATTGGGTGATCACTCCATACCCTTAGAGCTCATCAACATGCGATGCGGTGCAGCTGCATCTTCTATTACTGATCTAAGGTATGGAGTTATGAAGTATCGGGTGTTGACTGTCCCTTTAAGGTTAGTAACAGTAGTTCTAGAACAGGGATAGGGAACCTTGGTACTCCTGATGTTTCAGAACTAAATTACTCATGATGCTTAGGCACTCTGAAGTCAAGTTGAGCATCATGGGAAATATAGTTCTGAAACATCTGGTTCCCCATCCCTTTACTAGAAGAAAAAACATGGAGGAACTAGGTTAATGGATTGATATGAAACCTGGTACCACCCATGTACTGTAAGGTAGAAATAGTGGATTCATTTAGGGGCAACACAATGCAGCATTGCCTAGAAATTTACTGATTGAAATGAGCAGCAAATTTTAACATTAATGGACATAAAAGGAAAACAAAATTTATGCTTACCTGATAAATTATTTAATGGCGAGAGTCCATGAGACACCACATGTGGGAATTACCCTCAAGTCCACTAGGAGGGGGCAAAACACCCCAACATACCAGAGCTTTAAATCACTCCCACTAACCCTGAATCCTCAGTCATACATTTAGCCAAGTAGATAGAAGAAACAAAAAGCAAAAGACAAAAGGCTAACGGTTACATGCAAAAAAAAAAGGGGGGTTTATCGTGGGTTTTTCGCTTGTATTACAAGTTGAACATAAACGCGATCGCTTGAGTGTGTTGGGATAGTGCAACCTTAGAACTCTGGTTGTTTCATGAAACAAAAAAGTGTCACAAAACACATAAAAAATATATTAAAAAGTACAGTTAAACTCATGATAACACCACCTAAGAAAAAATATTCAAAACAATATTGCACAAAAAAGTTATAAGGGCTCAATGATATGAGGTCTCAGATGTTAGAAAAAAAAAGGTAGATAAAGGGCTTTAACATAGAGATGTATACATATACATGTCTAAATATGTCAAAGGAGCTTGATGCCCTGTGTTTCTGGCGAGCCTGCAGGCTCGCCAGAAACAGCAGTTATGAAACACCGGTCACAAAGACCGCTGCTCCATAACATGTCGATTGATTGGTTGGTTGATTGACACCTCCCTGCTGGCGGCCCATTGGTCGCGAGTCTGCAGGGGGCGTTGCAATGCTGAATACGGAGAACGTATTGCTCTCCGTATTCAGCGAGGTCTGGCGGACCTGATCTGCACTGTCTGATCAGGTCCACCAGACTTTGTTAAATAGAGTCCAGTATATATATAAGTGTATAGATATATATTGTACCAAAACACAATTATATATATATATATATATATAAAATATATATATATATATATATATATATATATATATATATATATATAATATATATAAAGAGAATATATTGTGCTATGTTAACAACATTGGAATGTGAAATATTGATATTTTTATGTCAGGTTAGCGTACTTGAGAATATGTGACTGTGTTTGCGTGCAATGTTGTAAGTCCAGTTTTTGCCTAGAATTAGATATAGATTTAAATAGCTTACCTCTCCAGGGGTCCTCAAGAGCGCTTTCTGTGTGCAGAAAATAGCTACTACACTGAACACAAAATATTAACCCATGTGTAGGTAAGAAAAAGCTGTTTTTATGAGGGAAACCACCCCCCAAAACAATAGATCCGTGGATTCCATCACTGCTGTGACTAGCAACTCCAGGGTGCTCTAAAGCCCAACTGATAAATTTAAAGAGACAGTACCCCATATTTGAAGTTTTTGAAAAAGTGCCTGAGAGTATTGTATAAGTTGTGTGGCATATGTATTTATGTGTCCACGCTATGTGAAGCATGTGTACATGTTCATACTAACCGCCAGTGGGCTATCAAGAAGCAATTTACTCATCTGTTATCACCTTTGTCCACTGTGCTTATCTCAGCTGCAGACAACTGCTTCCAATAGATGGGTCCATCTGAGGCAGTGCAAGCATGATGCCAAGGATCTCATAAAAAACAGCATACTGCAACCCCAGGAATTGGCAGATAAATCTGCATTTCACCTGGGAGGCCTGTGACCATTCCACACACTGCGTGGCTGAAAGCTCCTTGTCTACCCCTCTGTCTTTCGAATGCACTCTAAGGAGGAAATGGATCTCAGATCGGTTCGATGAGTATATCAGCACTTCAGAATTTACCTCACACCCACCTAACTGCATTCATTACTTTTGGGAAATAAGAACCTGGCCACCAGGAGGAGGCAAAGACAACCCAGCCAAAGGCTTAAATACTCCTCCCACTCCCCTCATCCCCCAGTCATTCTGTCGAGGAAAAAGGAACAGTAGAAGAAATATCAGGGTGAAAGGTGCTAGAAGATAATAAGGACACCCCACATAAAATTATGGGTGGGGAGCTGAGGACTCTTTCCATCAGAAGAAAAGGAAATTATCAGGTAAGCATAATTTATGTTTTTCTTCTTAAATGGAAAGAGTCCACAGCTGCATTCATTACTTTTGGGAAAACAATACCCAAGTTATAGAGGACACTGAATGCCAAGACAGGAGGGTACAATAGGCGGCCCATACTGAGGGCACCAAGCCTGTACCTTAACCCGATAAAAAATCCTGCTTCGTCCAAAGCCGACAGCATTTTAAGAGGAAAAGCCCCAATGACACTGACTTGCAGTTAGTCCAGAAACCAAACTAGAGACCGCAAATGGCCTTGACTAAGCCAACAGTCCTCCAGGAGACACCGTCACCCAACAAACAGTCCTCCACCGCTTATCAATGCAACCCTAAGGCGCACCAGAAATTGGACATCCAACGCAAGCAGCTTGGTATGAACCAACCACCCTTGAGGCTCAAGCCACACGGCTAACCACCAGATGACATGGGTCACTCTGTGGTAAAGAGTAAAAAATACTCAGAAATCCTGGCCAACCATGACCAGGTTAGGTAGATGGAGCAAGGACATAGCCCCAGTTCCCACTACTGTGGAACACCCTGACCAGCCCTGAGATCCAAGATTCCAAAACCACCCAAGACTGGGTCAGGAAAAAGGCCAAGCGAAGCTTCAGCAACCGGAAGTCTCAGGGAGAAAAACAGGTCCAGGCACCTAATAGTTCAGACAAACCTTACCCTAGAACTAAACACCCCAACTGGCCAAAAAGTCAGACACAAGGGTATGGATGCATATCCAGAGAATCCGGATAGAGAGAAGAACTCGAAAGCCTGACCACAGGACCAGCCAAACGGAGCCCTATCTTTCAAAACTGGGAAAGATCACAAACAAATGACAATCAGGAGATTACTTCATTACCATATGTCTAATGAGGTGCACCATTCAAATTAGCAGACTGAAAATCCCAGTATCTGGTAACGATGTCTGAGCAATACAGAAGGCAAGCAATCCTGTAACGAAAGGCAAAACACTCAGCGACAGTTACCCCCGCGGGGAACTGTAGAGGCCCTCCCAAAGGTGGAAGGCCCGGGACAATAGGGCACAAGCACATACTCAAATAAACGTCTGGACTCAGCAGACGAACAATCGCCAACATTATGTGGAAGTGAAAACGTGCTGTAACCTCCGGGGGGAACATCCACCCTGCATGGAGGTATCAGAATCTGGGTCACCCGCATGTGTAGAAGTATGAATTGGTAGGGAACTCGCCTCTCGGAGGACAGGACCCCCAGAGGCGGATGGCTCAGCAGTCCCTTGATTCCCGAGCCCGAGGAACCAGGAACTATGAAATGACATACGGAACAAAACTGGTTGAGAAGTGTCAACGAGGCCAATCCGGATTCATCACCGGACACAGAATCTGAAATCAAAATAGTCTCAGTATCAGAATCCTCCGTAACTGAATCTGAAATTAGCACTGTCTCAGCATCAGAATCCTCCATAACTGGATAGAGGATATATAAATATGGACTAAAGTAGTAAAAACAAAAACAGCACGTGACACCCCCAATGGCTGGGGCACTCACCACCTCCTATGACCAGACCCCTGTAGACTAGAAAATTTCCTTCGCCACACAGTCGGGAATGCGCAAATGGAAAACGGAACATAACCACGCCCGAACACATGGTGAACCGTACAGTCCAAAATAGCGTGCCCAACCAAAAGGCTGTGTCACTACCAAAGGCCTCAATGTTCCAAGCCACAAGCCCATAAACATCACACATAAGCAGGTTGAATCACATAACAAACATGATTATAAACCCCCCTATTCAATAACCCCCCTCAGGAGATATTAACCCTCAATTCCAAGATACTACAAGAGACTCACCGAGACCCTTATGATATTTATTTAGACCCGCAAGGTGGTAGCCTCTCGGGAAAACATTCACATTACAGTACATTGAGAATAAAGTAAAATGTAACAATCTTACCGGAATCTACGCCATGGAACAGGAACACGGCCTTTCAAGTGTGATGGATAGTAGCATCGCCTCCGCCATGGACTAGAGAGAAAAAACATGGCAGTGGAGCAAAGTTCGACAACGCCGATTGCTTGAGGAGCTGTTATTCTGAGTCGTGATGGTTTCGCAGAAAGACTCTCCCTGCATCTCCGGACTCTAACTTTCATCCAAGCCCTCACTGAGAGACTAACAGGACTACTTAAAACTCCTGTCCCATGCCGAAGAGTACTACCCTCCATAAGAGACAAAAAACAAAAATTAAAAATTCTGACACTTCTCTGCCATCCTCCTGGGACGAAAGGCAAAGAATGACTGGGGGATGAGGGGAGTGGGAGGATTATTTAAGCCTTTGGCTGGGTTGTCTTTGCCTCCTCCTGGTGGCCAGGTTCTAATTTCCCAAAAGTAATAAATGCAGCTGTGGACTTTTTCCATTTAAGAAGAAAATTTCAGCGTAAAAAAGGAAATGTATTCTTACCTGATATATTTGTTTCTTTTACGATACGATGAGTCCACGGATTTCATCCGTACTTGTGGGATATCGCCACCTGGTCAGCAGGAGGAGGCAAAGAGCTCCACAGCAGAGCTGCATAAATAGCTCCTCCCTTCCCTCCCAACCCAGTCATTCGACCGAAGTTAGGAAGAGAAAGGAAAAGCCAAGGAGCAGAGGTGACTGAAGTTTAACAAAAATAAAGACCTGTCTCATAAAAACAGGGAGGGCAGTGGACTCATCGTATCGTAAAAGAAAAGTAAATTTATGCTTACCTGATAAATGAATTTCTTCTATGGTACGACGAGTCCACGGATTCATCCTTTACTTGTGGGATATTATCCTCCTGCTAACAGGAAGTGGCAAAGAGCACCACAGCAGAGCTGCCTATATAGCCCCTCCCTTAGCTCCACCCCCAGTCATTCGACCGAAGGTACAGGAAGAAAAAGGAGAAACTAAAAGGTGCAGAGGTGACTGAAGGTTAAAATTAAACAAAATATAATCTGTCTTAAAATGACAGGGCGGGCCGTGGACTCGTCGTACCATAGAAGAAATTAATTTATCAGGTAAGCAAAAATTTACTTTTCTTCTATAAGGTACGAGTCCACGGATTCATCCTTTACTTGTGGGATACAATACCAAAGCTACAGGACACGGATGAACGGGAGGGACAAGACAGATGGTTAAACAGAAGGCACCACTGCTTGAAGAACTTTACTCCCAAAAATAGCCTCTGAAGAAGCAAAAGTAACAAATTTGGAAAATTTGGAAAAAGTATGGAGCGAAGACCAAGTCGCAGCCATAGAAATCTGTTCAACAGAAGCATAATTTTTAAAAGCCCATGTGGAAGCCACCGCTCTAGTAGAGTGAGCTGTAATCCTTTCAGGAGGCTGCTGTCCAGCAGTCTCGTATGCCAAACGGATGATGCTTTTAAGCCAAAAAGAAAGAGAGGTAGCCATAGCTTTTTGACCTCTACGTTTTCGGGAATAGACAACAAACAAAGAAGATGTTTGACGGAAATCTTTGGTTGCTTGCAAGTAAAACTTCAAAGCACAAACCATGTCCAAGTTGTGCAACAGACGCTCCTTCTTAGAGGAAGGATTAGGACACAGAGAAGGAACAACAATTTCCTGATTGATATTCCTATTAGTAACAACCTTAGGAAGGAATCCAGGTTTGGTACGCAAAACCACTTTATCAGCATGGAAAACAAGATAAGGCGAGTCGCATTGTAATGCAGATAGTTCAGAAACTCTTCGAGCCGAAGAGATAGCCACTAAAAACAGAACTTTCCAAGATAGAAGCTTAATATCTATGGAATGCATAGGTTCAAACGGAGCCCCTTGAAGAACTTTAAGAACTAAATTCACCCTTATACTTTACCAGAGAGGATTAGATATATAGAAAGCTCAGTAAACGCATTTGCAGTTCAAATACATTAACAGAGATATCTGTAATAGAAGCTGACAGAATTTAAGGCTATGTGGTAAACGTAACGTTTGTTCTCCTAAGGCACGGTGAATAGCGTACACAGAGCCAAACACAACAGTGTCCCAAGAGGCAACAGAGAGAAAATATTCCATTACAATTAAAACACTGCCTAAAAAACTAAGGAGGCACATACTACCTAAGATATACAATACTGATATTGGTAATAGAGGTATTTGTTCTCTAGAAATAAAGACACGGGCAAGTGAATGTTTTTTAACACATACAGAGGAATATAAACTGTGCTCTTTTGGGGAAGTGCTGAGAAAGTTACGGCTTCAAAAACGCTTAAGTAAAAAAGTGTAATAATAATTATAACAGACAGCGTTTCAAGATTTAGCATAATATCTGAGTTGTGCAGAAATTAAAAACACCTATTATAACACGTATTCACACATCACAGTGCAACAATTTTCTGACAACTTAAGAATTAATAATCCACACAGCACTGTAACCAACACTACCGTATTAAGCAGAAAAACTGCATATGCTGTTCTATAAATAACAACTCTCAGGTATAACAACCAGAGAGGGTGCAAAAAATCATTACTGGCTAATAGGACACATACGGGAATTACCAGGGTACCCAAACAACAGATACTGGGATTACCAGGGTACCCAAATAATTATTGGGAGAGTGTATGTTATAAGATTGATTTAACATACACATTATTGTGGGACCCATTTGTCCAAGTATAGCACAGCCAAAATAGTATTACTCTGGGGGAACAAAGATTAATATTTCAGGCCTTCGATATTACAGTCTTCCACCCAAGAGAATATATACAGTCTAATCACATGCAAGTGTTAGTGTCGATTTTAATTTGTGTGTTACCCTTATTTTAAGTGCATTTCATAATAAAAGTTATATTTTATTTTTACCCGGTTTGGATAAACTGCCTTTAAGTCTAGGCTAAGAGTGCTTATATGTGCATACTTTCAGGAGATATCCACATCTTTGTGAGAGTCTTCTTTGTCTTTTTGGAAAATTTACTTTCATGCATTTAGCACCATTCCCTACATAATATAAACTTTACAAATTAACAAATATTTAGTTTAAATTATATAATAACAGGGAAACAGCCCGTGTGGTGCCTTTGTTCGTGTGTCGTAACATAAATTCAAACTCCATAGCGGAGCAACAGGATTAAACACAGGCTTGACTTTAACTAAAGCCTGACAGAACGACTGAACGTCTGGAAAAACTGCCAGACGCTTGTGCAGTAGAATTGATAAAGCAGATATCTGTCCCTTTAAGGAACTAGCTGATAGCCCCTTCTCCAATCCTTCTTGGAGAAAGGAAAAAATCCTAGGAATCCTGATCTTACTCCATGAGTAGCCTTTGGATTCGCACCAATAAAGATATTTACGCTATATCTTATGATACATTTTCCTAGTGACAGGCTTTCGAGCCTGAATCAAGGTATCTATGACCGAATCAGAGAAACCCCGCTTAGATAAAATCAAGCGTTCAATCTCCAAGCAGTCAGCCGCAGAGAAACTAGATTTGGATGCTGGAACGGACCTTGAATCAGAAGGTCCTGCCTCAGTGGCAGAGTCCATGGTGGAAGAGATGACATGTCCACCAGGTCTGCATACCAAGTCCTGCGTGGCCACACAGGTGCTATCAAAATCACAGAAGCTCTCTCCTGTGTGATTCTGGCAATCAAACGAGAAAGGAGAGGAAATGGTGGAAACACATAAGCCAGGTTGAACGACCAGGTTACTGCTAGAGCATCTATCAGTACTGCCTGAGAATCCCTTGACTAGGACCCGTAACAAGGAAGTTTGGCGTTCTGACGAGATGCCATCAGATCCAATTCTGGTGTGCCCCATTGCTGAATCAATTGTGCAAACACCTTCGGATGGAGTTCCCACCCCCCCGGATGAAAAGTCTGACGACTTAGAAAATCCGCTTCCCAGTTTTCCACTCCTGGGATATATATTGCTGATAGATGGCAAGAGTGGGTCTCTGCCCATCAAATTATTTTGGTAACCTCTATCATCGCTAGAGAACTCTTTGTTCCCCCCTGATGATTGATATATGCTACAGTCGTGATATTGTCCGACTGGAATCTTATGAACCTGGCCGAAGCCAGCTGAGGCCACGCCTGAAGCGCGTTGAATATCACTTTCAGTTCTAGAATATTTATCGGGAGGAGAGCCACCTCCTGAGTCCACAAACCCTGTGCTTTCAGGGAATTCCAGACTGCACCCCAGCCCAATAGGCTGGCGTCCGTCGTCACTATGACCCACGCTGGCCTGCGGAAACACATTCCCAAGGAACAGATGATCCTGAGACAACCACCAAAGAAGAGAGTCTCTGGTCTCTTGATCCAGATTATCTGAGGAGATAAATCTGCATAATGCCCATTCCACTGTTTGAGCATGCATAGTTGCAGTGGTCTGGAACTATGTCCATTGCCGCTACTATTAGTCCGATTACCTCCATACACTGAGCCATTGACGGCCGAGGAATGGAATGAAGAGCTCGGTAGGTGGTTAAAATTTTTGATTTCCTGAATTCTGTTAGAAAAATTTTCATGTCCGCCGAATCTATCAGAGTTCCCAGGAATGGAACTCTTGTGAGAGGGATAAGTGAACTCTTTTTTACCTTCACCTTCCACCCGTGAGATCTTAGGAAAGCCAACACGATGTCCGTGTGAGACTTGGCTAGTTGGTAAGTCGACGCCTGAATTAAGATATCGTCCAGATAAGGCGCCACTGCTATGCCCCGCGGCCTTAGAACCGCCAGAAGGGACTGTGGCATCTTTGTGAAAATTCTTTGAGCTGTGGACAACCCAAAGGGAAGAGCCACAAACTGGTAATGCTTGTCCAGAAAGGCGAACCTGAGGAACTGGTGATGATCAATGTGGATTATTGATAAAATAGTCTGAATGGTCTCCATCTTGAAAGATGGTACTCTGAGGAATTTGTTTAGGATCTTGAGATCTAAAATTGGTCTGAAGGTTCCCTCTTTTTTGGGAAGCACAAACAGATTGGAGTAAAACCCCTGCCCCTGTTCTGCTTTCGGAACTGGGCGGATCACTCCCATGGTATATAGGTCATCTACACAGCGTAAGAATGCCTCTCTTTTTGTCTGGTTTGCAGACAATTGAGAAAGATGGAATCTCCCCCTTGGAGGAGAATCTTTAAAATCTAGAAGATACCCCTGGGTTACGATTTCTAAAGCCCAGGAGTCCTGAACGTCTCTTGCCCAAGCCTGAGCAAAGAGAGAAAGTCTGCCCCCTACTAGATCCAGTCCCGGATCGGGGGCTACCCCTTCATGCTGTCTTGGTGGCAGCAGCGGTCTTCTTGGCATGTTTACCCTTGCTCCAAGACTGGTTAGGTCTCCAGACTGACTTGGATTGAGCAAAATTCCCCTCTGGTTTTGCAGCAGGGGAATAGGTAGAGGGACCACCTTTGAAGTTTCGAAAAGAACGAAAATTATTTTGTTTGGTCCTCATCTTATTTGTCTTATCCTGAGGAAGGGCACGGCCTTTCCCTCCAGTTTTGTCTGAAATTATCTCTTTCAGTTCAGGCCTGAATAGGGTCTTACCTTTGAAAGGGATGGCTAAAAGCTTAGATTTTGAGGACACATCAGCAGACCAGGACTTAAGCCATAACGCTCTACGCGCTAAAATGGCAAAACCTGAATTCTTTGCCGCTAATTTAGCCAGTTGAAAAGCGGCATCTGTAATGAAAGAATTAGCTATCTTGAGAGCCCTAATTCTATCCAGAATATCATCTAATGGGGTCGCAACCTGAAGAGTCTCCTCCAGAGCCTCGAACCAAAAAGCAGCTGCAGTAGTTACAGGAACAATGCACGCTATAGGTTGGAGAAGAAAACCCTGATGAACAAATATTTTCTTAAGGAGACCCTCTCATTTTATATCCATAGGATCTTTGAAAACACAACTGTCCTCAATAGGTATAGTTGTACGCTTAGCCAGGGTAGAAATAGCTCCCTCCACCTTAGGGACCGTCTGCCACGAGTCCTGCATGGTGTCTGATATGGGAAACATTTTCTTAAAAGTAGGAAGGGCAGCGAACGGAATACCTGGTCTATCCCACTCCATAGTAACAATGTCCGAAATCCTCTTAGGGACTGGAAAAACATCAGTGTAGGCAGGAACCTCTAGAAATCTGTCCATTTTAAACAATTTCTCTGGAACTACAATAGGGTCACAATCATCCAGAGTCGCTAAAACCTCCCTGAGCAACAAGCGGAGGTGTTCTAGTTTAAATTTAAAAGCCGTCATATCTGAGTCTGTCTGAGGGAACATCTTTCCTGAATCAGAAATCAGACAGCAAATCCCTCACCCCAACTTAGAATATTGTGAGGGTACATCGGATATGGATAATAAAGCGTCAGAGGGCTCAGCATTTGTTCTCACACCAGACCTACTGCGCTTCTCCTGCAACCCAGGCAGCTTAGATAAAACCTCTGTGAGGGTAGTATTCATAACTGCGGCCATATCTTGCAGGGTGAAAGAATTAGACGCACTAGAAGTACTTGGCGTCGCTTGTGCGGGCGTTAATGGTTGTGACACTTGGGGAGAATTAGATGGCATAACCTGATTCCCTTCTGACTGAGAATCATCCTGCAACATACTTTTAGTAGCTAAAATATGTTCTTTGCAATTTATTGACCTTTCAGTGCATGAGGGACACATTCTAAGTGGGGGTTCCACAATGGCTTCTAAACATATTGAACAATGACTTTCCTCAATGTCAGACATGTTGAACAGGCTAGTAATGACTACAAACAAGCTTGATTTAGTGAAAAAACAACAATCTTAAAAAACGGTACTGCGCCTTTAAGAGGATAAAAGCATACACGTTCTGGAAAACGGCTTTAAAATACACCAAACTTTCCAAATTTTTGATACCAGACTCAATCTGGGTAGTTAAGTTTGCCCCACAAGAAAATAAAACATTTAACCCTTTAATGTGCAAACCGGATTGAAATAAGGCCTAAATCCGGAAAAAACACCACCCGCACTTCGCCACAGCCCTGCTGTGGCGCCTACCTGCCC
Organism: Bombina bombina; assembly: GCF_027579735.1. Taxonomy (NCBI): domain Eukaryota; kingdom Metazoa; phylum Chordata; class Amphibia; order Anura; family Bombinatoridae; genus Bombina; species Bombina bombina. The sequence goes on along the minus strand of NC_069501.1, from coordinate 637,348,541 downwards.
TCAGGGATTGTAAATATGGGGTTAAAGCTTCGATTTGGCCCAAAACATCCACAAGGGCCCTCAGGAGTTGGAGCTTGCTGCTTGCTGAGTGAAAACTGTGCATCTGAGGCGTAAAAATAGGCCCCGCCCATCTCACTCAATGTCTCTACAGCCTCAAAGAACCGCACCAGAGGGGTTTTAAATTAGCCATGTGGGTTCTGAGACCTAAAAAATAAGCCAAGTGTACCCTCAATAAAGTTGCCCAAAAAACATTATTGCCCACAAAACGTTAAAGCACTCCCAGTTACAAAACGTTTGCACCACAAACATTCAAAAACTCAGTGTCAACCATTTTTTAATTAGCCCCTTATTGCAAGCTTAGTAATGCCCTTCTATAGCTATTAGGATTACTGCTTACCCTTACCCTCATGGGGATACTGTCAGCCTTTCTGAAATACACAGTCTCTCCAGAAAAAATGACTGAACATACCTCACTGCTATATAGCATGAAAACGTTCCTCACACTGAAGTTTCTTGTACCCCTCAGCCTCTGTGGGAACTGTACTGGATCTTAGTGACAAATGCTAAGATCATCATCCTCCAGGCAGAAGTCTTCATCCATCTGCTGCCTGAGAGTAAATAGTACACACCGGTACCATTTAAAACAAAAAACTCTTGCTTGAAGAATTTAAAAACTAATATTTTATCACCTCTTTCACTTTATCCTTCCTAGTACTTAGAAGTAGGCAAAGAGAATGACTGGGGGTGGAGCTATATAGACAGCTCTGCTGTGGTGCTCTTTGCCACTTCCTGTTAGCAGGAGGATAATATCCCACAAGTAAAGGATGAATTTGTGGACTCGTCATACCTTATAAAAGAAACAAATTTATCAGGTAAGAATAAATTTCCTTTTCTTTTACAATATACGATGAGTCCACGGATTTTATCCTTACTTGTGGGATACAATACCAAAGCTATAGGACATGGATGAAATCGGAGGGACAAGACAGGGAACCTAAACGCAAGGCACCACTGCTTGAAGAACCTTTCTCCCAAAAACAGCCTCAGACGAGGCAAAAGTATCATTTTTTTTTAAATGCCCATGAGGAAGCCACAGCCCTAGTGGAATGAGCCGTAATTCATTCAGGAGGCTGCTGTCCAGCAGTCTCATATGCAAAACGGATGATACTCTTCAGCCAAAAAGAAAGAGAGGTAGCCATAGCTTTACGACCCCTACGCTTCCCAGAGAAAACAACAAAAAGGGAAGAAGATTGACGAAACTCCTTAATTGCCTGTAAGTAAAACTTCAAGGAACGGACAACGTCCAAATTATGTAACAGTCGCTCCTTCTTAGAAGAAGGATTAGGACACAAGGAAGGAACAACAATCTCCTGATTAATATTTTTAGTTGAAACAACCTTAGGAAGAAAACCAGGTTTGGTACGTAACACTTGCAGTAAAGATTAGACTTCCTAGTGCTCAAAGCAAATACCCCATAAGGAAAGAGTTAATACAAACAAGATAGGTAAAAATATAAATATTTAATATGACTGAAAAAATATATCTGAAAAAATATATATAAAAGTTAATCAATAAAAAGTTAAACAATAAAAATAATCTTTATTAAGCCTTTGTCAAGCTTGACAAAGGTTGAATTTTACAGCTGAAACGCCTTGCAAATCCTCTGAGTGCTAAATTCCACAGGAGAGTGGAACATCATCTCCTATCACTAAACCATCAACTTTTTGTGGGTCATATACGGCAACAAAGAAAAAGAATAATCATTTAACAGATCGACCGATAGAGCCAGAAGGAACACAACAACCCTGAGCGAGCAGAGCCGGCTGCACATCCCCCAAGGACCAATCAGGGGAAGCCTGCACACAAGGCGCATGATTTTGAATCTCCTGGGGAGTAAGCGGCTGAAACGAGACCCACTGCGGGTGAAATGCTCCAGGAGCGGCGATCTTGTTTCAGTAAGACAACTGGAACTAAACAGGTCAGAAATCCTTTACAAGTACTTTCACAGGAATATTGGTACAGACGCTACTGAAAAGCGTATATATACCCTTCAACCAAAGATACATTTAAACCTTAAAGAAATCGTTCATGCTTCTCGTGCTAACAGTAACCACGGAACCACTTACATTCCATTGTGCCTAACTACGAGACTTAAGGACTGTTTACAAACCACCATCTCAAAGCTTTTATTATACAGTTTGATGTTGATTTATTAACCTTAACGAATATCGGATCTTGTAACTCGTGCACATACTTGTATCTGCCACTAACACGCTAGCAGACACCATCTAATCTTCCTTATTAGCGCTATATATACGGTCTTATATAAAGATCATAGACTTTATATCACACCGACCGCTACACATCTTGCATACTTTCAGCAACATAGACGCTACAAAGCATTATTATAGATTCACTATAAATGCAACTATATGTCTATAATTAACTAGTAAATATTCGCATTATTGGGTATACAGCTCACACCAAAACCAAATATCCAATATTAAATATACACTGTTCACTCATTAGTCCCAATTAGCTCAAAATTTACATTGAAGTCACAATTCAGCTCTTTTACACAACATATTGGTTTATTTAATACTTTTAAGTATAACGAGGTTGGCCAACCTACATCTAATGAAGTTTTAAGACACTAAGAAATATCCATTTACTAACTGAGCAAATTCTTTTTATTGATTAACTTTTATATATATTTTTTCAGATATATTTTTTCAGTCATATTAAATATTTATATTTTTACCTATCTCGTTTGTATTAACTCTTTCCTTATGAGGTATTTGCTTTGAGCACTAGGAAGTCTAATCTTTACTACATACGTTCCAATCCTTTTGAAGCATAGAGAAAGCTTCTATAGACTTTTTTAGCATACCACACAACGCATAGTTCATAGCTCTTCAATACCAAAAATTGGTACGTAACACTACCTTATCCGCATGGAAAATAAGATAAGGAGAATCACATTGTAATTCCGAAAGCTCAGAAACTCTGCGGGCAGAAGAAATAGCAACCAAAAACAAAACTTTCCAAGATAATAACTTAATATATATGGAATGCATAGGTACAAACGGAACCTCTTGAAGAACTTTAAGAACTAAATTCAAACTCCATGGAGGAGCAATTGGTCGAAACACAGGCTTGATTCTAGTCAGAGCCTGACAAAAAACAAAATTTATGCTTACCTGATAAATTCCTTTCTCCTGTAGTGTGGTCAGTCCACGGGTCATCATTACTTCTGGGATATTAACTCCTCCCCAACAGGAAGTGCAAGAGGATTCACCCAGCAGAGCTGCCATATAGCTCCTCCCCTCTACGTCACACCCAGTCATTCGACCGAGAACCAACGAGAAAGGAGAAGCCAAAGGGTGCAGTGGTGACTGGAGTATAATTTAAAAATTTAGACCTGCCATAAAAACAGGGCGGGCCGTGGACTGACCACACTACAGGAGAAAGGAATTTATCAGGTAAGCATAAATTTTGTTTTCTCCTGTTAAGTGTGGTCAGTCCACGGGTCATCATTACTTCTGGGATACCAATACCAAAGCTAAAGTACACGGATGACGGGAGGGACAGGCAAGCTCTTTATACGGAAGGAACCACTGCCTGAAGAACCTTTCTCCCAAAAACAGCCTCCGAAGAAGCAAAAGTGTCAAATTTGTAAAATTTGGAAAAAGTATGAAGAGAAGACCAAGTTGCAGCCTTGCAAATCTGTTCAACAGATGCCTCGTTCTAAAAGGCCCAAGTGGAAGCCACAGCTCTAGTAGAATGAGCTGTAATTCTTTCAGGAGGCTGCTGTCCAGCAGTCTCATAGGCTAAACGTATTATGCTACGAAGCCAAAAAGAGAGAGAGAGAGGTAGCCGAAGCTTTTTGACCTCTCCTCTGACCAGAATAAACGACAAACAGGGAAGACGTTTGTCGAAAATCCTTAGTTGCCTGTAGATAAAATTTCAGGGCACGGACTACATCTAGATTGTGTAGAAGACGTTCCTTCTTCGAAGAAGGATTGGGACACAAAGATGGAACAACAATCTCTTGATTGATATTCCTGTTAGTGACCACCTTAGGTAAGAACCCAGGTTTAGTACGCAGAACTACCTTGTCTGAATGAAAAATCAGATAAGGAGAATCACAATGTAAGGCAGATAACTCAGAGACTCTTCGAGCCGAGGAAATAGCCATTAAAAACAGAACTTTCCAAGATAACAGCTTGATATCAATGGAATGAAGGGGTTCAAACGGAACACCCTGTAAAACATTAAGAACTAAGTTCAAACTCCATGGTGGAGCAACAGTTTTAAACACAGGCTTGATCCTAGCTAAAGCCTGACAAAAAGCTTGAACGTCCGGAACCTCTGACAGACGTTTGTGTAAAAGAATGGACAGAGCTGAAATCTGTCCCTTTAAGGAACTAGCGGATAAACCCTTTTCTAAACCTTCTTGTAGAAAAGACAATATCCTAGGAATCCTAACCTTACTCCATGAGTAACTCTTGGATTCGCACCAATATAAGTATTTACGCCATATTTTATGGTAAATCTTTCTGGTAACAGGCTTCCTAGCCTGTATTAAGGTATCAATTACTGACTCAGAAAAACCACGTTTTGATAAAATCAAGCGTTCAATTTCCAAGCAGTCAGCTTCAGAGAAATTAGATTTTGATGTTTGAAGGGACCCTGGATCAGAAGGTCCTGTCTCAGAGGCAGAGACCAAGGTGGACAGGATGACATGTCCACTAGATCTGCATACCAAGTCCTGCGTGGCCACGCAGGCGCTATTAGAATCACCGATGCTCTCTCCTGTTTGATTCTGGCAATCAATCGAGGAAGCATCGGGAAGGGTGGAAACACATAAGCCATCCCGAAGGTCCAAGGTGCTGTCAAAGCATCTATCAGAACCGCTCCCGGATCCCTGGATCTGGACCCGTAACAAGGAAGCTTGGCGTTCTGTCGAGACGCCATGAGATCTATCTCTGGTTTGCCCCAACGTTGAAGTATTTGGGCAAAGACCTCCGGATGAAGTTCCCACTCCCCCGGATGAAAAGTCTGACGACTTAGGAAATCCGCCTCCCAGTTCTCCACTCCCGGGATGTGGATTGCTGACAGGTGGCAAGAGTGAGACTCTGCCCAGCGAATTATCTTTGATACTTCCATCATTGCTAGGGAGCTTCTTGTCCCTCCTTGATGGTTGATGTAAGCTACAGTCGTGATGTTGTCCGACTGAAACCTGATGAACCCCCGAGTTGTTAACTGGGGCCAAGCCAGAAGGGCATTGAGAACTGCTCTCAATTCCAGAATGTTTATTGGCAGGAGACTCTCCTCCTGAGTCCATGGTCCCTGAGCCTTCAGAGAATTCCAGACAGCGCCCCAACCTAGTAGGCTGGCGTCTGTTGTTACAATTGTCCAATCTGGCCTGCTGAACGGCATCCCCCTGGACAGATGTGGCCGAGAAAGCCACCATAGAAGAGAATTTCTGGTCTCTTGATCCAGATTCAGAGTAGGGGACAAGTCTGAGTAATCCCCATTCCACTGACTTAGCATGCACAATTGCAGCGGTCTGAGATGTAGGCGTGCAAAGGGTACTATGTCCATTGCCGCTACCATCAAGCCGATTACCTCCATGCATTGAGCCACTGACGGGTGTTGAATGGAATGAAGGACACGGCATGCATTTTGAAGCTTTGTTAACCTGTCTTCTGTCAGGTAGATCTTCATTTCTACAGAATCTATAAGAGTCCCCAAGAAGGGAACTCTTGTGAGTGGAAAGAGAGAACTCTTCTTTTCGTTCACCTTCCATCCATGCGACCTTAGAAATGCCAGTACTAACTCTGTATGAGACTTGGCAGTTTGAAAGCTTGAAGCTTGTATCAGAATGTCGTCTAGGTACGGAGCTACCGAAATTCCTCGCGGTCTTAGTACCGCCAGAAGAGCACCCAGAACCTTTCTGAAGATTCTTGGAGCCGTAGCTAATCCGAATGGAAGAGCTACAAACTGGTAATGCCTGTCTAGGAAGGCAAACCTTAGATACCGGTAATGATCCTTGTGAATCGGTATGTGAAGGTAAGCATCCTTTAAATCCACTGTGGTCATGTACTGACCCTTTTGGATCATGGGTAGAATTGTCCGAATAGTTTCCATTTTGAACGATGGAACTCTTAGGAATTTGTTTAGGATCTTTAAATCCAAGATTGGCCTGAAAGTTCCCTCTTTTTTGGGAACCACAAACAGATTTGAGTAAAACCCCTGTCCGTGTTCCGACCGCGGATGGATCACTCCCATTAGTAAAAGATCTTGTACACAGCGTAGAAACGCCTCTTTCTTTATTTGGTTTGTTGACAACCTTGACAGATGAAATCTCCCTTTTGGGGGAGAGGATTTGAAGTCCAGAAGATATCCCTGAGATATGATCTCTAACGCCCAGGGATCCTGGACATCTCTTGCCAAAGCCTGGGCGAAGAGAGAAAGTCTGCCCCCCACTAGATCCGTTCCCGGATCGGGGGCCCTCAATTCATGCTGTCTTAGGGGCAGCAGCAGGTTTCCTGGCCTGCTTGCCCTTGTTCCAGGACTGGTTAGGTCTCCAGCCTTGTCTGTAGCGAGCAACAGCTCCTTCCTGTTTTGGTGCAGAGGAAGTTGATGCTGCTCCTGCCTTGAAATTACGAAAGGAACGAAAATTAGACTGTCTAGCCTTAGGTTTGGCTCTGTCTTGAGGCAGGGCATGGCCTTTACCTCCTGTAATGTCAGCGATAATTTCTTTCAACCCAGGCCCGAATAAGGTCTGCCCTTTGAAAGGTATGTTAAGTAATTTAGATTTAGAAGTAATGTCAGCTGACCAGGATTTTAGCCACAGTGCTCTGCGTGCCTGAATGGCGAATCCGGAATTCTTAGCCGTAAGTTTAGTTAAATGTACTACGGCATCCGAAATAAATGAATTAGCTAGCTTAAGTGTCTTAAGCATGTTTGAAATCTCATCTATAGTTATTGAGTCAAGAGTCTCTTCCAGGGACTCGGACCAAAAGGCGGCCGCGGCCGTGACAGACGCAATACATGCAAGGGGTTGCAATATAAAACCTTGTTGAACAAACATTTTCTTAAGGTAACCCTCTAATTTTTTATCCATTGGATCTGAAAAGGCACAGCTATCCTCCACCGGGATAGTGGTACGCTTAGCCAGAGTAGAAACCGCTCCCTCCACCTTAGGGACCGTCTGCCATAAGTCCCGTGTGGTGGCGTCTATTGGAAACATTTTTCTAAACACAGGAGGGGGGGAAAAGGGTACACCGGGCCTATCCCACTCCTTAGTAATTATCTCTGTAAGCCTCTTAGGTATAGGAAATACGTCAGTACTCGCCGGTACCGCATAGTATCTATCCAGCCTACATAATTTCTCTGGGATTGCAACGGTGTTACAATCATTCAGAGCTGCTAATACCTCCCCTAACAGTACACGGAGGTTTTCGAGTTTAAACTTAAAATTAGAAATGTCTGAATCCATTCTATTGGGATCAGAACCGTCACCTGCAGATTGAAGCTCTCCGTCCTCATGTTCAGCATACTGTGACGCAGTATCAGACATGGCCCTATTATCAACAGCGCACTCTGTTCTCACCCCAGAGTGATCACGCTTACCTCTAAGTTGTGGTAATTTAGCCAAAACTTCAGTCATAACATTAGCCATATCCTGTAATGTGATTTGTAATGGCCGCCCTGATGTACTCGGCGCTACAATATCACGCACCTCCCGAGCGGGAGATGCAGGTACTGACACGTGAGGCGAGTTAGTCGGTATAACTCTCCCCTCGTTATTTGGTGAAAGATGTTCAATTTGTACAGATTGACTTTTATTTAAAGTAGCATCAATGCAATTAGTACATAAATTTCTATCGGGCTCCACTTTGGCTTTAGCACATATAGCACAGAGATATTCCTCTGAGTCAGACATGTTTAACACACTAGCAATTAAACTAGCAACTTGGAAATACTTTTCAAAGCAATTTACAAATAATATGAAAACGTACTGTGCCTTTAAGAAGCACAGAAAAAAAGTTATGACAGTTGAGAAATAATAAACTTGAGAAACTATAACATCAAATTCTTTCCGGTAAAAACACAATTTTAGCAAAGGATTGCCCCCATTAGTAATGGATAACTAACCCTGAATAGCAGAAAAAAAGGTACAGAAAATAAACGTTTTTTATCACAGTCAGTCACAATCTCACAGCTCTGCTGTGAGTGATTACCTCCCTCAAATTAACTTTTGAAGACCCCTGAGCTCTGTAGAGACGAACCGGATCATGCAGGGAAGACAAGAGACTTCTGACTGAATTTTCTGATGCGTAGTAAAAGCGCCAAAATAGGCCCCTCCCCCTCACACACAACAGTGAGGGAGATCAGTAAACTGTCTTAAATTAAATAAAACGACTGCCAAGTGGAAAAACAGTGCCCAAAACAATTTTTCACCCAGTACCTCAGAAAATTAAACGATTTAACATGCCAGCAAAAACGTTTAACATCAAATAAATGAAATGTCATTAGAAAGCCTGTTGCTAGTCACTGCAAATTAGGCTAAAGTCTTATGCATACAGTATTATCCCAGTGAAGTGCCATTCCCCAGAATACTGAAGTGTAAATATACATACATGACAGCCTGATACCAGTTGCTACTACTGCATTTAAGGCTGAGCTTACATTATATCGGTATGGCAGAATTTTCTCAGTCAATTCCATTGTCAGAAATAATATGCTGCTACATACCTCTTTGCAGGTTAACCTGCCCGCTGTCCCCTGATCTGAAGTTTACCTCACTCCTCAGATGGCCGAGAACAGCAATATGATCTTAACTACGCCGGCTAAAATCATACAAAAAACTCAGGTAGATTCTTCTTCAAATTCTACCAGAGAAGGAACAACACACTCCGGTGCTGTTATAAAATAACAAACTTTTGATTGAAGGTATAAAACTAAGTATAATCACCCCAGTCCTCTCACACATCCTATCTATTAGTTGGGTGCAAGAGAATGACTGGGTGTGACGTAGAGGGGAGGAGCTATATGGCAGCTCTGCTGGGTGAATCCTCTTGCACTTCCTGTTGGGGAGGAGTTAATATCCCAGAAGTAATGATGACCCGTGGACTGACCACACTACAGGAGAAAGATTGAATATCTGGAACATCTGCCAGACAAAATCCTGGGAATGTGAGTAGGGGAATGACGTCGCTACAGCCTGAGGAGGGTGTGTACGCTGTTATCCAATTACAGCCCTAGAATGTCGGCACAGAAGGAAGCACTGTTGGCATGGTGCCAGCTAGAATGAGAATTGAGCCAAATCCAATAGTGAAGGGTAGAAGGAAGCAGCACTCTTGATCCACTGTCCATAAAATCCAAAAAAGTTTATTTCAAATAATTTATAACAAAAATAGACAAGCACAGCACAGTACAGGCTTCACAAGTGGAGGGGGAGCAAAGGGGGATTTGCTCCCCCTCCACTTGTGAAGCCTGTACTGTGCTGTGCTTGTTTATTTTTGTTTTAAATTATTTGAAATAAACTTTTTTGGATTTTATGGACAGTGGATCAAGAGTGCTGCTTCCTTCTACCCTTCAAAATCCTGGGAATCCTAACCCTACTCCATGAGTAGCCCTTGGATTCGCACCAATAAAGATATTTACGCCATATCTTATGGTAAATCTTTCTATAACAGGCTTGCGTGCCTGAATCAAGGTATCAATGACCGAATCAGAAAAACCTTAGATAAAATCAAGCGTTCAATCTCCAAACAGTTAGCTGCAGAGAAATCAGATTTGGATGATGGAAGGGTCCCTGAATGAGAAGATCTTGTCTCAAAGGAAATTTCCACGGTGGCTGAGATGACATGTCCACCAGATCGGCATACCAAGTCCTGCAAGGCCACGCAGGAGCGATGAGGATCACCGAAGCTCTCTCCTGATTGACTCGAGCAATCACCCGGGGAAGGAGAGCAAAACGGAGGGAACACATAAGCTAGGTTGAACTACCAAGGCACTGCCAAGGCATCTATCAGTTCGGCCTGAGGATCCCTGGACCTGGATCCGTATCTCGGGAGCTTGGCATTCTACCGAGATGCCATAAGATCCAGCTCCGGCCTGCCCCATCTGAGAATCAGGTTGGCAAATACCTCCGGATGGAGTTCCCATTCCCCCGGATGAAAAGTCTGTCTGCTCAGAAAATCCGCTTCACAGTTTTCCACTCCTGTGATGTAGATTGCTGACAGATAACAAGAGTGAGCCTCCGCCCACTGAATTATCTTGGCTACTTCTGTCATCGCTAAGGAACTCCTTGTTCCTCCCTGATGATTGATGTAAGCTACCGTCGTGATGTTGTCCGACTGGAATCTGATGAATTTGGCCGAAGTCAACTGAGGCCAAGCCTGAAGTGAATTGAATATTGCTCTCAACTGCAGAATATTGATGGGAAGTAGAGACTCCGATCTAGTCCACACACCCTGAGCCCTCAGGGAGTTCCAGACTGCTCCCCATCCTATCAGGCTGGCGTCCGTTGTCACTATCACCCATGAGGGTCTGCGGAAGCATGTCCCTTGGGACAGATGATCCGGTGACAACCACCAAAGAAGATAGTCCCTTGTCTCCTGATCTAGATCTATTTGAGGAGACAAATTTGCATAATCTCCATTCCACTGTCTGAGCATGCTCAGTTGCAGAGGTCTGAGATGAAAATGAGCAAACGGAACGATGTCCATTGCCGCTACCATCAATCCAATTACCTCCATGCACTGGGTCACTGACTGCCGAGGAGTGGACTGAAGGGTTCAGCATGTAGTCAGAATTTTTAATTTTCTGACCTCTGTCAAAAAGATCTTCATGGATAGAGAGTCGATTAGAGTTCCCAAGAAAGGAACCATTGTCTGAAGGACTAGCAAACTCTTCTCCAGATTCACTTTCTACCCGCGAGTTCTTAGAAAAGACAGAACAATGTCGGTATGAGACTTCGTTAGCTGGAAAGATGACGCCTGGATCAGAATATCGTCCAGATAAGGCGCTACTGCAATGCCCCGCGGCCTGAGAACCACCAGCAGAGACCCAGAACCTTCGTGAAAATTCTGGGTGCTGTGGCCAGCCCGAAAGGAAGAGCCACGAACTGAAAATGTTTGTCCAGAAAGGCAAATCGGAGATCGGTAGTCATAAATTGACCCTCCTGGATAAATGGAAGAATGGTACGAATAGTTTCCATCTTGAAGGATCGGTAGTCATAAATTGACCCTCCTGGATAAATGGAAGAATGGTACGAATAGTTTCCATCTTGAAGGATGGAACTTTGAGAAAATTGTTTACTTTTGAGGTCTAAAATAGGTCGGAACGTTCCCTCCTTTTTGGGAACTACTAAAAAGAGATTTGAGTAAAACCACTGCCCCTGTTCCTGTATTGAAATGGGACATATTACTCCCATGGAGGAGAGATCTCTTACATAGTGTAAGAACGCCTCTCTTTTTATCTGGTCGACAGACAATCATGAAAGAATGAACCTTCGTCTGGGAAAGGAATTTTTTAACTCCAACTGATACCCTTGAGACACGATTTCTAGTGTGCAGGGATCCTGAACGTCCCTTATTGAAAGTCAGTATTATCCAGCACTAACGCCAATGGTCTGAGCTCCAGGGAGTAACTACCAAACTCCCAAATATTAGTGACGAAAATAAAAGATGGAAGCTCACCAGTATGCCAAAAAAGTGATTTACTTTATTGTAGAGACAGCAGGGTCCAGTAACCACGACGTTTCGGGGCAGTATGCCCCTTAATCATGTGATAACAACCTATACAGATACACCTGTTTAAATAGCTTACCTGGGATTAACCCTTACAATCTTTCTAACAATGCAACACTAAAGGGACAGCGCCATCTAGCGGCCCCCTAGGTGTATAGTCTACTAGAAAATAATAGCTAAAAACAAACAGCTATGAAGCCCTAATTACAGATTCAAGTAATGTCAAATGTTGAACCTACCAAAATATTATCCACAATGTAATTGTCTATAACTGTAGAAAATGACAAAGCAGATTTTTCTTTATAAACAGACATGATAGAAAAATATTAGTAGAAAACTGACCAATCTGACCTTCTGGATTTTTCACCTTGACACCTTGGAACCGAAGGGGCTTCATAGAGAAATAGATTGGTCAGTTTTCTACTAATCTTTTTCTATCATGTCTGTTTATAAAGAAAAATCTGCTTTGTCATTTTCTACAGTTATACATTTACATTGTGGATAATATTTTGGTAGGTTCAACATTTGACATTACTTGAATCTGTAATTAGGGCTTCATAGCTGTTTGTTTTTAGCTATTATTTTTTAGGAGACTATACACCTAGGGGGCCGCTAGATGGCGCTGTCCCTTCAGTGTTGCATTGTTAGAAAGATTGTAAGGGTTAATCCCAGGTAAACTATTTAAACAGGTGTATCTGTATAGGTTGTTATCACATGATTAAGGGGCATACTGCCCCAAAACGTCGTGGTTACTGGACCCTGCTGTCTCTACAATAAAGTAAATCACTTTTTTGGCATACTGGTGAGCTTCCATCTTTTATTTTCGTCCCTTATTGAAGTTTGGACAAAGTGAGAAAGTCTGCCCCCTACTAGATCCGGTCCCGGATTGGGGGCGGCCCCTTCATGCTGTCTTGGTAGCAGCAGCTGGCTTCTTGGGTTGTTTACCCTTTTTCCAAACCTGTTTGGGTCTCCAGGTGGACTTGGCTTGGGAATAATTCCCTTCCTGTTTAGTGGAAGAGGGGACTCCCATAAAATTTCGAAAGGAACGAAAATTACTCTGTCGTCCCCTTTGCTTGGATGTTTTATCTTGAGGGAGGAGGTGACCCTTACCTCCCGTAATGTCAGAAATGATCTCCTTCAGGTCAGGCCCGAACAGGGTCTTTCCCTTGTAAGGAAAAGCCAAAAGCTTAGATTTAGAGGACACATCCGCAGACCAAGACTTTAGCCATAAGGCTCTGCGTGCTAAGATGGAGAATCCCAAAATCTTAGCCGCCAATTTGGTGATCTGAAAGGATGCATCCGTAATAAAAGGATTAGCCAATTTAAGAGCCTTAATTCTATCCTGTATTTCTTCCAAAGAAGTCTCAGTCCTAAGAGACTCTTCTAGGGCGTCAAACCAAAAGGCAGCCACAGTCGTGACCGTCACAATGCAGGCCGCCGGTTGCAATAGAAACCCTTGATGAACATAGAGTTTTTTGAGGAGACCCTCCAACTTCTTATCCATAGGGTCTTTGAAAGCACAACTGTCCTCAATAGGAATAGTCGTACGTTTAGCCAGAGTAGAAATAGCTCCCTCCACCTTAGGGACCGTCTGCCTCGAATCCCGAACGGTGTCAGCTATAGGGTACATCTTCTTAAACATAGGAGAAGGGGAGAACGGGATACCCGGTGTCTTTCCCATTCCCTAGCAACAATCTCTGAAGTTCTCTTAGGAACAGTGAAAACGTCAGAATAAGAAGGGACGTCCAAATACCACAATAGAATCACAGTCATCCAGAGTCACCAAAACCTCTCGTAGTAACAGACGGAGGTGCTCAAGCTTAAATCTGAAGGACATCACGTCTGAATCTGTCTGGGGCAATGCACTCCCTGAGTCAGAAAGTTCCCCCTCAGATAGAGCCTCCATACCCCCCAATTCAGAGCCCTGAGAGGGTACATCGGAAATTGCCATTAACGCATCAGAAGTCGTATGGACCACATGGGCCTCTTTTCTACTGCGTTTGCCTTGAAACACAGGAAAATAGATAAAACCTCTGAAAGAGTAGATGACATAACTGTAGCCATATCCTGCAGATTGAATGAAACAGACGCAGTTGAAGAACACGGCGTCGCTTGAGCGGGCGTTAAAGGCTGTGACGTTTGGAGAGAAAGAGGTGGCATACCCTGAATCTCATCAGTCAGAGCAATCCTTAGATATATTTTTATTAAAGAAAATCTGCTCTTTACACTGTAAAGCCCTCTCAATGCATGAGGGAGAAAACGTAACAGGGGGTTCCACAATGGCATCTAAACACATAGGACATGTACTGTGTTCAAGATCATCCATGATAACAGTAAGCAAAAAGCTAGCTTGGTCGTGTCTCCGATAATTATGGTAATCAGATAAACCTATATACAAAAAAAGGCATGCATTGTTTCTTTAAAAAACAAACTGTCTCAGTTTTTAAAGATCAATACAGAAATTTATCCCACAAAATTTATCCCACACTCCCTGCACATGGACACTGTCTTAAAAGAAAACCCAATGGTTCACCAGAAAATATCAGTCACCTCGCCGCAGCTCCGCTGCGGCTCCTACCTGTCTCCACTGACCAAGACTATCCTCTCAAACGGCGTGCCTAAGATCGCTTGTAGTACTAGCAACAAGCGGACTTAGGAGCCGTAAGGAAATGCTGCCGACCGGACACCATCAGCAAAACAACTGCGCGGCTGAAGCGTGCGAATACTAGACCCCGCCTTTTGTGGGCGGTACACAACACAACCCGGACAAACAAGTTGAAACACCGCCATACACAGGAGTCTGTTAGAGAACTTTTTATCTCCCTCCGACTCCAGCATTACTCCCAGCGTCAGCCCCATATTCTATACGTCATAATAATAGAATCGCCTGTTGTAAAGTTCAGAGCAACTGAACCAAAGACAGATCCCAGCGTTTCTAGGCTAAGTGTGTTCAATGCCAGAATGAGTTGGGAAAATGTTCAATATGTCGGTATCCCATTTTTAATATAATGATAACCCACACCTGTTAAAAAGGGGAGCCCTTCCCAAGCCCATAACCCCTAACAGAAAGGCAGAGTACAGCCGCTTCTGAGATAAGCTGCAGAGCCCCAGAAATAAAAGACTGCACTTACCTCTATACTGAAGAAACAGCATGATAGCCTCACAGTATCAAGAGGGTCATCGCTTCCTCCTGGGGTCCTGTGAAGACAGAAGGGCCTTAGTTAAAAATCTCTAAGACCATCGACAGAAGGGCAGCACACATATGGGAGGCGCAGTGAGGCTAAAACCCCACCAGTTCCCATTGCCTTAAAGCCACCTGTAGCTCTACTCTAGAGATTGACAAGGAATACGGCTACACCCTATAATAAAATAGTACACTTTGGCACCATTTTAAAAATAATAAACTCTTGATTGAAGAATCTAAACTAACACCTCACTTTACCTCTTAATATCACTAACACAGGCAAAGAGAATGACTGGGTTGGGAGGGAAGGAGCTATTTATGCAGCTCTGCTGTGGAGCTCTTTGTCTCCTCCTGCTGGCCAGGAGGCGATATCCCACAAGTAAGGATGAAATCCGTGGACTCATCGTATCTTGTAAAAGAAACAGTAACGCAGCCATTACAAGTTGTGTCGGTATAGCTAAAATGTTACAAAGTACACTAACACCCATAAACTGCCTATTAACCCCTAAACCGAGGCCCTCCCGCATCGCAAACACTATTTAAAATGTATTAACCCCTAATCTGCCGCTACCCACTTCGTCGCCACTAATAAAAGTTATTAACCCCTATTCCGCTGCTCCCCGACATCGCCACCACTATAATAAAGTTATTAACCCCTATTCCCCTGCACCCCAACATCGCCGCCACTATAATAAAGCTATTAACCCCTATTCTGTCGCTCCCCGACATCCCTGCCACTAAATAAAGTTATTAACCCGTAAACCTCTGGCCTCCCACATCATCACCACTAAATAAACCTATTAACCCCTAAACCGCCAGCCACCCACATTGCAAAAAAATAAACTATTAACCCCTAAACCTAAAAACCCCCCTAACTTCAAATTAAAATTACAATATCCCTATCTTAAAATAAATTAAAAAAAACTTACCTGTGAAATTAAAAAAAACAAGTTTAAACTAACAATTAACCTAACGTAACTATTAAACTAAAATTAACATAACTACCAATTAAAAAAACTAACAATACTAAAAAAATTTAAGTCTAAAATTACAAAAAATAAAAAATACTAAATAACAAAAAATAACAAACACTAAATTACGAAAAAGGTAAAAGAGCTGATTTCTTTAGGCCCTACAAAAGGCCCGTTTAAGGGCTATTGGTAGTTTATTGTATGCTAGGTTTTTATTTTTATTTTTTATTTAAATTTTTAAGGGCTATTGGATTAGGTGTAATTGTTTTTATTTTGTATTATTTTGTTTGTTATTTTTCTTAATTTAGTGTTTGCTATTTTTTGTAATTTAGTATTTTTTAATTTTTGTAATTTTAGACTTAAATTTTTTAGTAGTGTTAGTTTTTTTTAAAATGTTTAATTTACTAATACAACCAAAGACAGTTGCAAAAAAGAATACACATGTAGCACTCTAGTCCCTAATTAGTTATTGTTAATATGGAGTAGTATACATCAAAGACTATTTCTTTTAAAATGTAACTTTAATAGGTCTAGTTAAAAATGGGTACTCTAAAACAACTAGAAAAATATAGGATTGTACAGTTAAAAATAACCCTGGGAACAGTTTCCAACAGGGTTAAATATAGTATGATAAGTATCGGTCAGTTATAATTATAGGGTGACTCTCAAGAGACCTATTATTATTTAGGTTTCTATATAATTATAGCTTGTGAAATATGTCAATATCTGGCCCAAATAATGGTAGTGTTTGGTACAAAAGTGATAAACTAAAGATGACAACTCAATTTATAGGTTAAGAGGTATTGTACTCCGACAATATATTGTATCTATATCTCCTATGTTCATGGGTAGCCTATCCCCACAACTTCTGTGGAGTGACACGTAAAGGATTATTCTAGAGATTATACGTATTAACTATAAGAGTCTCAATATCTGATATCAGAAAGTAAATTTCTCTTGTTGGTTGTTCAGGGATGCTGCCCTCACATCTTATATTCAAACTAATAAGTAGCTTATGTAGTGTTTATTGTATTTATTAACAAATATTATAAATAGATGGATGCCAGATGTTCAGGTTCACAGTATATTCAACAGCTGTGCCATCTATTCAGGCTTTTTTAGGTGTATATTTTTACTTATTTATCTTGTGAATACTACATTGGGGGGCTGCCGCTGCAGTTATGAAAACTTTAAGATATTGGGTAAATAAGTATAATCGTCAGAAGCTATGATCTGTATCAATAGACTGGATTCTCTTATCAGCTGAGATTCTAGGGTAAACTGATATTGTCTTACTTACTTGTCTTGTCGTTTGTTCTACTGACAGAGCGTGTAATGTATTATTATTTTTACCTTTAATAGTGCAGTGTGTTTGGCAACAATATTGCAGTATAGTTCTTAAGTAATTTAAACACTGGATAATTGTATATATTACATGCAGGCAAGTATCGATATATAGTTGCTGACAAAGCGTGTGTTGTAGCACTATTATGCGATAGATAAAACTGTTTGTCTGTAAAGAAAATATTACAGAAATACCGTCTCATAAGTTTGTATGTTCACCTAACTGTGTAGATATACGTGAGTTGTAGCGTTACTAGTGTTTGATAGACACCTGCAGCGGATTGAATCTCTTAATTTCACAGCGTAGATATTTAGTGCTTGGCAGTCAGTAGTCTTTGGTTTGCTACCAATTATTTAAATGGATGGTAAATAACATAAAAGTAACTTTTAAAGATTATAGGTAAATAATATTGTATATAACTTTAGTATATATCAGTTTTGTAATCACAGAGGCACCCAACCCCGATTATTGCAACTAAAGTAGCCAGAACATTTGTGAGTATACAGTGTCAGCTCAGATATCAAGTAACATTGTACAACCTTAATATTTGACTAGAATATTAAAAACGAAGAGTCCCAACTGCCCTTTCCCCTGACATGTTTCGCTGGTTGCTAAGCTACTTATTAGTTTGAATATAAGATGTGAGGGCAGCATCCCTGAACAACCAACAAGAGAAATTTACTTTCTGATATCAGATATTGAGACTCTTATAGTTAATACGTATAATCTCTAGAATAATCCTTTACGTGTCATTCCACAGAAGTTGTGGGGGTAGGCTAACCATGAACATATGAGATATAGATACAATATATTGTCGGAGTACAACACCTCTTAATCTATAAATTGAGGTGTCATCTTTATCACGTTTGCACCAAACACTACTATTATTTGGGCCAGATATTGACATATTTAACAAGCTACAATTATATAGAGACCTAAGTAATAATCGGTCTCTTGAGAGTCACCCCATAATTATAACTGACCGATACTTTTCATACTATATTTAACTCTGTTGGAAACTGTTCCCAGGGTTATTTTTAACTGTACAATCCTATATTTTTCTAGTTGTTTTAGAGTACCCATTTTTAACTAGACCTATTAAAGTTACATTTTGAAAAAAATAGTCTTTGATGTATACCACTCCATATTCACAATAACTAATTAGGGACTAGAGTGCTATATGTGTATTCTTTTTTGCAACTGTCTTTGGTTGTATTAGTAAATTAAGTGTTTATTAAATACACAGCTCCTATGGGCTATTAGTACTGTTGATAAGGCCTATTGCAAACTATTACAAGCCCGTCCCAACCTATTATATATCAGTAGTGCCATCACTTTGTTTATTTTCTAAACAGGTTTTTTTTAATGTGTAATTTAGTTTTTTTAATTGGTAGTTATTTTAATTTTAGTATAATAGTTATGTTAGGTTAATTGTTAGTTTAAACTTAGTTTTTTTTAATTTCACAGGTAAGTTTTTATTTATTTTAAGATAGGGATATTGTAATTTTAATTTAAAGTTAGGGGGTTGTTAGGTTTAGGGGTTAATAGTTTAATATAGTTTTTTGCAAGGTAGGGGTTAATAACTTTTATTAGTGGCGGCGATGTCGAGAGCGGCAGATTAGGGGTTAACTTTATTTCGGTGTCGGCAATGTCGGGGGCAGCAGATTGGGGTGTTTACACTAGGGGTTTATGTTAGGGTATGTTGAAAGGTAACTTTTTTCCCCCATAGACATCAATGGGCTTGCTTAACGACGATCGCCATTCCGCACTTCAGGTGATTAGTTTATTTTCTAACACTCTCTCCCCATTGATGTCTATGGGGAAAGCGTGCACGAGCATGTCACAGCAGCCCTTGGCTTTTGTGCGGTATGAAGCTTATCGCCACCATATCGCACACGCACAAGGCGGATTTTCAGAAACTTGTAATGGCAGCGCTATGGAGGGTGAAATAACGCAAGAGTGAAAAATAAATAAATAGGAGCGCTAAAAGCTAAAGGTGATAAGGTGTATTATTGTGAGACTTATTAGAGAGAGAGAAAATAGACAAAGTAGATGAATGTCTAAAGAGACAAAGATTTATTCACATTAGGTGATATATAAAATGTAAAAACGGACGTCTCCGTAAATAAAAACAATTTATACAATTAAGTTGCCATCACTTGATATATGACTAGACTTGCAATGTAAAGTTCATAATACAGCAAAGATAGTCCAAATCCACACTGAACTTTCAATCGGGAGTTGGTTTGCTAGCAAAACAAGGGCTTACCCAGACGAGTGCACATTCAGTCTTCTCCGTGACTAGTTGTACGGCCGTAATGACGTCACTATTGAGGGCGCTGTCCTGTCAATAGTGACGTCATTACGGCCGTACAACTAGTCACGGAGAAGACTGAATGTGCACTCGTCTGGGTAAGCCCTTGTTTTGCTAGCAAACCAACTCCCTATTGAAAGTTCAGTGTGGATTTGGACTATCTTTGCTGTATTATGAACTTTACATTGCAAGTCTAGTCATATATCAAGTGATGGCAACTTAATTGTATAAATTGTTTTTATTTACGGAGACGTCCGTTTTTACATTTTATATATCACCTAATGTGAATAAATCTTTGTCTCTTTAGACATTCATCTACTTTGTCTATTTTCTCTCTCTCTAATAAGTCTCACAATAATACACCTTATCACCTTTAGCTTTTAGCGCTCCTATTTATTTATTTTTCACTCTTATGTTCATTTTTGCTACCTAGTTGGGGTCCCATAGGTATTTTTTAGGAGTTTGGTGTATCTTCCTGCGCTCTCTAGTACTATTCTCATACTATGTGAAATAACGCAACTTTAGTTGCGTTCGTTTCGCACCCTCTATAGCGCAAAACACGTAATCTATTTGACCATCTTGAAAGCAATAAAAAAATGACTGAAGATGCAGGTAAGTGGAAGGAAGGTTAAGCTCTGGAATGTTGAGGTGTTTATGCATATTCCTAGTGGACAGAAAGGTAATTCCCACATGTGATGTCTAGTGCACTTTCACAATCTAATGAAATGAAATGCCTTTATAGAAAGTAGTGTTCTTTACAATGAGAAAGTAAAAAGGTTATTAGTAAAGGTAAATAAATCAGACTCCAACAGATAATTCTAATTATGGCTGGTAAAAAAAAAAGTAAATCATCCCAGATGCACAGCAGCAGGGAACAATAATGTGCTTAGAGGGATATGGCTGCACTTTACTGATGAAACCCAAAGGAGGCCAAACCGATCATTTAGGGGCGGGTAATATCCCTGGTATTATGGGGCTGGACCGACCTTGTTAGGGGGATAGGACTGATATACGTCAGGAAAGTTTTCCTCTGTTAAAAGCATAATTTGGCGAAAATAAGCTACTCCCAGGTGGTAACCTAGCAATAGAACAAGTCACTGAGCTGTTGTTCGTTCCTGGCAGACAGCTTCTCTTTCTGTTTGTATTTAAATTGTAACAATGGGAAAAATCTCCCTAGGGGTGATGCGAGAAGCCAGACGTGGACTCCTTGACCAATGTGCTTAGAGGGATATGGCTGCACCTTACTGACAAGGCCCATAGGAGGTTTAAAAAATCGTCTGGGGTTGCCATTTCCCTTGTTCAGAGGATAATTGCCTGGTATTTCAGGGCTGGACTGCCCTTGTTAAGCAGGATCAGACTGATATAGTTCAGGAAAGTTTTCCACTATGAAAAGTGCAATTAGGTTAAAAGAAGCTACTCCCAACTACTGCGCTGTTGTTCGTTCCAGGCAGACTGCTTCTCTTTCTTTTTATATTTGTATTATGACCCTAGGGGACAATAATGAATAAAACGTAAAGGGACATTGGACATTGAACACCAAACACATTTAAGAATAGTATTGAAGTTATTCCCCACCTCCCTCCAGCCATGGGTGCTGTCATGTTAAAAACCCAGCGCTCACTGCATTCTAGTGCTGATGTCTTTGTTCAGCAAGTCTCCTTCAGACAGATACCTGCAATGTAACCTAGGATCCAAAATGGTGGCACCCATAATAAGAGGGAGGTGCATGAAATGTGTTTAGTGTTAATTGTCCCTTTAATGTGACCTAGGTGGAGTCTACAGTTGTATGCATCCTATAAGAAAACCTACCGTAGTATCAAGTCCTAATCATATGGGGTAAAATATATGACAAAAAATATGTAACATATGGAACATTCTTACATCAATGTAGTAATATGGTAAGCAGAAAAAAATGTGATATGGAAATTCTTAAATGGAAATTAGACCCTAGACTTCTTCTCATAAATGTTTTGTTGATTATCTGTTTATACAGCCCAGTGTTTTTGTAACAATGTATAGTTTTGCTTATTTTTAATAACATTGTGCTGATTTTCAGACTCCTAACCATGCTCCAAAGTATATGTACACGCATGGTTACATAAACAGGAGCAAGCAGGAGTCTGTCTTTTCATATGCAGGGAAGTTGGGAGTGTCTGCTCTAACTGTTTTTTTAGCACCTTTCACTGGGTGTCCCAGCCTAACATCATCAACAGTGCTAAACTGGTTTATATTGGATTTTTAGATCAGTATCCATGCATATTCTTCTTTATAGTATTGTCTATTACATGCAGTTATATGCAAATTGGTGTACAGTGTCCCTTTAAGCTGGAATACAACTGTGCAAGAAAGAAGGTCAGGCACACTGTTGTCACACTTAATGGCAGTAGTACCATAAGTGGCACATAAAGGTGATTACCAGCTTTCTCCAAAGCAGCAGCTTAAGGAAAAAATGGATCTGAGAGCAAATATCTTTGCAATGGTTCTGCTAATAGACATTGCACTGATTCATTTGCATAAGAGTTTGCTGGATAGATTGCGCTTATGATTAATTTACATACAAATTTGCTGGATTGCACCAATTAAATATGGATATAACTAATTAGGCTAATGGTCATTACATAAATGACGAAGACCTAGTTTATATGTAAGTTTTGATCCTGCATATATAAATAATACTGTATTCTCATAAAAGTTTAATATATATAGAACTATCTAAATCAATACACAAAAATAATATAAATTTAGAGTTGTATAAATAATTAAATACCTTTCGCCCCAGTATTAAACTATTTCCTTATAGTTAAATCTGTATCTTCTCTTATTCATTCTATGAATTTTAAGACCTTTAAGAAGTTAAAAATAAAATACTGTTAAAACAGAAACAATGCAACTTATGCAGTGTTGGTGTGATATTTAAAACATTTAAATATAAAATAAATAAATTTAATCTCTCACTGATAAGTTAAATTTTACAATAAAACAACAGGAGTACAATAAAATTCTAAATATGTATTTTATTATTTAACATTACTTAATTTCACAAATGTACAAGATTATATTTTTATTAAAAATTGTTGTAGCAGCATATTAACCCTTCATGAAAGGGCAAAGCATAAGTGAACACTAAATGGTAAAGTAAGATATTACACTGAAAAATTTTGTTAATGTAAGCAGGATTTGCCAACACAAAACATAAATATTTTTGCACATCTTATATATACTTGCATTTACTTTCCCATTAAAGCTACTAACTATGACACATTAAATTTGCAGCATCTCTCCCTATTAAAACTATTTCAGTTATTCACAACTATTATAAAATATATTACACATTGCAGTATGCTTTATATCATATGTATAAGAAATCAGTGTGCCTTTATTGTATTATTTTATTGTAATATAAGCTACAGTGGACACAAAGTCTAGTTTTCTCTGATTTCCTTCCCAGACTCTGGGTTCTAGATACCACCTTACATATCAGACAGTTTTAGTGCACTTTGTTTACAATGTCAGAACTAACAAGTTGCATAAAACCACGCAACCTTCATTTATAATATATTCACACTGATTGTTATTGCTTAAACAAACATTAATGAAAAGCCAGGTCCATCTACCAGTTCTTGAGGGCCAAGGTTAAAGGGTCATAATAGTCAAAAATGTACAGGTTCTAATTAGAGCATGTCATTTTAAGACTGTTTACTATACACTGCTGTGTGTTTAACCCCCAGAAAGGAGTTAAATGTACAATAGAAGTGCCACTCAGGACCCACAGAGCACTGCTTGTTCCAAGCAGAACCCGTCGCTGATCCAATCAGTAGCGCTAGTCACAAAACAGTGTAGGGTCAATAGTCTAATGAATTCGAGCATTTTATTTTTCAACTATTATTGCCCTTTAACTTTGGCCCTCAAAAACTGGTAGGTGGACCTAGCTCTATAGGATTGAACTGCTAAGCAAATAACAAGCCTCCTCAACTTGAATTTCTTTAAGACGTTTTGTCTGTGTGTCTTAAGGTATTAGGACAAAACACAACTGGAATATTTAATGTATGCAAGCAATGTAATATGTCTTCCAGTTCACCAGAGACAACCAAAATAAATAGGTTATCAGAAGTTCATAGATTTTGAAAATCAACAATCTGAGCCCCTGGTTAAAACATCTTCTTTTTAACCACATGATATAAATGTTGAAGGAATAAATGTGATCTTGCCTTGTAAAAAAATATTGTAAGAAGAATTATGCAAGTTGTACAACTTGATATGCTTCAAAATCTATTAATAGTAATTAAATACAAAAACTAACTGACTTGATTAAAAAAGGAAGACACACCTCTATTTTTTGATCTTGAAAGTCTACGCTTTTTCCTCTCTTTTTCCTCCAGTTGCTTGGCAATCTCTAGTGTAGCAGATTGTCCATTGCTGTTTTCTGCACCAGTTGGACAAATGTCACTCTGGGCCAGCTTATCTGTACCTGATAAATTAACTGTTCCTGCCCTGTCTGTATATGTTGTCAAACTGTTTGTATGTGTGGTTACATTAGTTTCAACTAGCTCAGGTGCAACATTGTTTTCATGTTTATCCTCATCACATTCATCTTTAAAACTGTCTGGTAGCAGATTTTTAAGTTCATCTGTCTCAGTATTCGACAGTTCATGTTCCTCATCAAACAGTTCTGGAGTAAAATGTATAGTATCATCAGCACCATTTTCTTCTTCAGGTAACTCAGCATAAGGTGTTTCCTCTTGCACTGAAATAACACTGACATTTACGTCATTATGGAAAAGTGGAATAGCATTACACATGCTTTCTGGGAGGTCATCGCTGTTATCTGGTATTAAGGATATAAGTGGTCCATCAGATAGCAGAGATTGTGTGTCTGAAATAGTTGGTTTGAGATATTTGTCTGTATGTGGATCCCAGTTACTGCAGTGTTTCAGGTTATTCTCTGAAAAGGCACTTTTTATAGAAGGACCATGTACAGGTGTTGAAGTTAGAGGTTTACTAGTGAAATAATTATAGAAAGAAGTCCTTTGTTTAGTGTTATTTGTATTTAGCTTTTTCAGTGTGCTGCATGAAAGATTGTTGCTTGAAGAGGCCTGGTCTGTTTTAGGCTTTGTATTCAGAGGGCTTGTTCGTTTCCCAAATCCAGGTGTAACTGTATGATATGAAGAAAAAATAAATAAACATAAAACACAAAATGTTTTGTCTTGAAGGTAGAACTATAAAAAAAACATAATTAATATGCTCACCTGATAAATTAAATTAATTCTTGGTGGTGAGAGTCCACGATCCATTACTCCTGGTAATTACTTTTCCTTACCACTAGGAGGCAAATATCCCCAAACTTTAAGAACCCTAAAAGCCCCTCCACCTCACCGGTACCTCAACAGGTAAAAACAAATTTACCTAAAACAACTGTCTGCAGGATATCCTACCAAAGACTGCCTCAGAATAAGCAAAAACTTTAAAACTGTAGAATAAGCAAGCAAGTTCAAATAACTACAGAAATTGATCTACTGATAAAACATTCAGAAACACAAGAAAAGGCTACTGGACTGAAAAAAGCACAAAAAGTAATCTGAGTGGAGGCTAACCTGCCTCCAAGAAAACTGTATAAACCAAAATCTTCAACCAAGAAGCCAAAGAAAAAGCAGAAAAAAAATGAAATTACATAGAACCAGCAAAAGGAACAAACTAAAAGTTTGTCTGAAAACCTTTGTAGCAACAACATAACACTACAAAGCTCTAAGAGAGTCCAAAACTAATAGGCCACTCAGAATAATTCTATGGAATTAAGACATTAAGAAGGAACAACAATGTCAACTAAAATAGTCAGAAAACATCACCTTTTCCTAAATAAGATAAGGAGAAAAAATAAAGAGAAGAAATTATTCTATGAGAAGAAATAGCTAAATGAAAACAAAAAACTTCCAGAAAGAAGTTATTATCCACTTGACGCATGGATTCAAAATGAGAAAACTTGCACCAATAAAAAGGTTCCAAGAAGGAAAAAAAATAGAAAATAATAGGCTTAATTCTAGGCCAGACTAGAACTGAACCAAGAATGACAGTGTCACACCGCCTTGCCGGTGACTCATTGCTATGGCCGTTGCCATAGACGCAGGCTGTGGTGCAGAGCGTGCGGCGATGGCGTCATCGCCACACGATTTCTCTCTCTTCTGGATGCTGCTCCTGATTACACCTGTGTATCCTCCTTGCTCCAATATGCGCCTATGTAAGTACTCCATTCACCTTACATCACTTCCCAAGTATAGGTGTTACTGTGTGTGCTCCTGGGTGCTATTATCTGTTTGTGCTGGATTGCTATTACATTACTGAACTCTGTCTGTCTGATTACTCTGCTTGCTTAACCCCTAAAGTGCTGGATTGCCATAACAGTGCTGAACTCTGCCTGTCTGACTACTCTGCTTGCTTAACCCCTAAAGAACTGGATTGCTATATTATTGCTGAACTCTGCCTGTCTGACCACTCTGCCTGCTTAAACCCTGAACTATTGGATTGCTATACTGTTACTGAACGCTGCCTGCCTGACCATTCTATTGGTTTATCCCTGAACTGTTATTTTACTGGATTTCCTTTGTTGCTGACTCCTGCCTGTTTCCGTTCCTTCTATTAGTTTATCCCTGAACTGCCATACCGCAGGATTTCCTTCCTGTTGCCGCTAAAGACTACCCTGCCTACTCTGAGTACCGCTTACCTCATTTTACAAACTTTCTCCGCTCTGGGATATTTCCTATCATTTTAGCTTGACGCCGGGATAAGAAGACTATATATCTGATTCTATCTCCAATCCATCAAGTTGAGAGAACTATAATCCTGATAGAAAAAAGGGACCTAAATAGAAGGTTTGGATGCAAAAGAAGCAGCCAAGGAAAAAAAATGGACATCAGAACCAGATCTGTAAACCAAATACTGCAGGAACAAGTTGGAGTAAACAGAAAAACCAAAGCTATTCCTGCCAAATCCTGACAACCACCCTAGGAAAAAAAAACAGAGGTAGAAAAAATATTGGCTAACCAATATAACCACTGAACTACCAGAGCATTTACAAACACAGTTAAAAGATCCCTGGACCTACACAGCACCTGGAGAAAACGAGATTCAACCAAGAAGCTATCAGAAATATATCTGAGCAACACCAAATGAAGACACCGCTCTTCCAGGCGAAAAAAACTGAAGACTAAGAAAAAAATGCTTCCCAGTTATTACAGATCAAAAAGCATGAACAAAAAGAAGCCCCTAGCATAAAGAGCTAATAGTTGAGCCACTAAGACAGAAATAGACTCTGCAAATTAATCCTCAGAGACAACAGAGTCAGAACCCTGTATCACTGTAAAAGGATACACAGGTAAAGAAGACTTATATAAAGGTGAGCAGATGGAAAAACAGCCAAGGCCACAAACATAAGACCTGACACCTCCATGCCAGGAGCATCTGAAGGAAAAATAAAAACTAAATGATCTAACAGAAAAAAACTGAACTTCAACAGTTATCTGAGGAACCAAAAGACCGTTTGAAAAAAAGATGTGACCATCCATCGCACAGCCTCTGTTGTATCCTGTGTTTCAGCAACACTTCTGCCTGTGGGACTAGTCCCTGCATTTTTCATCAGTCATTATGCCTAAAAGTAAGAAAGCTACACTAGCCCCATTAAAAAAACAAGAGCCTATAAATGAATATGCCTCTGCAAATGAGCTTCACTCTCTAGACGCGAGACCAAGTGTATCAAAATCTCATAAACGAAAGATCTAAAGATGTCCCTAGAAAAAAGAAAATAAAGGTAAGCATTCTCAAAATAATAGAGAACATAATTGACCTCAAATAATAGTCTGAATGTTTTCATTTCATATATAGAAACTAAAGAAACGTGTTCAAAGTTTCTAGGTCAAAAAAGATCCAAAAGTTCCCCCTTACTTCTTGGAACAACAAATAGTTTGGAGTTCCGATCTACCTGAGACTAACAGGGATCCTAGGAACATAGGACAGAAAAAAACTTCCCTTGGAAGGCCTTGATCCAAAACCTATTAAATATTCTTGGGACTAATAACAACCCAAGGAACTAGAGCAGACTAAAAACAAGCTTCCTGAAGAATAACCTACCCTCTTACAAAGCCTTTAGATCAAAGACTGAATCTACATGACAGACTTGGACGGGGGAAAGGATAATAAAACTGCTGGCCCTGTTCCAGAAAAATGAATGGGAACTGATCCTGAAAGCATTATTCAGAACATATAAAGAAGTCTGGTAATGGGCTTATCAGCCTTACAATCAGATGTATATGGAATAAAAGCTCCTTAACCCCCAGGACCATATAAAAAGAAAAATAGAACATTTAGTAAGGGAAAAAGCAGCAGGTAAAATATATAACTTTTTAAACCTTGCAGACCGAATAAATGAATTACCTGGATTAGACAATTCCCTATAAACTATGTCAGAGACACAATCAGGGATAAAAAAAAAATCAGGGAGTTTAACAACAGTCTTACAAACTGACTTTAAATTATTACAAGGCTTATCCTCAGAAACCTTAGCAACTTTAAACCCTTAAGTAAGTAATACATCTTCCAAAAGAGAAGGAATATGTTAAATTCTAAACAAAAAAGAAGCATCAGGTTCAACATCAGAGAAAGACTCATTTTTACCAGAGGAAACTTCACCTTCTGAAGACATAACAGTATCCCTGACTTTAGGAGACATAGTACTAGTAGAAAGTAAAATCTGAACTGACCTTATACACTTGCTCGAAGGCAGGAAAGCAGCAAGCGCATAAGAAATAGCAGCTTCGATTTACTTTTTAACACTGGGTGAAATAGCATTCTCCTGTAGTGAACAGACAGACAGACAGCAGTGATAGCTATAGAAGCAGCATTAGGGTAAAGCATTAACATTTTTAAACACGAGTCACATAAATTAGCTGGAGGAGAGACGTCAGAAGTTTTACAATAAACAAACACTTAATAATGGACGAAAGGTGTTCAGGAGACTCTGCTTCTGAAGGTAAATTTGGGGACAGAATCAGACATGTCCATTTTAGCATTGACAAAGCAAAGCAATAAACACTAAAAACTCCATAAAAATCTCTTAAGGAATGGAAATAACTAACCCCTTCTAAAGTACCATTAAAAAAAAACTTACAGGTATAATGTGCTCTAAGCCGAACTGCAAGATAAAGCAGGAGACATGAAAACTCTACAATCCTGACTTGTGTAGACCCAAAGGCCGAAGCTCAAAATTTAAACTAAGCGCACTAAAAACCTGACGTGTGCAAAATAGTAAGGGGTCTATAATGTAAGACCTTTGTTTTATAAAGCTAGCACTAAGCTAATATTTTATAATTCTGCACTATTATTTGGTACGTTTACTGAACATTTAAACATTTATTTCCCAAAGTTATAGACCAGTAACACATGCAGTTTTGTAAATTAAAAAATGACTGATGAATGTTTGAGGTAATACAATCCATTTTAAGATATGTCAAATCTAAGTAGTACTTTAAAGGGACAGTAAAGTCATAATTAGACATTCATGATTTAGACAGAGCATACCATTTTAAGCAATTTTCCAATTCACTTCTATTATTTATTTTTCTTCCTTCTCTTGTTATCCTTTGCTGAAAGGTTTATCTAGGTAAGCTCAGGAGCAGCAAAGAACCTAGGTTCTAGATGCTGATTGGTGGCTGCATATATATATATACCAATTGTCATCGGCTCACCCATGTGTTCAGTTAGAAACCAGTAGTGCATTGCTGCTCCTTCAACAAATAATACCAAGAGAATGATGCAAATTTGCTAATAGAAGTAAACTGGAAAGTTGTTTTAAATTGTAAGTTCTATCTAAATCTTGAAAGAAAAATTTTGGGTTTCATAGTCTAAACAGCACTTTAGTATCCTCTAACAGGAAAGGAGATTTTACTTACAGTAAAGAAAGTGATATTTTACATTAATGGGACATGATAATAATGATAAAAAATAGTAATAAACTGCACCTATTTAAATATTTTAACACATGCAATTACATTGAAAATAGCCAGCTAGCTCCTGTGCGGAAATGCTTGAGCCCCACCAGAGCCATATATTGGCTTCTCAGATGTATGCTTTATGGGATGGTACTGGAGCTTGCCAATATGTTCAACCTTTAAGCAGGGGAAATTGGCAAACATATTTTTTCCTACAAAACAGTGCAGGGTTTTTATTTGTTTGAGGTGCCAAGATGTTGGTATTTCAAATTCTAGATCATTTAAAAATAGTGTTAAATAGATTTTTACCTAAAAACTAGTATAGACTGTTATTTGCAAACAATGTATTTCTGTCATTATAGTTGTCAAATGTTTCAATATAACAATAAGATTATAGGAGATCTTGATGAGTAAGTTAACCCCTTAACGACCAAGGACGTGCCAGGCACGTCCTACAAAAAGTGTCAGTTAATGACCAAGGAGGTGCCTAGCACATCCTCTGGGGTTTCAAACGCTGGACGCTTTCAGGGTATTGCAGTGATGCCTCGATATTGAGGCATCACTGCAATACCCTTTTTTACCGACCGATCCAGAAAGAGCCACTCTGTGGCCCTCTCTGCATCGGCCAGCGATGGTGCTGATCTTTGATGGGTGGGAGCCGTAGCAGGGAGGCGGCCCATCGTTGGAGGGACATCCGGATCCTGTCCCTACAGTGCGCGCAAGTGAGCGTGTGCGCTTGGCGGGGGGCTGTGTTGCGCACACACGTACATCAGATTCACAGAGGGATTCACAAAGGGATCTGGGAGGGGGGTAGAGTATTGAGGGGGCAGCTACGCTACAGAAAAATGTTTTTTTTTTAATTTTGTTTTATAAAAAAAAGCATTGTTTTTGAGCAAACTCGGTACTGGCAGACAGTACGAACTGGGTACTGGCACGTGCTCTGGCGTTTCAAGTGCTGGAAGCGATCGTAATCGCTTCCAGGGTATTGCAGTGATGCCTCGATATTGAGGCACCACTGCAATACCCTTTTTTACCCACTGATGCAGAGAGCGCCGATCGTTGGTGGGTGGGAGCCGTATAATGGCTTTTATTTTAGTACTGGCAGACTTTAATGCCTTTTATTTTAGTACGGACAGACTTTCTGCCAGTACTTAAGAAAGCGGTGACAATTGTGAGGTGGGGGAGTGAAGAGAGCTGTTTGAGGGGGGTCAGGCAGGGATCAGGTGGGAGGCTGAACTCTACACTAAAGCGAAAATAAACCTTACAAGCTATTTAATTAACCTCTTAACTGCTGGGCATAATAAAAGTGTGGTGCGCAGAGGCATTTAGCGGCCTTCTAATTACCAAAAAGCAATGCAAAAGCCATGCATGTCTGCTATTTCTGAACAAAGGGGATCGCAGAGAAGAATTTACAATAATTTGTGCCATGATTGCACTGTTTTAAATAATTTCTGTTGGAAACCTAAAATTGTGAAAAAGTTAACGATTTTTTCTATTTGATCGCATTAGGCAGTGAAATATACCAAAATGGGCCTAGATCAATACTTTAGTGTAGTGTAGTAGACAACCCAAAACTAAAATTAACCCTACAAGCTATCTTATTAACCCCTTCACTGCTGGACATAATACAAGTGTGGTGCGCAGCGGCATTTAGCGGCCTTCTAATTACCAAAAAGCAATGCCAAAGCCATATATGTCTGCTATTTCTGAACAAAGGGGATCCCAGAGAAGCATTTACAACCATTTGTGCCATAATTGCACAAGCTGTTTGCAAATAATTTCAATGTGAAACCTTGATCACATTTGGCGGTTAAATGGTGAAATGGTGACATGTAATATACCAAAATGGGCATAGATCAATACTTTGAGTTGTCTACTAAAATAAATATATACATGTGAAGGGTTATTCAGGTATTCCTGACAGATATCAGTGTTACAATGTAACTATAGCTTCTTCTTTTTTTTTTTTTAATAGTTTGGAAATACAAAGTGCTACTTGTACTTATTGCCCTATAACTTGCAAAAAAAGCAAAGAACATATAAACATTGGGTATTTCTAAACTCAGGACAGAATTCAGAAACTATTTAGCATGGGTGTTTTTTGGTGGTGTTAAATGTGTAACAGATTTTGGGGGTAAAAGTTAGAAAAAGTGTGTTTTTTGTAATTTTTTCATCATATTTTCTAAAACATTTTATATTAAATTATAATATATGATGAAAATAATATCTTTAGAAAGTCAATTTAATGGCGAGAAAAACGGTATATGTGTGGGTAAAGTAAATGGGTAAGAGGAAAATTACAGCTAAATACAAACACAGCAGAAATGTAAAAATAGCCCTGGTCCCAAACAGTAAGAAAATTGAAAAGTGTTGTGGTCACTAAGGGGTTAAATACCATGGGTTTTGGATCAAACAGATGTGTTTAAACCATGTTTATGTTACCATGTTATTAATTTGCATATAAAAAAAGATAATACTGAAAAATTTCTTACAAATTCAGAAAATAAATTGACATCCCCTAAAATTAAATGTATTGTGTGATTTTCCCCTTTAAGCAATTACTTTAAAGGAAACAACAAAACATCAAGTATAGAACTTCTGTTACAAGTTAAACGTACATTCATTTTTGCCTCTGATTTCTTCAACAGATAATGGGTGAGTGGAACTGGATGGAACTGTGTCCAGTACTCGCTGATAAACAGCATTCTGCAGTGAAGTTCTCTCTTGGGTAGATTCTAGAATGCTTTCAGAAGGATGAATAGTGAGATCCATCAATGAGGTACTTGTGGAGAAAGCTCTGATAGAAGTTGATGCCTCGCTAAGAGACTCATCACAAGGTGTGCTCTGCAAAAGCATTCTCTGCTGCTGGCTCTTAGAAAATGTTATTAAAGACTCCAGGGCACCACTGAAGGTGGAGTGGTGCTGTACTAATTGCCGAACCCACTTTGACAACCCTGTAAATTAGACAAGAATTAATTTGAACACATAATGAGTATTTAGCAAACAAAGAATGAACTAAAGTTTTTAGATTTCAGTGACCACATCAGTCAGATCACCCAGGTCTACCAAAAGTTACTAATCCACCCAGTATTAAAGTAAAACGATAAATTGTCTAGTATTCTGCAATTTTTACCGGTTTAGGACTAGTGTAAATCCCCATCCCTGTATATGTGCATATTGCTAATGTAAAAATTGTTAGCATACAGCTATATGTGAACCCGGTTTCTTTGTGCAATCTGGAGTTTCAGATTAATTTTGATATGTTCAAAGAAGTAAACTGAATGCAATCTCTTTAGTAGATGTGACACTCATAATCAGCACTTCTAAATTAAAGCTGTTTGTAGGAAACATTTTTTAAATTACTCCGGATGAAACAAATTAATGAATTAACCAAATCAACAGTACATATAGAGTAAATTACTAAAATAAAATCTAAATTTATGCTTACCTGATAAATGTATTTCTTTCTGGATATGGTGAGTCCAAGGCTTGAGTAATTACTGTTGGGAATATCACTCCTGGTCAGCAGGACCACAACCCCAGTAATTTGACCGAAGGGAAATAGAGAAAAAGGAGTAACACAAGGTGTAGAGGTGCCTGAGGTTATAGTCAAAAGAACAACTGTCTTAAAAAAAAAAAAGGATGGGGCCGTGGACTAACCATATCCGGAAAGAAATAAATGCATCAGGTAAGCATACATTTTGTTTTTCTTTCCTAAGATACGGTGAGTCCATGGCTTGAGTAATTACTGTTGGGAACAAATACGCAAGCTAGAGGACACAGATAAATAGGGAGGGACAAGACAGGCAGTCCTAAACAGAAGACACCACCGCTTTAAGAACCTTTCTCCCCCCAAAAAAACCCCAGCCGAGGCAAAAATATCAAATTTGGAAAATTTGGAAAAAGTATGTAGAGAAGACCATTTTACAAATTTGATATTTTTGCCTCGGCTGAGGTTGTTCTGTGAAACAAATTTGCAAAGCTTCATTTTTGAAAGCCCAAGAAGAGGAAACAGCTCTTGTGGAATGAGTCGTAATTATTTTAGGAGGCTGCTGTCCAGCAGTCTCATAAACCAAACAAATTATACTTCGTAACCAAAAAGAAAGAGTAGTAGCAGTAGCTTTCTGACCTTTACGTTTCCCAGATAAACAGACAAAGAGGGCAGAGGACTGGCGAAAATCCTTAGTCGCCTGTAAGTAGAATTTAAAAGCACGTACAACATCCAAATTGTGTGACAAACCTTCTTTGGAAGAAGAAGGATTAGGAGACAGAGAGGGAACAACAATTTTGTGATTGATATTTCTATTAGAAACAACCTTAGGAAGGAAACCTAACTTAGTACGAAGAACCGCCTTATCGCATGAAAAATAAGGTAAGGGGAATCACACTGCAGAGCTGAGAGTTCCGAGACTCTTTGTGTAGAAGAGATAGCAACAAGAAACAAAACCATCCAAGATAAAAACGTAATGTCTATGGAATGCAACGGCTCAAATGGAGCCAGCTGTAAAACTTTAAGAACAAGGTTAAGGCTGCAAGGAGGAACAACAGACTTAAAGATAGGCCTGATTTTGACCAAGGCCTGACAAAAAAATTGCACATCTGGCACATCCACCAAACGTTTACGTTGTAAAACTGATAAAGCAGAAATCTGTCCCTTCAGGGTACTTACTGACAATCCCTTTTCCAGGCCTTCCTGAAGAAAAGATGGAATTCTAAATCTACTCCAAGAGTAGCCCTTGGATTCACACCAATAAAGATATTTACGCTATATCTTATGGTAAATCTTTCTAGTAACAGGCTTGCGAGCCTGAATCATGGTCTCAATGACCGACTTAGACACAATTAAGCATTCAATCCCTAAGCAGTCAGTTTCAGAGAAATGAGATTTTGATGAAGGAAGGGACCCTGAATCAGGAGGTCCTTTCTCAGAGGTAGTCTCCAAGGTGGGAGAGATGACATCTCCACTAGGTCTGCAAACCAGATCCTGCGAGGCCACGCAGGGGCTATTAGAATTAGGGATGCACCGAAATTTCGGCAGCCAAAATTTTCGGCCGAAAATGAGCCTATCCCATTTGGGCCGAAAGAGGGGCAAACCGGCCGAAAATTGCGTGCTCTATCTGCCCCACACCTACACTTACTGGCTGCCGCTTACTGCATCCACTCGCACCTAAAATGAAGGACGGTGCAGCTAGAGGCCTTCTAGGCCGTTTAATAAGCAACTACATTTCCCACAACACCATTCACTGCAGCACAGCCTCCTCCCTCCTTTCCTACCTAGAGCGGTTCCTTCCTCTTTTTGCAAAATCTGCACTTCCTGTTCTGAAAGGCTCCGGTGTACACTACTGTTTGCTTACTGCTGTAGAAGAGGAGTTGCTCCGGTTCAGCAGTTCAGCTCCGTGAGAGACATCGGAGGTTTGATTTACAGCTGTGTAGTGTGAGGAGGTAGAGGGGGGTTGCTCTGTGTTATGCTGCTGTAAATCAAACCTCCGTTGTCTCTAACAGAGCTAAACTGCTGAACCGGAGCAACTCTTCCTCCACAAAATGCTGAATAATTGCAGTAATAGACAAAGCTTCTACATTTTAAATCCCTAGTAAACAGTTATGCAAGCAGGGCTTTTACTTAGTGTGTGTACCACATGTGTGACTTTGTTGTGCTGTTATTTAGTCTGTAAATAGTGTGTGTGAGCTGTATAACATGTTTACTGTGTATAAACTATATATATATATATCTACTCATAACCTAAATATACAAAGCTTATCTGGTGCTGTTATATAGCCTGTAAATAGTGTGTGTGAGCTGTGTATAACATATTTACTGTGTATAAACTATATATATATATCTACTCATAACCTAAATATACAAAGCTTATCTGGTGCTGTTATATAGCCTGTAAATAGTGTGTGTGAGCTGTGTATAACATATTTACTGTGTATAAACTATATATATATATCTACTCATAACCTAAATATACAAAGCTTATCTGGTGCTGTTATATAGCCTGTAAATAGGGTGTGTGAGCTGTGTATAACATATTTACTGTGTATAAACTATATATATATCTACTCATAACCTAAATATACAAAGCTTATCTGGTGCTGTTATATAGCCTGTAAATAGTGTGTGTGAGCTGTGTATAACATATTTAATGTGTATAAACTATATATATATATATATCTACTCATAACCTAAATATACAAAGCGTATCTGGTGCTGTTATATAGCCTGTAAATAGTGTGTGTGAGCTGTGTATAACATATTTACTGTGTATAAACTATATATATATATATCTACTCATAACCTAAATATACAAAGCTTATCTGGTGCTGTTATATAGCCTGTAAATAGTGTGTGTGAGCTGTGTATAACCCATAAATATCTAATACAAAGCTTATCTGCTCTTTATTAAACATGACAAATACCAAACTGCAGCTCTGTGCTGTTATATAGTCTGTAATTAGTGTGTGTGAGCTGTGTATAACATAACTATTTACTGTGTATAACCCATATATATCTAGTTATAAGCTAAATATCTAATACAAAGCTTATCTGCTCTTTATTAAACCTAACAAATACCAAGCTGTAGCTCTGTGCTGTTATTTAGTCTGTAATTAGTGTGTGTGAGCTGTGTACTGTATAACATAACTATTACACATGCAGTATTCCTGATCTGCCAATAAATATTAATACTGCAGTGTAAACCATTTCTTGCAAGTTTGAATTATCTAGCCTTTACTGTTTTGCATTGATAGAAAGGTTTTCTAGGACTATACTTAATTTGGATAACTAGTAAACCAAAAGAAAATCTCTTAAATCTGATTCTGTTACATAGAACTGAATGAAGACTGTATATTGATATTA
This sequence comes from Bombina bombina, assembly GCF_027579735.1. NCBI lineage: Eukaryota > Metazoa > Chordata > Amphibia > Anura > Bombinatoridae > Bombina > Bombina bombina. The sequence continues at coordinate 637,312,126 of NC_069501.1, read as the reverse complement.
AATAATCAACAATATATTATTCTTCACTCATTCACATATAACAGAAACAGACTTAACAGATTTTTATTTATATTGCTTTTTAAAGTTATTTTTCTGTCCAATTTTAGTGTGGTTAATGGTTATTTATTTACTGGCTTGTAGTTTTTTTTATTTCAGATCCATTAAATTCATTAAAAACTCTAATATAATAAAATTATAGAAAAAAACCTATTTTAAAATCATTTTTGAAAAAAAAGTCAGTTTTGGTTTTCGGCCAAGGGCATCTTGAATTTTCGGTTTCGGTCCAGAATTTTCATTTCGGTGCATCCCTAATTAGAATCATGGATGACCTCTCCTGTTTGATACGAGCAATGACTCGTGGAAGGAGAGCAAACGGAGGAAACAGGTATGCCAACCTGAAAACCCAAGGAACCGCCAGAGCATCTATCAGAACGGCCTGCAGATCTCTTGATCTTGAACCGTACCTTGGAAGATTGGCGTTCTGACGGGACGCCATCAGATCTAACTCTAGCACCCCCCATTTGAGGACTAAGCTGGAAAACACCTCCGGATGGAGTTCCCACTCCCTTGGATGAGAAAGATCTGTCTGCTCAGAAAATCCGCTTCCTAGTTGTCTACTCCTGGAATGTGGATGGCAGATAGACAGCAATTGTGGGTCTCTGACCACTGAAGAATCTGAGTCACCTCCTTCATGGGTAAGGAACTCCGAGTTCCTCCCTGGTGATTGATGTAAGCCACAGAGGTTATGTTGTCTGACTGGAACTTGATCAACTGGGTTGAGGACAACTGAGGCCAAGCCAATAGAGCATTGTAATTCGCCCTCAACTCCAAGATATTGATGGGAAGAGCTGACTCCTCCCGAATCCAAAGGCCCTGAGCTTTTAACAAGTTGCAGACTGCTCCCCAGCCCAGCAGGCTGGCGTCCGTGGTCACAATCACCCAGGAAGGTCTCCGAAAGCATGTGCCCTGAGACAGATGTTCCTGAGAAATCCACCACGGGAGAGAGTCCCTTGACGACTGATCTAACTCTATTCTCGGAGATAGATCCGCATGGTTGCCATTCCATTGTCTGAGCATGCACAACTGGAGAGATCTCAAATGGAATTGAGCAAAAGGAATGATGTCCATGGAAGCCACCATCAGACCGATTACCTCCATACATTGAGTCACTGAAGGATAAGCAGTAGCCTGAAGAGAGAGGCAAGAGGAAATGATTTTGTTTTTCCTGACCTCTGTCAGAAAAATCTTCATCAATAGAGAATCTATTATGGTCCCTAAGAACACTACTCTTGAAGCAGGGGAAAAGGAGCTTTTGTCCAGATTCACATTTCATCCGTGGGAACGAAGAAAAGACAACAATATCTCTGTCTGAGATTTTGCTTGTTAAAAAGATGGCGCCTGAACCAATATGTTGTCCAGGTTGGGTGCCAGAGCAATTCCACGAGAACTGATCACTGCCAAAAGAGCCCCCAGAACCTTTGAAAAAAATCTGGGAGCCGTGGCTACGACAAATGGAAATGTTTGTCCAGAAAGGCAAATCTAAGGAATCTGTGATGGTTCCTGTGAATAGGAACATGAAGATATGCATCCTTTAGGGCTATGGTTGTCATGAACTGACCCTCTTGTACTAAAGGAAGAATGGAGCATATAGTCTCCATCATGAAGGATGGAACTTTTAGAAACTTGTTTAGACACTTCAAGTCTAGAATGGAACCGAAAGTTCCCTTTTTTGGGGGGAACCACAAATAGGCTGGAATAGAACACGAGACCCTGTTCCTGCACTGGAACCATCACTCACAGGGAGGAAAGAAGTTGTATACATTTCAAGAATGCCTCTCTCTTTAACTGGTCTGCAGATAATCTTGAGAGATGGAACCTGCCTCTGGGAGGAAAAGTCTTGAATTCCAATTTGTAACCCTGGGATACTATGTTCACAGTACAGGGATCTGGGACATCTCGTATCCAGGCTTGAGAGAACTGAGAATGTCTGCCCACCCACCTGATCTGATCCTGGATCAGGGGCAAACCCTTCATGCTGATTTGGAATCAGCTGCGGGTTTCTTTGATTGTTTCCCCTGGTTCCAAGACTTGGATTTTTCCTGGTTGGAAGAAGAAAGGGAAGGCTTTCCTCTGCAGTTACGAATGGAACGAAAATTACTCTGACGTCCTTTAGGCCTATTCTTCTTATCTTGAGGTAGAAAAGACCCTTTTCCACCTGTAATATCAGACATAATTTCTGCCAAGCCGGGTCCAAACAAGGTTTTGTCCTTGTAAGGAATCGCCAGAAACGTCCACAGACCAAAATTTCAACCATAACGCCCTGCGAGCTAGGACAGCGAAACTAGAAGTTTTAGCTCCTAGTCTAACAACCTGTAAAATGGCATCTGCAATAAAGGAATTGGCCAATTTAAGAGATTAAATCCAAGGAAGTCTCTACTTGAAAAAAATCAGACAAGGTGTCAAACCAATAAGATGCCGCACTATTCACGGTGGCAATACACACCGCAGTTTGCCATTGGAGACCTGGATGAACATAAACCTATTTCAAATAAGCCTCCAGCTTCTTTTCAATCAGATCCTTAAAAGAGCAGCTATGCTCAATAGGAATAGTGGAAATGGACCCTTCAACTTTGTGTACAGTATACCAAGTGTCTTTAATGGAGTCCTCGACAGGAAACATTTTCTTAAAAATGGGAGACAGTGAAAAAGACACCCCTAGTTTCTTCCATTCCTGTGAGATAATCTCCCTAGCATGGTACGGCACAGGAAAAAACTCCGAAGTGGAAGGTTCATCAAACAAACTATTACGTTTACTAGATTTCTTAGGAGTGATAACGACAGGGGTATCTGAGTCATCTAAAGTAGCTAAAAGCTCCTTTAACAATACACAAAGGTGTTCAAACTTAAATCTGAAGGATACCACCTCAGTCTCAGAAGAAGGAATTATACTGTCCAAATCTGAGATTTCACCCTCAGAAATTCCCAATGTATCTTCCTCATCAGACTTATGAGAAAGGGCAAGTTGGGAAGTAGAACTGAGGACAGGCACCTTACTTTCTGAATTTCTAGATTTCCTCTTGCGATTTCCCTGTAATTTGGGAATGGCAGCTAATGCCACAGATACCGCTGAAGTTACCTTGGCAGCAATGTCTGCTTTAAAATAAACTCCACTAGGAGTTATAGAGGAACCGCAGGGCACTGCATGTGACGCCATTGAGGCTTGGGACATAACAGGAGAAAGCTGAGGTATTATACTTGAAAAACCCAGGACATACTTGAAAACGAGAGAAATCTCAATGTATCCTTCCTGGTAAAATATTTTATAAATAAATAATAAATAAATAATCCTGAGAGACATAATTTGCAAGGTTTTCTTGACACATGAAGAACAAAATTGCAAAGGAGCTGCAATTTGTGCATCTAAACATATTAAGCATGAATTCATAAGAGCAGGCTCTTGCTCCTTATCAGACACGTTGTGAAACAGTAAATAAACTTGTACAGATAAGTTTAAATTTTTTTAATATTCAATTAAAATAAGCCAAGGAAAAAATACACTTACAGTTTATCCCAAATTAGGATCGATCCCCAGCTAAAATTAAGTGAGAAAAGTTAAGAAAAAACATTTAATAAACATCAAATAAACTTCTAAAATACCCCTAAGGCAACCCCACACCTTAATTACAGCTAGATTACGAGTTATGCATGCTATAGGGAAATTAACGAACGAAACAAAAGTTGCGTTATTTAACCCCCTATAGTGCAGCCATTACAAGTTTTTAAAAACCCGGCTTGTGCGTGCGATATGGGGTTTTAAAGCTCCACACAGCACACAATTCAAGCGCTGTTTTGACATGCTCATGACGGGTCAGAAAAAAGTCAAATACCTGCGATCGCAGAATGAAAAGCTCCGTAATGCAGCCCCATTGATGTCTATGGGGAAAATAAAAGCTACGTTTAAACCTTACACCCTAACATAAACCCCACATCTAAACACTCCTAATCTGCCCCCCACCGACATCGCCGCCACCTACATAATGTTATTAACCCCTAATCTGCCGCCACCGATATCGCCGCCACCTAAATAAAACTATTAACCCGTAATCTGCCGCTCCCGATATTGCTGCCACTATACTAAAGTTATTAACCCCTATTCCCCTGCACCCCAACATCGCCCACACTATAATAAATCTATTAACCCCTATTCTGCCGCTCCACGACATCGCCACAACTAAATAAAACTATTAACCCCTAAACCTCAGGCCTCCCACATCACTACCACTAAATAAATCTATTAACCCCTAAACCGCCAGCCCCCCACATTGCAAAAATCTAAATTAAACTATAACCCCTACACCTACCCCTAAACCTAACGTAACCCTAACCTAACTGTAACCCTACCCCGAACACCCCCTTACTTTAACATAATTACAATAGAGCTAAACTAAAATTACAATTATTAACTAAATAATACCCAAATACATACTTACCTGTGAAATAAAACCTAGGCTAGCTACAATATAACTAATATTTATAATGTAGCTATCTTAGGTTTTATTTTTATTTCATAGGTAAGTTTGTATTTATTTTAACAAGGTAGACTAGTTAGCAAATAGTTATTAACTATTTACTACCTACCTAGTTAAAATAAATACAAACTTACCTGTGAAATAAAACCTAAGCTACCTTACACTAAAATCTAAAATCACAAAAAATAATAAAAAAATAAAATAAAAAAAAAATACCATTACAAAAACAAAACAAAATGAAATTATCCAAAAAATTAAAATTATTCCTACTCTAATACCCTTTACCCCCCCCCCCCCAAAAATAGCCTAATCTAGAATAAACTACCAAGGGCCCTTAAAAAGAGTCTTTTGTAGGGCGCTGTCCTAAAGTTAATAGCTCTTTTGCTACAAAAAAACCCCACCCCCTAACAGTATACAAACCCCCACCCCCAAACTAATAGGAAAGTAAAACTTAATCTACCCATTGCCCTAAAAAAGGGCATTTGTATGGGCATTGCCCTTAAAAGGGCATTTAGTTATTTTGCTGTCAAAGCCCTAATCTAAAAAAAACAACAACCCCAAAACGAAAAATAAAAATAAAAAATACATTACACAAAATAACAAACAAATTATCAAAAATAATAAAAATTATGCCTATTCTAATACCCATTTAAAAAAAACAACCCAAAATAAAAAAACGAATCTAGAATAAACTACCAATGGCCCTTAAAATGGCCTTTTTGAAAAGGGCATTTGGATGGGCATTTAGCTCTTTTGCTGCCCAAACCCTAATCTAAAATAAAAACCCACCCAAAAAACCCTTAGAAAAAGCCTAACACTAACCCCCGATGATCCACTTACAGTTTTTGAAGTCCCGCTTGAACGATCTTCAACCAGACGGCCTCTTCAATTCAACATCCAATAGAATGAGAGCTGCTTAAATCCTATTGGCTGATTTGAACAGCCAATAGGATATTAGCAGCTCTAATTCCTATTTGCTGATTAAAAATTTTCAGCCAATAGGAATGCAAGGGACGCCATCTTGAATTGCATACCTTTCATTTAAGATTCAGTGTACGGCGGCGACCGTATAAAGAGGATGCTCCGCGCCGAATGTCTTCAGGATGGACCCGCTGGGATCAAGATAGAAGAGGCCGCCAGGATGAAGACTTCTCGCAGATTGGATGAGGACTTCGCCGCCAGGATGAAGACTGCTCGCCGCCTGGATGAAGATAGAAGAGGCCGCCTAGATGAAGACTTCTCGCCGCCTGGATGAATATCGTTCAAGTGGGACTTTAAAAACTGTAAGTGGATCGTCGGGGGTTAGTAATAGGTTTTTTAAGGGTTTTTTTGGTGTTTTTTTTAGTTTAGGGTTTGGGCAGCAAAAGAGCTAAATTCCCTTTCAGGGCAATGGGTAGCTTAGGTTTTTTTTAGAGTTAGGTTTTTTATTTTGGGGGGTTGGTTGGGTGGTGGGTTTTACTGTTCGGGGGGTCTTTATATATATTTTTTTACAGGTAAAAGAGCTGTTTAACTTAGGGCAATGCCCTACAAAAGGCCCTTTTAAGGGCCATTGGTAGTTTATTGTAGGCTGTTTTTTTTATTTTGGGTGTGCTTTTTTATTTTGATAGGGCTATTAAATTAGGTGTAATTCTTTTTTATTTTGGAAAATTTTGTTCATTATTTTTTTCAATGTAATCTTTTTTATTTCTTGTAATTAGATACTTTGTAATTTTTTTAATGTGTATTTTAGTTTAATTTAATTGATAGTTTAATTTTAGTTTAATAATTATATTAGTTTAATTGTTAGTTTAAACTTAGTTTTTTTAATTTGACAGGCAAATTTTTATTTAATTTAAGATAGGGAAATTGTAATTTTAATCTAAAATTAGTGGGGCGTTAGGTTTAGGGGTTACTAGTTTAATTTTGTTTATTGCGATGTGGGGGGCTTTCGGTTTAGGGGTTAATAGTTTATTTTAATATATTTTGCTGTGGGAGGCTTGCGGTTTAGGGGTTAATAGGTTTATTATAGTGGCGGCGGTGTAGGGCTTAATAACAAGTATAGTGGGGGCGGATGGCAGATTAGGGGTTAATAATATTTAAATAGTGCGGCGATGTCGGGAGCGGCAGATTAGGAGTTAATAGGTTTAATATAGTGTTTGTTATGCGGGAGGGCCTCGCTTTAGGGGTTAATAGGTAGTTTATGGGTGTTTAGTGTACTTTGTAACACTTTAGTTATGAGTTTCATGTTACAGATTTGTAGAGTAAAACTCATAACTACTGCTTTTAGATGGCGTTACGGATCTTGTCGTTTTAGGCTGTAACGCAGTTTTTTTTAGCCAGAACGCAAAACTCGTAATGGCGGCGCTATGGAAATCCCATTAAAAAACGTGCTTTTTAGGAGTGTGGTACTGACGTTGCGTTACAGGCTAAAAGTCTTGTGGTACACCTATACCGACAAGACTTGTAATGGCTGCGTTGCTGTTTTAACTCTGAAAATACCATATTTTCAGCGTTAAAAGACGAACGCACAGACTTGTAATCTAGCTGTTACTTGTAGTGACATAATAAAATGTCACCACATTACTGAGGTGCCTTAACGCTACCAATTAACACTGGATCACCCAGAAATTAAGAAAAACAACTTTTTCCTCAGAAATGTTATGAAGTAAAGCCGGTAATGTGACCGCAACTGCGGAGCTCAAATTACTGCTGCGTCACAGAGAGGCACTACTTCCTGGTACAGAGTACCAGAAAACGAAATTTATGCTTACCTGATAAATTTATTTCTCTTGTGGTGTATCCAGTCCACGGATCATCCATTACTTGTGGGATATTCTCCTTCCCAACAGGAAGCTGCAAGAGGATCACCCACAGCAGAGCTATCTATATAGCTCCTCCCCTAACTGCCACCTCCCAGTCATTCGACCGAAGACAAGCAAGAGAAAGGAGAAACTATAGGGTGCAGTGGTGACTGTAGGTTAAAAATTAAAAAAAAAACCTGCCTTAAAAAGACAGGGTGGGCCGTGGACTGGATACACCACAAGAGAAATAAATTTATCAGGTAAGCATAAATTTCGTTTTCTCTTGTAAGGTGTATCCAGTCCATGGATCATCCATTACTTGTGGGATACCAATACCAAAGCTTTAGGACACGGATGAAGGGAGGGACAAGGCAGGTGCTTAAACGGAAGGCACCACTGCCTGAAAGACCTTTCTCCCAAAAATAGCCTCCGAAGAAGCAAAAGTATCAAATTTGTAGAATTTAGAAAAAGTATGGAGCGAAGACCAAGTCGCCGCCTTGCAAATCTGTTCAACAGAAGCCTCATTTTTAAAAGCCCATGTGGAAGCCACTGCTCTAGTGGAATGAGCTGTAATTCTTACAGGAGGCTGCTGGCCAGCAGTCTCATAAGATAAGCAGATTATACTTCTTAACCAAAAGGAAAGAGAAGTTGCTGAAGCCTTTTGGCCTCTTCTATGTCCAGAGTAAACAACAAACAATGCCGATGTTTGCCGAAAATCCTTAGTAGCTTGTAAATAAAACTTTAAGGCACGAACCACGTCAAGATTATGTAATAGACGTTCCTTCTTTGAAGAAGGATTAGGACACAGTGACGGAACAACAATCTCCTGATTGATATTCTTATTAGATACCACCTTAGGAAGAAACCCAGGTTTGGTAAGCAAAACTACCTTATCTGCATGGAAGATCAGATAAGGAGAATCACACTGTAAGGCAGATAACTCTGAAACTCTTCGAGCCGAAGAAATAGCTACCAAAAACAGAACTTTCCAAGATAAAAGCTTGATATCTATGGAATGCAGAGGTTCAAACGGAACCCCTTGAAGAACTAAATTTAAACTCCATGGCGGAGCAACAGGTTTAAACACAGGCTTGATTCTAACTAAAGCCTGACAAAACGCCTGAACGTCTGGAACATCCGCCAGACGCTTGTGCAAAAGAATAGACAGAGCAGAAATCTGTCCCTTTAAGGAACTAGCTGACAATCCCTTCTCCAATCCCTCTTGGAGAAAAGATAATATCCTGGGAATCCTGACCTTACTCCATGAGTAACCCTTGGATTCACACCAATGAAGATATTTACACCATATCTTATGATAGATTTTCCTGGTGACAGGCTTTCGAGCCTGAATTAAGATATCAATGACTGACTCGGAGAAACCGCGATTTGATAAAATCAAGCGTTCAATCTCCAAGCAGTCAGACGCAGAGAAATTAGATTTGGATGGTTGAAAGGACCCTGAAGTAGAAGGTCCTGTCTCAGCGGTAGAGTCCATGGTGGAAGGGATGACATGTCCACCAGATCTGCATACCAAGCCCTGCGTGGCCACGCAGGTGCTATCAAAATCACCGAAGCTCTCTCATGCTTGATCTTGGCAATCAGACGAGGGAGCAGAGGAAACGGTGGAAGCTTGGCGTTCAGACGAGACGCCATGAGATCCAATTCTGGTTTGCCCCAATGTTGAATCAACTGTGCAAACACTTCCGGATGGAGTTCCCACTCCCCCGGATGAAAAGTCTGCCGACTTAGAAAATCCGCCTCCCAGTTCTCTACTTCTGGGATATGGATAGCTGATAGATGACAAGAGTGAACCTCTGCCCATAGAATTATTTTTGAAACCTCCAACATTGCAAGGGAACTCCTTGTTCCCCCTTGATGGTTGATGTAGGCTACAGTCGTGATATTGTCCGACTGAATTCTGATGAACCTGACCGCAGCAAGCTGAGGCCAAGCCGGAAGAGCATTAAATATCGCTCTTAGTTCCAGAATGTTTATCGGAAGGAGTGTCTCCTCCTGAGTCCACGAGTCCTGAGCCTTCAGGGAGTTCCAGACTGCACCCCAGCCCAGAAGGCTGGCATCTGTCGTTACTATAGTCCAATCTGGCCTGCGGAAGCTCATCCCCTTGGACAGATGGACCTGAGATAGCCACCAGAGAAGAGAATCCCTGGTTTCTTGATCCAGATTTAGTAGAGGGGACAAATCTGTGTAATCCCCATTCCACTGACTGAGCATGCAAAGTTGCAGCAGTCTGAGATGTAGGCGCGCAAACGGTACTATGTCCATTGCCGCTACCATTAAACCGATTACTTCCATACACTGAGCCACTGAAGGACGAGAAGTGGAATAAAGAACACGGCAAGAGTCTAGAAGTTTTGACAATCTGGCCTTCGTTAGGTAAATCTTCATTTCTACCGAATCTATCAGAGTCCCTAGGAATTAAACTTTTGTTAGAGGTGATAGAGAGCTCTTTTCTTTGTTCACCTTCCACCCATGGGACCTCAGAAATGCCAGAACAATGTCCGTGTGGGAACTGGCAACTTGAAAAGTCGACGCCTGTATCAGAATGTCGTCTAAGTAAGGGGCTACTGCTATACCCCGCGGCCGTAGGACCGCTAGAAGGGACCCTAGAACCTTTGTAAAGATTCTTGGTGCCGTGGCCAACCCGAAGGGAAGAGCCACAAACTGGTAGTGCCTGTCTAGAAAGGCAAACCTGAGAAAACGATGATGATCTTTGTGTATCGGGATGTGAAGATAAGCATCCTTAAGGTCTACGGTAGTCATATATTGACCCTCCTGGATCATAGGAAGGATGGTTCGAATAGTCTCCATCTTGAAGGATGGAACTCTGAGAAATTTGTTTAAGATTTTGAGATCTAAGATTGGTCTGAATGTTCCCTCTTTCTTGGGAACTACAAACAGATTTGAATAGAAGCCCTGACCCTGTTCCTCCTGCGTAACTGGGTGGATCACTCCCATAATTAGAAGGTCTTGAACACAATGTAAGAATGCCTCTCTTTTTATCTGGTTTGCAGATAAAAGTGAGAGATGAAATCTCCCTTTTGGGGGAGAGGTTTTGAATTCCAGAAGATAACCCTTGGACACAATTTCCAATGCCCAGGGATCCTGGACATATCTTGCCCAAGCCTGGGCGAAGAGAGAGTCTGCCCCCTACTAGATCCGTTTCCGGATCGGGGGCTGCTCCTTCATGCTGTCTTAGAGGCAGCAGCAGGCTTTTTGGCCTGTTTCCCCTTGTTCCAAGCCTGGTTAGGTCTCCAGACAGGCTTAGACTGGGCAAAAGTTCCCTCTTGTTTTGTGTTAGAGGAAGTTGAAGCTGCGCCATTCTTGAAGTTTCGAAAGGGTCGAAAACTAGACTGTTTGGTCCTTAATTTGTTGGACCTGTCTTGAGGAAGGGCGTGACCTTTTCCTCCAGTGATGTCAGAAATGATCTCCTTCAGTCCCGGCCCGAATAGGGTCTGTCCTTTGAAGGGAATGTTGAGAAGTTTAGACTTTGAAGTCACGTCAGCTGACCAGGATTTAAGCCATAGCGCCCTGTGCGCCTGAATAGCAAAACCTGAATTTTTAGCCGTTAGCTTGGTTAAATGAACAACGGCATCAGAAACAAATGAATTGGCTAGCTTAAGGGCCCTAAGCTTGTCAATAATATCTTCCAACGGGGTTTCAACCTGTAGAGCCTCCTCTAGGGACTCAAACCAGAAAGCCGCAGCAGCAGTGACTGGGGCAATGCATGCAAGAGGCTGGAGAATAAAACCTTGTTGAATAAAAATTTTCTAAAGGTAACCCTCTAATTTTTTATCCATTAGATCTAGAAAAGCACAACTGTCTTCGACAGGGATAGTGGTACGCTTAGCTAGAGTAGAAACTGCTCGCTTCACCTTAGGGACCGTCTGCCATAAGTCCCGTGTAGCGGCGTCTATAGGAAACATCTTTTTAAAAACAGGAGGGGGAGAGAACGGTACACCTGGTCTATCCCATTCCTTAGTAATAATTTCAGAAAACCTTTTAGTGATTGGAAAAACATCAGTGTAAGTAGGTACTGCATAGTATTTATCCAATCTACATAATTTCTCTGGGACTACAATAGTGTCACAGTCGTCCAGAGTTGCTAAAACCTCCCTGAGCAATACGTGGAGGTGTTCAAGCTTAAATTTAAATGTAGACATATCAGAATCAGATTGAAGTATCTTCCCTGAATCAGAAAATTCATCCACAGATTGAAGCTCCCCCGCTTCAGCTTCAGTATAATGTGATGGTGCATCAGACATAGCTACTAAAGCATCAGAGAGCTCTGTATTTATTCTAGTCCCAGAGCTGTCTCGCTTTCCTTGCAATCCTGGCAGTTTAGATAATACCTCTGTAAGGGTATGATTCATAACTGCCGCCATGTCTTGCAAGGTATACGCAATGGGCGCGCTAGATGTACTAGGCGTCCCCTGAGCGGGATTAATAGGATCTGACACGTGGGGAGAGTTAGACGGCATAACTTCCTCCTTGTCAATTTCTTCTGGTGATACATTTTTTAAAGCCAGAATATGGTCTTTGTAATCTATAGTAAAATCAGTGCATTTGGTACACATTCTAAGAGGGGGTTCCACAATGGCTTCTAAACATAATGAACAATGAGTTTCCGCTATGTCAGACATGTTTAAACAGACTAGTAATGAGACCAGCAAGCTTGGAAAACACTTTAATAACTGTGAACAAGCAGAAAATAAAAACGGTACTGTGCCTTTAAGAGAAAAAAACAATCACAGAAACTGCAAAACAGTGAAAAAAGCAGTAAATCTTACAAAATTTTTACAGTGTGTATAATAGGCTAAAAGAGCATTGCACCCACTTGCAAATAGAGGATTAACCCCTTAGTTTCAAAACCGGATCAAAAAAACGATATAAACGTTTTTAAACAGTCACACAAAACTGCCACAGCTCTACTGTGGCCCTACCTGCCCATACAACGACTTTGGAAGGCACAAAAACCCTTTAGAGAGGTCCTAAATGTTCAGGGGACTCCTTCAGGGAAGCTGGATGTCTCAAACTGCAAAAACTAATGCACAATTTAGGCTCGAAAATAGGCCCCTCCCAGCCTGTACTGACAGTGAGAGGGCCTTAAAAAACTATCTCTAGGCAAAATCTAGTCAGCCATGTGGAAAAAACTGGGCCCCAGAATAAAGTTTTATCACCAATATGTAATAAACGTTCATACACCTTCAGCAAACGTTATATCTATTCAGTAATGTGAGTAAATAAAAAAAAATATTACCCTTTACAGCAAGCATGATACCAGTCGTTATTAAATCACTGTAATCAGGCTTACCTTAAATAAATCCGGTATTCTCAGCATTTTCTAGCATATCATTTCTCTAGAAAAATTTATAACTGCACATACCTCATAGCAGGAGACCCTGCACGCTATTCCCCCAGCTGAAGTTACCTCATCTCTTCAGTTATGTGTGAGAACAGCAATGGATCTTAGTTACAACTTGCTAAGATCATCAAAGACCACAGGCAAACTCTTCTTCAATTTTCTGCCTGAGGTTAAAATAGTACAACTCCGGTACCATTTGAAAATAACAAACTTTTGATTGAAGATAAACTACATTAATGCACCACATCTCTCTAGCTACTTCCTATCTTGTCGAGAGCTGCAAGAGAATGACTGGGAGGTGGCAGTTAGGGGAGGAGCTATATAGACAGCTCTGCTGTGGGTGATCCTCTTGCAGCTTCCTGTTGGGAAGGAGAATATCCCACAAGTAATGGATGATCCGTGGACTGGATACACCTTACAAGAGAAATAACAGGTTTTTCAAACCTGACAGTTTAAAATGTTGCATCGAGGTAGTTGCGGCTGCACAGCTCACGGAGCTCACTACCGAAATCCGCCCGGGGTATATGACGTCACCCGCTGTAGCGGATGCATGTATCTCCGTTGTAGATCCTCAAATGGATAAAATGTTGCATCGTTTTATTTTAAAGCAAAGGGGAAATTAATAAGCTGCTGAAATAGAACATTCAGCCTTACTTTCAGTTTAAACTTGTATTGTTTTATCAAGTAAATATGTGTCAGAAAATAAAACCTAATAAGAACATTTTACCCTTTCTTTTTAAAAGAGTTTAAATGTTAGTCTCACATGTTACAGTGCCTGCTTCATGCCCCAGTGTAACACAAACAACAGGATTTACTATGTCCCAATAAAAAAGCAGTGTCTTTTAATTTGTTAATTGCATGGTCTCCCCAACTGGAAGAAAAAGCACTTACCTGCTCCGCTGTCCGGCATGTAGACAGTTACAAAGTATGAGAGGACACAGTTCTTCACAGAGACCTTTGAAAAAGAAAGAACTGAGTAGCCAACTCTGGCTTTCTAAACTAGGGCAGTAATTGTTAGGAAAATGCAGTAAGTACCTCTTTACAAGTTCCTAACTGCTTTAAAGCCACCACTACCCGACTGCAAGGAATGACGTAGAATACGGCTATAACCCAAAACTTGCTTGTAGATTAAATAAAAAAAATTTTTCAGACACCTAAACCTCATCTCCTTCATGCACCGAAGGCAAAGAGAATGACTGGGGGTTGTGGGTAAGGGAGTGATACTTAGAAGTTTAACTGTGGTGTTCTTTGTCTCCTCCTGCTGGCCAGGAGTGATATTCCCAACAGTAATTACTCAAGCTATGGACTCACCATATCTTAGGAAATACATTTAATTTTTTTTACAGATTTATTTATTTGACTTTATCTTTTTTTGTACTGAATTATGTCTACTCTGTTATTATGTCATACAGTGCCTCCTCCAACTATCACCAAACTGGTTGCTGCTACAGTCATACTGACTATAAGATAATTTTGTTTTATTTTCATTATGCTTAAATATTATAGCGAATTTGAAAACACAGTCTCTCAAAAAATGTCACCATGATGTCTTAGAGCATAAACAAGCATCAAAGCAACCATATTATAAAAGAGAATTAAAATGCATACACCATGGTATAAGTGAGCATACGTCTTCATTATTTGTTAATCAAACATTTTTATTTTTTTTTGCACTTTAGCTTGTCAAGGGGTAGTGATAGAGAATGATGCTGTACATATGCTCATAATACTGCGAATGAAATCAGATGCACATTTTGAGTGACTTGGTTCATTCTGCATTACCTAAGTGTCCTACAAAGTGAACATGATGACTGCTAATTTTTAAAAAGTTTTTGCATTGTTTCAGTATAACGCAGAAAAAATAAGATATTATTTAAAAGTTGATTTACTGCTTTATGTAGCAGTATGAGAAAATACATAAAATTATGTAAACAAATCATGCTGATCACGACATAAATATGTTTTATTGAAATAATTTCATGTAATAAAAAGATGGTTAAAAATATGGAAGTTATATAAAAACTCTTAGTTATGTTGCTTGTTTGCAAGCATCGATTCTCATAACATGGAATCTGAGCTCCCCCTACTGGCAGTAGCTTTATATTTAAAGGGTCTCTGTAAAGCAAATAAAAATACTTTTCTACGTACAGCACATGTTAAAAATCAATATTCTTTTTTTTTGGTGCTTACGTAGTGGACCATATATTTATAGATTAAACAATTAATGTTGATATAGGAAAGTTAAAAACAAAATATTTCTGAAAAGTACAGTTCAGCTGATGATGACCATGAAGAGAAACTGTGTACGATGTGAAAAGTACCATGAATATACAGCATGTTATTAGCAATGTAACAGAACATAAACACGTGTCACTTACAGCAACAGATTATGTCATTTTAATTTCTTCTTGCACCATGCAAAGCAACCCAATGTTTCACCCTGCAAAATCCTAGGTAAATTGCCCTTTGAATCCACATTGTTCCTTGGTGCAATTATGATGTGATTTTTCTATAAATTCAAGATGTGCTACACTCTGTTATTTCAGTTAAGCCAAAGTAATTTTGTTTAGTCAAACGTTAAGATGATATGTCTGGCATCCAGAGCTGCTTACAATTAGGGCAAATACAGTATTAACTTAAGACAAATTCTGGATAACCGGATTTACAATTTAATCCTTCTTGTACAGTACAAATTTAAAAGCAAAAGATGCTAAGTATTTTACGTTACATTAAAATCCAATAGATATGAGTGCAAAATGTGCACGTATACAGTTATATGCATTTAAAAACATTGTCAATGGTTTTCTTCTCTTGCCATTAACTGCTTTATTACATACCAGTAATGTATTTAGGATTATTTCTGAATCGATCATCAACTAAAATCAGGGCACCCCAATCATTCTTATGTCGAATGCACCTGGAATAATAGATACATAAAACACAAATAAATAAAAGGAAAATAGTATACTTTTTCAGAAGTAAGAACAAATTAGCAATTCGTAAATAGATAACACGTCTAACCTTCCATTTACATTATACGAGTTTATTTGAAACTTTTCACATGATAAACTTAAAATGTTGTAATGGAAAACTAATGTCACAGTTCTATTCATAGCTTTACATGTAGAATTGTAGAGAATTCTGCAGCTGGGTAAAATATTTTCTCTACATACTACTCTAAAAGGCAGCAATTAAAGAGTCAATGTTTTATAGATTAGTGTTCATATGCCGATCTATAATGATCTGTAGTCATTGTTTTATAGATTAGTGTTCCTATGCCGATCTATAATGATCTGTAGTCATTGTTTTATAGATTAGTGTTCATATGCCGATCTATAATGATCTGTAGTCATTGTTTTGTAGATTAGTGTTCCTATGCCGATCTATAATGATCTGTAGTCATTGTTTTATAGATTAGTGTTCATATATAGATCTATAATGATCTGTAGTCATTGTTTTATAGATCAGTGTTCATATGCCGATCTATAATGATCTGTAGTCATTGTTTTATAGATTAGTGTTCATATATAGATCTATAATGAGCTGTAGTCATTGTTTTATAGATTAGTGTTCCTATGCCGATCTACAAGGATCTGTAGTCATTGTTTTATAGATTAGTGTTCCTATGCCGATCTATAATGATCTGTAGTCATTGTTTTATAGATTAGTGTTCATATATAGATCTATAATGATCTGTAGTCATTGTTTTATAGATTAGTGTTCATACATAGATCTATAATGATCTGTAGTCATTGTTTTATAGATTAGTGTTCCTATGCCGATATACAAGGATCTGTAGTCATTGTTTTATAGATTAGTGTTCCTATGTCGATCTATAATGATCTGTAGTCATTGTTTTATAGATTAGTGTTCATATATAGATCTATAATGATCTGTAGTCATTGTTTTATAGATTAGTGTTCATATGCAGATCTATAATGATCTGTAGTCATTGTTTTATAGATAAGTGTTCATACATAGATCTATAATGATCTGTAGTCATTGTTTCACATGATAAACTTAAAATGTTGTAATGGAAAACTAATGTCACAGTTCTATTCATCGCTTTACATGTAGAATTGTAGTGAATTCTGCAGCTGGGTAAAATATTTTCTCTACATACTACTCTAAAAGGCAGCAATTAAAGAGTCAATGTTTTATAGATTAGTGTTCATATGCCGATCTATAATGATCTGTAGTCATTGTTTTATAGATTAGTGTTCCTATGCCGATCTATAATGATCTGTAGTCATTGTTTTATAGATTAGTGTTCATATGCCGATCTATAATGATCTGTAGTCATTGTTTTATAGATTAGTGTTCCTATGCCGATCTATAATGATCTGTAGTCATTGTTTTATAGATTAGTGTTCATATGCCGATCTATAATGATCTGTAGTCATTGTTTTATAGAATAGTGTTCCTATGCCGATCTATAATGATCTGTAGTCATTGTTTTATAGATTAGTGTTCATATATAGATCTATAATGATCTGTAGTCATTGTTTTATAGATTAGTGTTCATATGCCGATCTATAATGATCTGTAGTCATTGTTTTATAGATTAGTGTTCATATATAGATCTATAATGATCTGTAGTCATTGTTTTATAGATTAGTGTTCCTATGCCGATCTATAATGATCTGTAGTCATTGTTTTATAGATTAGTGTTCCTATGCCGATATACAAGGATCTGTAGTCATTGTTTTATAGATTAGTGTTCCTATGCCGATCTATAATGATCTGTAGTCATTGTTTTATAGATTAGTGTTCATACATAGATCTATAATGATCTGTAGTCATTGTTTTATAGATTAGTGTTCCTATGCCGATATACAAGGATCTGTAGTCATTGTTTTATAGATTAGTGTTCCTTTGCCGATCTACAAGGATCTGTAGTCATTGTTTTATAGATTAGTGTTCCTATGCCGATATACAAGGATCTGTAGTCATTGTTTTATAGATTAGTGTTCCTATGCCGATATACAAGGATCTGTAGTCATTGTTTTATAGATTAGTGTTCCTATGCCGATCTACAAGGATTTGTAGTCATTGTTTTATAGATTAGTGTTCCTATGCCGATCTACAAGGATCTGTAGTCATTGTTTTATAGATTAGTGTACATATGCAGATCTATAATGATCTGTAGTCATTCTTTTATAGATTAGTGTTCCTATGCCGATCTATAATGATCTGTAGTCATTGTTTTATAGATTAGTGTTCATATGCCGATCTATAAGGATCTGTAGTCTTTGTTTCTAGAGAATCTGGCTCCCAGGGTAAAAATCCAAAATGCGCCCCTTCACAGATTCTAAAGTCCCCCTCCTAGACCTTGCATGTCACTGTCATTTAGAGGTCAGCTCCAAAGCAGCAGTGCACTACTGGGACCTAGCTGAACACATCTGGTGAGCAAATGGCAAGAGACAAATGTGTGTTTCGCCCAACCACCAGTAAGCTCCTAGTAGTGCATTGCTGCTGCTAAGGATATGTACATATGTTTTCAACAATGGATACCAAAAGAACAAGAATAATAGAATTGTCTTAACATTTTTTGGTGTATCCTGAATTATGAAAGTTTAATTTTGACTTTCCTATCCCTTTAAATATGTCCTTTTTCTACTACAATGTTTTTTCCAAATATATTGATATTATCTAAAAATATCTTTATATCTTTTACTAATTGCCATAATATTTATACTTTTCTCATAGCTATGCATATTTATTTTTTTAATGCATATCAATCCCTTTAAATTCTTATCCAAAATGTATCTACAAAATGTCCAATAGAGTTTAAAGTTGAACTTTGGAAAAAAGTCATCAGGTAAGATTTTCTAAAGGATTGCAGCATGTCAATGGGTGTATTTGTAATAGGGGTCTATTACAATTATTTTGTAAAGTTATAACATTTTTTTTTTTTTTTTTACAAAATTCACTATTAAAGTCTATGAGATTTTTGCACATAAATAATTTGATAAAGAACTGTAATAGCTGTTTATTTTTCAAATATACTATACACACAGGCAGTAATAGACAGAGATATGCACTCACAGACAGTAATAGACAGAGATATGCACTCACAGACAGTAATAGACAGAGACATGCACACACAGGCAGTAACAGACAGAGATATGCACTAACAGGCAGTAATAGACTGAGACATGCACTCACAGACAGTAATAGACTGAGACAGGCACTCACAGACAGTAATAGACAGCGACATGTGCTCACAGACAGTAATAGACAGACAGGCACTCACAGACAGTAATAGACAGCGACATGCGCTCACAGACAGTAATAGACAGAGACATGCACTCACAGGCAGTAATAGACAGACATGCACTCACAGGCAGTAATAGACAGAAACATGCACTCACAGGTAGTAATAGACAGACATTCACACACCGACAGTAATAGACAGAGACATGCACACACAGGCAGGGATAGATAGGCATATACTCACACACAGGCAGTAATAGACAGAGATATGCACACACAGGCAGGGATATATAAGCATACACACACAGGCAGGGATAGCAGACACACACACACACACACACACAGGCAGGGATAGATAGGCACACACACACACACTCAGGTAGTAATAGCAGACACAAGCACTCACATGTGAGTTTGTGAAAACTTGCCATTGTCATTATGGAGTAAATGACACATACACACACCGATCACTATTAAAGGGACATTATACACTCATTTTTTCTTTGCATAAATGTTTTGTAGATGATCTATTTATATAGCCCATTAAGTTTTTTGCTTATTTTTAAATAACATTGCTCTGATTTTCAGACTCCAACCAAGCCCCAAAGTTTTATGAGATACCTACTCCAGCTTGCTCCTGTTTGTGTAAAGGGTCTTTTCATATGCAAAAGAAGGGGGAGGGGGGAGTGTCTTATTTACCACTTGTAGTGGGCTTTCCAGCTACCTTTTCAACAGAGCTAAACTGAGAGCTTCTAAGTAAGTTTTTAAACAGTTTTATACTGGATTTGTATATCAGTATCTGTGCATCTTATTCTTTATAGTAGTGTCTATTACATGCAGTTATATGAAAATGAGTGTATACTGTCCCTTTAACCTTTATTAAACAATAAGTAAATAAATTTAAAAAAAAGCATAATGTCAAAAAGATTTTTTTTTTTTATTCAACAGTCCTTAACAGAAAACCTGTTCCTTATTATGTGGAAACCAAAGTTTTTTAAAGCACTTTTTTTAATTAGCTCAGTAAAACTAAAAATATGTACATATCATTATGTAAAGACCATGTATAATTTGTCATATGCATAAAACATCACATCTTTAGTGACACAGATCAGTGAGATAGGAGACTGCTTTCCTCAGGGTGATTCCTCTCCTTTTTACTTTCAGTTTTAGCTCTAAGTAGTTATCTGGTCTTAACAAACCCCCTTTGTGATCTTGCTGCTCCATTAGTATGATTGACAACCAATGCAGCCAATTAACATAAAAGCTTCCTTTCAAATACATATATATATATATATATATATATATATTAATGTATATGCTTGTGATCTGTGTATTTTAACATCTGCTATACCAGTTGTTTATTAATCAAGCACTGCCACTTTAAAGTGCTCCCCACTGCTCCCTAATGCGCCCTGGGCCACTGCCCGGTCTGCCCGCCCCTAGAAACGGCCCTGGTCATTGTTTTATAGATTAATGTTCATATGCCGATCTATAATGATCTGTAGTCATTGTTTTATAGATAAGTGTTTATATGCCGATCTATAAGGATCTGTAGTCATTGCTTTATAGATTTATGTTCATATACAGATTAAGGCTGCATGATTAATTTCGGATGCGATTTTAAACCGCGATTAATCGCCGTGGTTTTAAACCATGAGAGTATACCATTTTTAGCCCCACCCCATTTGATGTTACCTATGACGTACAGGAGGGCCTTCGACTTGCCGTGGCCGCATTACGACATTGAGCCGACTTACCGGGGAGTGCTGTGGCTGATGCGGGTTACAGGGAGGATGGACGACTTATCGGGGAGCGCTGTGGCTGATGCGGGTTACAGAGAGGGGGGCCGACTTACCGGGGTGCGCTGTGGCTGATGCTGGTTACAGAGAGGGGGGCCGACTTACCGGGGTGCGCTGTGGTTGATGCGATTTACAGGGAGGGGGGCCGACTTACCGGGGAGCGCTGTTGCTGATGCAAGTTACAGGGAAGGGGGCAGACTTACCGGGAAGCGCTGTGGCTGATGCGAGTTACAGGGAGGGGGGCAGACTTACCGGGAAGCGCTGTGGCTGATGCGGGTTACAGGGAGGGGGGAGCGCTGGGACTTATGTGGGTTGGGGCTGATGGTGGTTACAGGTGATGCTTATGTTAAAGGGGGTGCTTATTGGGGGGTTACAGTGGGAGCTGATGGGACTTATGAAGGTTACAGAGGGGGGCTTAAGGGGGTGCAGGGTTACAGTGGGAGCTGATGTGTTCATATACAGATCTATAATGAACTGTAGTCATTGTTTTATAGATTAGTGTTCATATGCCGATCTATAATGATCTGTAGTCATTGTTTTATAGATTAGTGTTCATATACAGATCTATAAGGATCTGTAGTCATTGTTTTATAGATTTAGTGTTCATATGCAGATCTATTAGAATCTGTAATCATTGTTTTATAGATTAGTGTTCATATATAGATCTATAAGGATCTGTAGTCATTGTTTTATAGATTAGTGTTCATATGCAGATCTATAAGGATCTGAAGTCAATGTTTTATAGATTTGTGTTTATATGCAGATCTATAACTATCTGTAGTCATTGTTTTATAGCTTAGTGTTCATATGCAGATCTATAAGCATCTGTAGTCATTGTTTTATAGATTTGTGTTCATATACAGATCTATAATGATCTGCAGTCATTGTTTTATAGATAAGTGTTTATATGCAGATCAATAATGATCTGTAGTCATTGTTTTATAGATTTAGTGTTCATATGCAGATCTATTAGAATCTGTAATCATTGTTTTATAGATTAGTGTCCATATATAGATCTATAAGGATCTGTAGTCATTGTTTTATAGATTAGTGTTCATATGCAGATCTATAATGATCTGTAGTCATTGTTTTATAGATAAGTGTTCATATGCAGATCAATAATGATCTGTAGTCATTGTTTTATAGATAAGTGTTCATATGCAGATCAATAATGATCTGTAGTCATTGTTTTATAGATAAGTGTTCATATGCAGATCAATAATGATCTGTAGTCATTTTTTATAGATTACTGTTCATATGCAGATCTATAATGATCTGTAGTCATTGTTTTATAGATTTGTGTTCATATACAGATCTATAAGCATCTGTAGTCATTGTTTTATAGATTTAGTGTTCATATGCAGATCTATAAGGATTTGTAGTCATTGTTTTATAGATTTAGTGTTCATATGCAGATCTATAAGGATTTGTAGTCATTGTTTTATAGATTTGTGTTTATATGCAGATCTATAAGCACCTGTAGTGATTGTTTTATAGATTAGTGTTCATATATAGATCTATAAGGATCTGTTGTCATTGTTTTATAAATTAGTGTTCATATACAGATCTATAAGGATCTGTTGTCATTGTTTTATAGATTAGTGTTCATATACAAATCTATAAGGATCTGTAGTAATTGATTAATATATTAGGGTTAATATGCAGATCTATAAGCATCTGTAGTCATAGATCTCTGTATGAACACTAATCTATAAAACAATGACTACAGATCATTATAAATCTGTATATGAACACAAATCTATAAAACAATGACTACAGATATTTATAGATCTGTATATGAACACTAATCTATAAAACAATAAGTATCTGTAGTCATTGTTTTATAGATTTTTTTATACTACAGATCTATAAGTATCTGTAGTCATTGTTTTATAGATTTGTATTTATATACAGATCTATAATGACCTGTAGTGATTGTTTTATAGATTAGTGTTCATATACAGATCTATAATGATCTGTAGTCATGGTTTTATAGATTAGTGTTCATATACAGATCTATAACCTACCCATGCTGCCTCTTTAGTGAGTCATTCTCCTTCTGCCCCACAATCTTTCAAATATCTGCACTGCAAATGTAGGCGTTAGAATGTATAATTGTTGTTTTAAAAATACAGATAACAAAACCGTCCAAGTGACTGGCCATAGACCATAAAGAAAAACAATTATGTATATTGAAAAGTTTTCTATTTTAAATTATACATAAACATTTTATATGGTAATTATATGGCAAGAAATTATAAGCAATTTCAAGTTTTAAAGAATGAATATGTCTGTTAAAGGAATTAACTAATAAAAATGCTTTAATCGTCATTATGGTTATCTTAATTTAGTAAATGTAATCAGTCAGATTTAATTCAATAAAACAAAATAACAATTTAGACAAAACCAGATACATGAAGTTTCAGTGGTTGAATTAAATATATAGAATGTTCTGTTGCTTCCAAGGAAGGAGCAGAAAAAAAGCTTAGAAGTTTATTTTGCCTGGCTGTTTCTGCATGGCAGAGCATTTTAGTTTATAAAGAAACGTGCCAGATTCAAGCTGTTTCTGCTTCCATTGCCATAAATCTCTGTAGACATTTTCCTCCCAAAATGTGACCACTTTCTGTCACTGTCAGCATATATTATATTTTGGTGAAAGATATCGTCAAGTAAAAGGTCACTTGTCTTCAGTGACTTTCCTTTCCTGTCCATGGCCTTTAAGTGATGTTTAATAGGGAACAGGGCAAATAAACATTTTTTTTTATATTTTTATTTATTATCCAAGCTCTAAAAAAATGTTCCATAGAGTTAGATTACTTCTTGAAGGAAGACAAGGTGAAAATGCTCCAAATGCAGTTAACAGCAGTTCAACCGCAATCCATTTATTATTATTATTATTATCAGTTATTTGTAGAGCACCAACAGATATTTAATCAATACTTTCAGATACTTAGCACCTGGAAATGATTTATTAACTTTAACACATCACTTCAATCCAATCACAACTGTTAAAACTATCTTCTTTCCAAATATAGGCACCTGATTGTTTATTTTAATCTATTCCAAAGCTTATCACTCTATTGCTTATTAGTCAATCAATACCACAGACAGCATTGTCAGAAGCTGTAATGAAAAAAGGTCAATGTTAGACTCGCACTCCCAAAGCTGCTCATTGTTGTACAAAGACAAATGCTGCCGTGATTGTGCAGAGCCCTGCATGCTGTAAATCAGCAACAGGAGAGGCGGAGAGCCAGTTTAGAAATATAATTTGCAAAAACTTCACATGAATCTGTTTTAAAAATACATATACAAATACAATGTAACTGGTGGAATAGAAGAGATAAATCTGAGCATCACATCTCGGTTTCTTTAGCACTTTATGCACTAATATGCAAACTCAAAACAGCAAATGTAATTATTTATGATTATTAAAAGAACTTTGCCTTTGCATAAATCTCAAAGGAGAAAATAGTTATAGTCTCAGCGTGACAAACTGATTTATTTTCTAAAGTTGCTACAAATATTTAACGAATGGAGTTTTATTAAAATATATATATATATATATATATATATATATATATAGACACACACACACACACACATATATATATATATATATATATATATATATATACACAAACAAACAGGTGTAAGGTGTGCTAAACCAAATTTTTTATTTATATATACTGTATATATATATATATATATATTTATTAACAGTATTAAAACATTACTGAGGATGCTTAATATAATTTTCTTAACATTTATATATA
Organism: Bombina bombina; assembly: GCF_027579735.1. Lineage (NCBI taxonomy): Eukaryota > Metazoa > Chordata > Amphibia > Anura > Bombinatoridae > Bombina > Bombina bombina. Next base: position 637,287,646 of record NC_069501.1, on the reverse strand, counting down.
TTTAAATGTCGTGTTCCATGTAATTAAAGCTAAAACTGTGCAAGTAAAAATGTAATCAAAGTTATGAAACAAGAAGAAACTAAAAACATACACACTTTCCCACAAAACAATAACATTTTCAACACTTAATGGCTACCACATAGCTACTATAATGGTCTGTGCCAATATGAATACTAATATAAACTAAATATATAAATACTGCTTTAATACTGGAAGAGGAACATTTATTTACAAGTAGCAGTTACGAGTGTTAGCTCTAGCTTGTGGGTGAGGTATTATTATTCATTTAAAAACATTTTGTATATTGACTTACAAATATTTTAGGAACAATATAAGCAAATGAAAGGATAATATATGCAATGTATATTTGACAATACATATATAGAAAAACTATTTGTATTATATAAAACAGTGACACAATATAATAATATTTAGTTGTGCATTTTAAGCATGCTTCATGCTGGTCTGAAGGAAGAAATCTTTGAAGATATTCAAATGATTGAAAATACTATTATACATCATAACTAACCTAAACTGACATAATTAAACAAATTGTGGTGCTGATATTCATTTAATAATATATTGATTTTTAAACATTTTTTCCTTAGGCTTCTACGGTCTTATATTTACACAAGCCAATTTTAAATGTTATAGCCTTTATTTCAACTTTAAATCAAAGATTTATGCAAATGGTTTGTCCAAGGTTATTTATCTTTTGAAGTAATCAAGGTCACATTCACTAAAATAAGCATTTTTGTACAGTGTGTATCATTACTGTATAAGCTACAGTCCAAATTGCATTGTAATTAATTGTGAGAGAACATACCTTCCCAGTGCTTGGTTGAGAGCTCTGTATGCTTGAATCTCGTACCACTGGCTGCCAGGCAGAAGTCCCCTACTTTTTGAATGTTGATCATTGTATTTTCTCTTAAGTTCAACCTAAAATGAAAATGAACACAATAAAGTATACAGAAATAAAGTGAAAGAAAAATGATGACAGCACACTGGTGATTTCCAGCTTTCTATATTTTAACCAAATACGAAACAGTCAGAAGAATTAGGCCCACATGAGAACACAGTTTTCACTGTCAGTGAGCTGTGAAATATAACGCCTTTTTAAAAGTAAGAAAGGGTTAAGCAATGTGCAAGAAACCTTAACAAAATACAGTAACAGTTACGTGTTTATATTGGCTTATATCCTGGCTTCAAAGGATGTAAAATTAATACAAATGTTTTCTACGTTACTCATATTATTTGGAATACTATGCATACTTAGCATCATCGTAATGTACTTTATATAAGCCCACAGAAGACCTAAGGAAGATATTTTTCGTTATTCTTTCTTTGATATTGGCACATAAGTAAACAATTGCAGCCTGGACATTCACAGCTGGGCTTCATGGTAAACCATACAAACAGATCTAATGGTTAGAACAGTTTAGTGAAATTAAAACAGATATTATATTGTTGGAGTTACAAATGAAATACTTTATATATTAAGAGTTTAAATGGAAACATGAATGTTACTCTTTCAGACTTACCTAATATTTGTGTGTAAAATGACATTTTAATTATATCAGTTATTCAAGATCCCTACAAGTTAATTGTGTTGGTTAATGTATTTTCACTATTTGTAATTAAGACATTTAGGGCCTAAAAGAACAAAAACTCATTGGCATGAAATGAAACAACATTTTTTGAAGCTTTTTGAGCATTAGGTGATATTGTGAATGTTCAATGCCTGTTTTGAAGGTGGTATTTAGTTTTGCTGTAATTAATTTTACAAAGAGATAATGTAATATCAATAGTGTTTAGTTATAGAATTAAGTCACTTATCGTGATTTAACTATACATATATTTAAAGGATTACTTTCTGTTATAATTTTTAAGCTAAACAACTAACATATTAAAGTTAATTAACATTAATTAAAACCTACTGACCTATATTTTCTCCAAAACGAAGTTTCATAACGTTCTAAAAGTTATATCTTTTATTCGCCGATGATGTCACGTTATCCTGCCCACTATTTTCAGCACTGCATGTTCTAAATACTTAAACCAATAACTTTGTGTTTAAAGCGCCATTTTGAAACCTAGGTATTGTAAACTGATTGGTACAGAGCAAAGGATACCCACAGAGTGGGTTTGGAAAACAATTAAATTTGCAGACAAGATTTCTGATTTACGGTAGAGATATGTTAATGAAATGCTATTGATAAAAAGCGTATTTGGGGTAGTTAGTTAGTAACAGGCATAGAAAATATTTACTTACAGTGGCCCTTTAATCTATTATTTTTGGCTTTTTATAATTATTTTGAGGCGTATTTATTATAGTTAATGAGAACTATTGATTTATTTTTGGTTTTTAGAATATTAATAATGAGCCGTGCCTGCACATTTTTATACAAAGCATCTGCACTAAATTTACATGACACAGCCAGTTTGTACTGATTGTTCACAAGTGGTACTTGACTCACTAATTAGTTGTAGTATCTGCATGCAGACATGCTACTGAGGTTGTCCTTGCATGCAGCAGTGATTCTCCTTTTATGTTTTGGATACACATGAATAACTTTTTAAAATAAGGGGCTACATATGCAAAGATTAAGAATATAAGATAGAAAGCATACTTTTAACAGATGTGTTTGGACATGGTATAAATAAGTGGGATATACGTTTAAAAAAACACCACTGAATAATTTATATAATTTCCATTCAATTTTCAACACTAATTATCTGGGGTGACCTACAGCTGAACCATAAGAAAAGAAAAAAAAAACACGTTAAAGGCATATGCAATCCAAATATTTTCTTTTGTGATTCAGACGGAGCAGAACATTTCAAAAAATGTTTCCAATTTACTTCTATTATCAACTCTGCTTAGTTCCCATGATATTCTGTGTTGTATAGATATCTAGGTAGGCATCTGGAGCACTACATGGCAGAAAACAGTGCTGCCATCTAGTGCTCTTGTAAATGGATAACATTCTTTCAAATCTGCTGCCATCTTGTGATCCAGAAATGGTCCAGCTCCTAAGCATACATCCTTGTTTTCAAAACATTATACCAAGAGAACAAAAAAAGGCTGATTAGAAGAAAATTAGAAAGTTGTTGAAAATTACATGCTCTATCTAAATCATGAAATAAACTTTGGGTTTCATTTAATTTTAAGTCTTAAAATATGTGAATCCAACAATCAAGGATATGCATTTACAGTAGTTGGCCGTCACTCTTAGAAGATTTTTTTTTGTAGCTGGTAAAACTAAAGAAATATATTTAAATTCAGAGTGTACTGCCACATATAATTAATAAAAACAAAAGTCTATGTTAACAGAACTTCCTAATAATACCAAGCTAATGAACGAATACATTTGTGATACACATAAACACATAACAGCATGTTATTAAAAGCAATAGGATACAGGCATAGAATTAAAAAGACGCACATAAATATGAAGGGCAAACACACAACCCAAATCAGCATAAGGGGGGTGAAAAAATAACTTTTCTGTGGCTACACATATTGGAGTAACCTTGGATTACGAAACTGTAAAACAAGAAAACACAATGTCACAGAGAAAAGTTTTATAGACTTTTGACTAAATTAAAACTGTGCCGGAAACCTTTTTTGTCTGGGCTGCTCTTTTGCACAGTGTTAACCTTTTTAAAGTGACAGCTGAAGGGACACGCTTCAAGAGGAAAATCGCATACTTCTAACTATTTCTGACAAGTAACTTTCAACATGAGTTGGGGTACAAAATTTCATTTTTTGTACCTATGCTCTTTAAAATGACCTGTCAAATTTACAAACGCAAACCTAAAGCCATAGATGACATTGAATTTGATTTTGTAGATACAATATTTGCCTCAGTCAGTTGAGGTATGTAAAAAAAGGCATATTTTTATATTCATGGGATGCAGAAGGAACTTTTACTTGTCCACCTTTAACAATGTCATACTACTTTCAAGTTTCAAAGAATGTATCACTAAAGACACAAATATGAACAAGTTAAAAAGTAGCATGTGTATACTATATTGTATTAGCTATATGTATTTGTATATATGTTCTAAATATATATGCACTAAATGTGTATGCTGTGTGTGGATGTAAAACCTTTTCTTTGCTCTTTTTCACATCACAAAAAGGTACATTTAAAATTCCAATAGAATATTAGAATCTAGATAAAATGTTAAACCTGTACTTTTCACCAGTTTTGCTTTATGACACCTCTTTCATTTTAAATGCTGTGTCTCCAACGGCATTCTGTATGTACAACAATAGATCATTAAAACATGTTTATATAAAAAGAAAAACAAATAAATGTGTTTCATAATAAACATAAAATGAATCTACACCAACTTGCTATTATTAATATATAAATTTAAAGTATTACAACTTAAGATACACAATTATCAGGTGTAAAGATAAGAAATATATTTTAATCTGGTGTTTTTTCTTCTTGAGCAAATATCTATAACATTATTGAAATAGAATAATATAATATACAAATACAAAATAATTTATCCAAAGTGTTTGAGACCGTAAAAGTTTTGAATTGCAGAATAGTTTGGATTTTGGAATATTTGCATCATTTAGGCAACATTTTTATGTCATAATAAAGCTTATAAAATCAAACTAAAGGCAGTTTTATATAATTTTTAACACTTCATAGTACCATCAAAAAGATTGTACTGTAATTAGAAATGTAATAGTTGTTGCTTCAAATAAATATATAGACCAGCAATTGCATTTTTGAACACAAAGATGCAGGCAGAGAAGATTGTGACTTACTGGTGGGGAAAATTGTAATTTTTAAATAATCTTTTTAAAAGAAAATAATGGAAAAAAAGTCTGGATTTTAGAATTATTCTGGATTTTGGAAATCTGGATTTGGAGATTTGTACCTGTATAACAATAACATTTTTTGCTTGAAAGTCTTCTTTTATTCCCTTCATTAAAATTATAACTAAGTATAAACCATTGTAAAAACCCTATAACAACTTAAAGTGAAATGCATTCACTATTTTACAAAAAGTCTCTATTTTTCAAAACCTCTCAGGACAATCCATGTTTATTGTTTCAGTTAATGGGGTCTTTCCCAATCTGTAGAAATGTGTTTTGAATTGGTTTGGCATAGGTGATAAGCGGCTTTCAAATTTGCAGCCACTCCGATCTGTCAAAAAACAAACATTTTCTAATTCTTTTCAAATGACTACCAAGTTGGCTCATTAGGCAGTTTGCATAGAGTGCGTCATTTTAAGCATCGAAAGCAGAAGAAAAAAAAATTACAATAGTTTTGACCAACATTGCACAAAATATATTGGCGTCTTAAGCTATGAGGAGAGGTTAGCTAAACTGGGTCTGCTTTCTCTATAAAAAAGGAGCTTGAGAGGTGACATGGTTACTTTATATACATTTATTCAAGGCCCATATTTAGAGATGGCATAAACTCTGTTTACTCCAAGGAAATCGTTTGTGACAAGAGGTCACAATTTGAAGCTGGAGAAAAGGAGATTTAATCTCCAGCAACGTACATTTTTTTTAAACTGTAAAAGCGATTAAATTGTGGAACTCATTACCTAAGGAGGTAGTAAATGCCAATACCTTAGATACATTAAAAAATGGTTTAGATACATTTATGGCTAGAAACAGAATTCAGGAATATGATTGCTTGTGTTTAATGAGTCACCTTATTGTAAAGATAAGACATATATTTTAATCTGGTCTTTCTTCTTTTTGAGCAAATATCTATAACATTATTGAAATAGAATAATATATTAGGGATGCACCGAAATGAAAATTCTGGACCGAAACCGAAAATTCTGGATGATCCTGGCCGAAAACCGAAACAAAACTGAAATTATTTTTTTCTTTTTTAACTACAGTGTGTGTGTGTAGCTGAGAGAGCTTGTAGGCGGGAAAGCTCCAACAAATGGACATGGTCACTTGTACAGTAGGGCGCGATCTGCAGTGAAACTGGAGCTCTATAAGGGAGAGTGTGGTTATAACCAGACAACAATACGAGGTGGACATGTGTTTTTTTTTGGGTGTAGTTATCCGTGCGCTGAGGGTGGCTGCACCTGATCGTCTCTCATCGTATCTCCGCCTAGTTCCTGGTTCGGGTCTCACACTGACCCGTCAGATTATATGTCCAGAGCCCCAAATGGAGTCTGTCTGTCACCTATCACCAGGACCACTGGACTTAGCTACAACCTTACGAGCAAGGTGGTTATAGAAAGTTACTATGCTTTTTTGTATACACTGTCTGGTGGGTGCTAATTTGTTCCAACTGTGTGCGAGCTTGGGGCTTATGCTTATAAAGTGTGCACGCATATTTGCCTCAGGCGAATAGAATGTCTACGCACAAGAGGTTGATGTATGAGCACTGTATATAAGGCTTAAAGATATTCACTGTGTGTGCTTAGGGCTGTGTCTGATAATATCAAGTGTTTATAAACATGTTACTTATCCTCCTTTGATATTTGTATTCACTATTCAGAACTTTGGTTTCCTTCTCTCCTGGTTTCAAATATCATCATTTTATGGTACTTATGTGTGTGCTCTGTGTACCATGCCAGTGCTGTGCTGCTCACCTTATGCTAAGGATAGACATGTAACTCAATAGAACAGGGGATGGCTGTACATTTTTAGCCATTTTGGTCCTCTTTGGGCCGAAATTGGAATTGCACATTTTCGGCGGCCCAAATTTTGGTGCATCGCAAGTATTATTCTTTATTTAGTTCTGTGTAACAGAATCAGATTTAACCGTTTTTGTTTTGTTACCAATTATCAAAATAAAGTATAGTCCTAGAAAACTATTATTATATGCAAAACAGTAAGTCAAGTAATGAACTCAAACAGCAGCTCTAGGCTTGCATCAAATTTAAAATATGCTACACAATAATTTTGCCGAAAATAAAAGGCAAAAAAAACGAAAACCGAAATAACAAAAAATGCTATTTTTGGCCAAAACTTTCTGTGGCCGAAATTTCGGTGCATCCCTATATAATATACAACTACAAAATCATTTATCCAAAGTGTTTGGGACCAGAAAAGTTTTGAATTGCAGAAAAGTTTGGATTTTGGAATATTTGCATCATTTAGGCAACATTTTTATGTCATAATACAGCTTATAAAATCAAACTAAAGACAGTTTTATTTCATTTTTAACACTTCATAGTACCATCAAAAAGACTGTACTGTAACCAGAAAGGTAATAGTTGCTTCAAATAAATATATAGACCAGCAATTGCATTTTTGAACACAATGATGCAGGCAGAAAAGATTGTGACTTAATGGTGGGGAAAATTGTAATTTTAAAAAATCTTTTTAAAAGAAATTAATGGAAAAAAAGTCTGGATTTTAGAATTATTCTGGATTTTGGAAATCTGGATTTGGAGATTTGTACCTGTATAACAATAACATATTTTGCTTTAAAGTCTTCTTTTATTCCCTTCATTAAAATTATATCTAAGCATAAACCCTATAACAACTTAAAGTGAAATGCATTCACTATTTTACAAAAGTCTCTATGTTTCAAAACCTCTCAGGACAGTTTCAGTTAATGGGGTCTTTCCCAACCTGTAAGAAATGTGTTTTGAATTGGTTTGGCATAGGTGATAAGCGGCTTTCAAATTTGCAGCCACTCAGATCTGAATACGAAACTGATAGTCTGCAGAAGGAAATACATGAACCTGACTCATGGCAAATATAAGTACAATACATATATTTAGAACTTTATATAGAAATGCATAAAGTGCCAAACCATAGCTGAGGTGTCTTAAGAAATAAAAAACATACTTACCAAAAGACACCCATCCACATATAGCAGATAGCCAAACCAGTACTAAACAGTTATTAGTAGAGGTAATGGTAAATTGAGAGTATATTGTCAATCTGAAAAAGGAGGTAGGAGATAAATCTCTACGACCGATAACAGTGAACCTATGAAATAGACCCCCGTTAGGGAAATCATCGTATTCAATAAGTGATACTCCCTTCACGTCCCTCTGACATTCGCTGTACTCTGAGAGGAATCGGGCTTCAACAATGCTGAGAAGCGCATATCAACGTAGAAATCTTAGCACAAACTTACTTCACCACCTCCATAGGAGGCAAAGTTTGTAAAACTGAATTGTGGGTGTGGTGAGGGGTGTATTTATAGGCATTTTGAGGTTTGGGAAACTTTGCCCCTCCTGGTAGGATTGTATATCCCATATGTCACTAGCTCATGGACTCTTGCCAATTACATGAAAGAAACAAACATTTTCATATTCTTTTCAAATGACTACCAAAGTTGGCTCGTTGGGCAGTTTGCATAGAGTCCGTCGTTTTAAGCATCAAAAGCAGAAGAAAAAAAAAAAATACAATAGTTTTGACCAACATTGCACAAAATATATTGGCGTTTTAAGCTATGAGGAGAGCTTAGCTAAACTGGGTCTGCTTTCTCTATAAAAAAAGGCACTTGAGAGATGACGATTACTTTATATACATTTATTCAAGGCCCATATTTAGAGATGGCATAAACCTTTGAAGCTGGAGAAAAGGAGATTTAATCTCCAGCAACGTACATTTTTTTTAACTGTAAAAGCAATTCAATTGTGGAACTCATTACCTAAGGAGGTAGTAAATGCCAATACCTTAGATACTTTTAAAAATGGTCTAGATACATTTCTGGCTAGAAACAAAATTCAGAAATATGATTAATTGTGTTTAATGCGTCGCCTTATTTAAATGGGATTAATTCAAGATCAACTGGAGCTGTTATCTATATTATAATCGTGTTTGTAACGCGGTCGTCGGTGTCGCCAGTTGCACATGCATCCTCAAAGGAATGTTGGCAGCGCGAGGCAGCCAAAAGAATATTGGCTGTGCGTGCAGACAAAAGAATGTTGGCTGCGCACGCAGCCAAAAGAATTAACCCGGATGCAGTGAAGACAAACGAAGCATTACAAAAACAAAAATCTAACAGCCCCCAATAAGTATTAAAAAAACCCATAACCGGGGGCGGAGCCGGCTAGCAACCATCATGGCTGCAGAAAATTAATGCTCCGTAGATGTGATGCCCACTAATAGCATCCATATGTGACTCGGTCGCAATTAGGACACCTAAACGACATAACTAAAGAGGTGAGAACCTGCTCACACGAACGGTACTTGTTCAGAGCGGTTCCAGCAGCAGAGACCAAGGCTGACTCCAACACACCAGAAGTGCGTATCGGACCGGTGCACTGCCGGATCAGTTCTCTGAGGCGGAGGAGAAGAAGGGAGTGGACACTATAACCAGGTCAGGCTTAGCGGACAACCGCACACTTAGTACCTAAAAGACACTGACTGGACCCCCTTTGTGGAGAGAGATAGGGGTTAAAAAACACATCAGCGCCATCTTGGAAGTCCGGATCACGGCAGTTCAGGAAAAGGTAGAGGGCCGCAGCTGGTCATGCTACTGATAACTAAAGGAGGCTTCTTTTAGCTGAACACTACTAAACATTATATCATCGCACAGAGATAATTCACATTACGATATCCAAAGGATCTAACTTTTTGAAATCACTATCCACGTGGCAGTAGCTACAACGTCGCAGTTTTTCTCCATAAAATAGTATACATAACTTATACTGGGGTTATCTCCCGTGCAGAGATAGAGCTACAAAGTTATATTACTTCTCCCTTAATAAGGAATAAAGACAGGCAAAGCAATATCCATTAAATACCCCTAATAAAATATAGACTCAAGCTTCAATCGCTTTCTGCCTTCCTTCTTTTATCACAGGAATCAAGAGAGGACCAAGTGGGATTATAGGCCCTAAAACATCACAATAAAGCCGCTAATTTCTCACCCAATCTAATAACGGAGAAGATACTAACATAACCCCAATACCTAAAAAATCAAAACAAAACAACAACAAAAAAAAACAGGGAGAGATAGCTTGCAGCACCTAATACACATAGCCTGTAAACATAGGAAGAAATAAAATAGGATAACTCTGACCCTGATAGAAACAACTAGCCTTCAATATGGCCGTGAGAAGGCCACCCAGAGCAGAGAAATCAAATAAGGCCCCAAATACAATGGGTACTACATTGAACGCCTATTTTAAAGCAATTGAAAACATAATTTATGTAAGAACTTACCTGATAAATTCATTTCTTTCATATAAGCAAGAGTCCATGAGCTAGTGACGTATAGGATATACATTCCTACCAGGAGGGGCAAAGTTTCCCAAACCTCAAAATGCCTATAAATACACCCCTCACCACACCCACAAATCAGTTTAACGAATAGCCAAGAAGTGGGGTGATAAAAAAAGTGCGAAAGCATATAAAATAAGGAATTGGAATAGTTGTGCTTTATACAAAAAAATCATAACCACCAAAAAGGGTGGGCCTCATGGACTCTTGCTAATATGAAAGAAATGAATTTATCAGGTAAGTTCTTACATAAATTATGTTTTCTTTCATGTAATTAGCAAGAGTCCATGAGCTAGTGACGTATGGGATAATGACTACCCAAGATGTGGATCTTTCCACGCAAGAGTCACTAGAGAGGGAGGGATAAAATAAAGACAGCCAATTCCTGCTGAAAATAATCCACACCCAAAATAAAGTTTAATGAAAACATAAGCAGAAGATTCAAACTGAAACTGCTGCCTGAAGTACTTTTCTACCAAAAACTGCTTCAGAAGAAGAAAATACATCAAAATGGTAGAATTTAGTAAAAGTATGCAAAGAGGACCAAGTTGCTGCTTTGCAAATCTGATCAACCGAAGCCTCATTCCTAAACACCCAGGAAGTAGAAACTGACCTAGTAGAATGAGCTGTAATCCTTTGAGGCGGAGTTTTACCCGACTCGACATAAGCATGGTGAATTAAGGATTTCAACCAAGATGCCAAAGAAATGGCAGAAGCTTTCTGACCTTTTCTAGAACCGGAAAAGATGACAAATAGACTAGAAGTCTTTCGGAAAGACTTAGTAGCCTCAACATAATATTTCAAAGCTCTAACAACATCCAAAGAATGCAACGATTTCTCCTTAGAATTCTTAGGATTAGGACATAATGAAGGAACCACAATTTCTCTACTAATGTTGTTGGAATTCACAACCTTAGGTAAAAAGTCAAAAGAAGTTCGCAACACCGCCTTATCCTGATGAAAAATCAGAAAAGAAGACTCACAAGAAAGAGCAGATAATTCAGAGACTCTTCTGGCAGAAGAGATGGCCAAAAGGAACAAAACTTTCCAAGAAAGTAATTTAATGTCCAATGACAGGTTTTATACGAACCAAAGCTTGTACAAAACAATGAATATCAGGAAGATTAGCAATCTTTCTGTGAAAAAGAACAGAAAGAGCAGAGATTTGTCCTTTCAAGGAACTTGCGGACAAACCTTTATCTAAACCATCCTGAAGAAACTGTAAAATTCTCGGAATTCTAAAAGAATGCCAGGAAAAAAAGATGAGAAAGACACCAAGAAATATAAGTCTTCCAGACTCTATAATATATCTCTCTAGATACAGATTTACGAGCCTGTAACATAGTATTAATCACAGAGTCATAGAAACCTCTTTGACCAAGAATCAAGCGTTCAATCTCCATACCTTTAAATTTAAGGATTTGAGATCCTGATGGAAGAAAGAACCTTGCGACAGAAGGTCTGGTCTTAACAGAAGAGTCCACGGCTGGCAAGAGGCCATCCGGACAAGATCCGCATACCAAAACCTGTGAGGCCATGCTGGAGCTACCAGCAGAACAAACGAGCATTCCTTCAGAATCTTGGAGATTACTCTTGGAAGAAGAACTAGAGGCGGAAAGATATAGGCAGGATGATACTTCCAAGGAAGTGATAATGCATCCACTGCCTCCGCCTGAGGATCCCGGGATCTGGACAGATACCTGGGAAGTTTGTTTAGATGAGAAGCCATCAGATCTATTTCTGGGAGTTCCTACATTTGAACAATCTGAAGAAATACCTCTGGGTGAAGAGACCATTCGCCCGGATGCAACGTTTGGCGACTGAGATAATCTGCTTCCCAATTGTTTATACCTGGGATATGAACCGCAGAGATTAGACAGGAGCTGGATTCCGCCCAAACCAGAATTCGAGATACTTCTTTCATAGCCAGAGGACTGTGAGTCCCTCCTTGATGATTGATGTATGCCACAGTTGTGACATTGTCTGTCTGAAAACAAATGAACGACTCTCTCTTCAGAAGAGGCCAAGACTGAAGAGCTCTGAAATTGCACGGAGTTCCAAAATATTGATCGGTAATCTCACCTCCTGAGATTCCCAAACCCCTTGTGCCGTCAGAGACCCCCACACAGCTCCCCAACCTGTAAGACTTGCATCTGTTGAGATTATAGTCCAGGTCGGAAGAACAAAAGAAGCCCCCTGAATTAAACGATGGTGATCTGTCCACCACGTCAGAGAATGTCGGACAATCGGTTTTAAAGATATTAATTGAGATATCTTTGTGTAATCCCTGCACCATTGGTTCAGCATACAGAGCTGAAGAGGTCGCATGTGAAAACGAGCAAAGGGGATCGCGTCCGATGCAGCAGTCATAAGACCTAGAATTTCCATGCATAAGGCTACCGAAGGGAATGATTGTGACTGAAGGTTTCGACAAGCTAAAATCAATTTTAGACGTCTCTTGTCTGTCAAAGATAGAGTCATGGACACTGAATCTATCTGGAAACCTAAAAAGGTTACCCTTGTCTGAGGAATCAATTAACTTTTTAGTGAATTGATCCTCCAACCATGATCTTGAAGAAACACCACAAGTCGATTCGTATGAGATTCTGCTAAATGTGAAGACTGAGCAAGTACCAAGATATCGTCCAAATAAGGAAATACCACAATACCCTGTTCTCTGATTACAGACAGAAGGGCACCGAGAACCTTTGTAAAAATTCTTGGAGCTGTAGCTAGGCCAAACGGCAGAGCCACAAACTGGTAATGCTTGTCTAGGAAAGAGAATCTCAGAAACTGATAGTGAGCTGGATGAATCGGAATATGCAGATATGCATCCTGTAAATCTATTGTAGACATATAATGCCCTTACTGAACAAAAGGCAAGATAGTCCTTACAGTTACCATTTTGAATGTTGGTATCCTTACATAACGATTCAATATTTTTAGATCCAGAACTGGTCTGAAGGAATTCTCCTTCTTAGGTACAAAGAAGAGATTCGAATAAAACCCCAGCCCCTGTTCCAAAACTGGAACTGGCATAATTACTCCAGCCAACTCTAGATCTGAAACACATTTCAGAAATGCTTGAGCTTTCACTGGGTTTACTGGGACACGGGAAAGAAAAAATCTCTTTGCAGGAGGTCTTATCTTGAAACCAATTCTGTACCCTTCTGAAACAATGTTCTGAATCCAAAGATTGTGAACAGAATTGATCCAAATTTCTTTGAAAAAACGTAATCTGCCCCCTACCAGCTGAGCTGGAATGAGGGCCGCACCTTCATGTGGACTTAGAAGCTGGCTTTGCTTTTCTAGAAGGCTTGGATTTATTCCAGACTGGAGATGGTTTCCAAACTGAAACTGCTCCTGAGGATGAAGGATCAGGCTTTTGTTCTTTGTTGAAACGAAAGGAACGAAAACGATTATTAGCCCTGTTTTTACCTTTAGATTTTTTATCCTGTGGTAAAAAAGTTCCTTTCCCACCAGTAACAGTTGAGATAATAGAATCCAACTGAGAACCAAATAATTTATTACCCTGGAAAGAAAGGGAAAGTAGAGTTGATTTAGAAGACATATCAGCATTCCAAGTTTTAAGCCATAAAGCTCTTCTAGCTAAAATAGCTAGAGACATAAACCTGACATCAACTCTGATAATATCAAAAATGGCATCACAGATAAAATTATTAGCATGTTGAAGAAGAATAATAATATTATGAGAATCATGATCTGTTACTTGTTGCGCTAAAGTTTCCAACCAAAAAGTTGAAGCTGCAGCAACATCAGCCAATGATATAGAAGGTCTAAGAAGATTACCTGAACACAGATAAGCTTTTCTTAGAAAGGATTCAATTTTCCTATCTAAAGGATCCTTAAAGGAAGTACCATCTGCCGTAGGAATAGTAGTACGTTTAGCAAGGGTAGAAATAGCCCCATCAACTTTAGGGATTTTGTCCCAAAACTCTAATCTGTCGGACGGTACAGGATATAATTGCTTAAAACGTTTAGAAGGAGTAAATGAATTACCCAAATTATTCCATTCTCTGGAAATTACTTCAGAAATAGCACCAGGAACAGGAAAAACTTCTGGAATAACCACAGGAGATCTAAAGACCTTGTCTAAACGTTTAGATTTAGTATCAAGAGGACCAGAATCCTCAATTTCTAATGCAATTAGGACTTCTTTAAGTAAAGAACGGATAAATTCCATTTTAAATAAATATGACGATTTATCAGCATCAACCTCTGAGACAGAATCCTCTGTATCAGAAGAATCATTAGAATCAGAATGATGATGTTCATTTTAAAATTCATCTGTATAAAGAGAAGTTTTAAAAGACTTTTTATGTTTACCAGAAGGAGGAATAACAGACATAGCCTTCTTAATGGATTCAGAAACAAAATCTCTTATGTTATCAGGAACACTCTGAACATTAGATGTTGATGGAACTGCAACAGGTAATGGTACTTTACTAAAGGAAATATTTTCTGCATTAACAAGTTTGTCATGACATTTAATACAAACAACAGCTGGAGGAACAACTACCAAAAGTTTACAGCAGATACACTTAGCTTTGGTAGTTCCAGCACCAGGCAGCGATTTTCCAGTAGTATCTTCTGACTCAGTTGCAACGTGGGACATCTTGCAATATGTAATAGAAAAAACAACATATAAAGCAAAATTGATCAAATTCCTTAAATGACAGTTTCAGGAATGGGAAAAAATGCCAGTGAACAAGCTTCTAGCAACCAGAAGCAACAAATAATGAGACTTAAATAAAGTGGAGACAAAATTGACGCCCACAATATTTGGCGCCTAAATGCTATTAGCGCCAAAAATGACGCCACATCCGGAACGCCGACATTTTTGGCGCGAAAAACGGCAAAAATGACGCAACTTCCGGCGACACGTATGACGCCGGAAATAGAAAAAAAAAATTCGCACCAAGAAAGTCCGCGTCAAGAATGACGCAATAAAATGAAGCATTTTCAGCCCCCGCGAGCCTAACAGCCCACAGGGAAAAAGTCAAATTTTAAGGTAAGATAAAAATGATATATTCAAATGCATTATCCCAAATATGAAACTGACTGTCTGAAATAAGGAAATGTTGAACATCCTGAGTCAAGGCAAATAAATGTTTGAATACATATATTTAGAACTTTATAAAAAAGTGCCCAACCATAGCTTTAGAGTGTCACAGAAAATAAGACTTACTTACCCCAGGACACTCATCTACATGTTGTAGAAAGCCAAACCAGTACTGAAACGAGAATCAGCAGAGGTAATGGTATATATAAGAGTATATCGTTGATCTGAAAAGGGAGGTAAGAGATGAATCTCTACGACCGATAACAGAGAACCCATGAAATAGACCCCGTAGAAGGAGATCATTGAATTCAAACAGGCAATACTCTCCTCACATCCCTCTGACATTCACTGCACGCTGAGAGGAAAACCGGGCTCCAACCTGCTGCGGAGCGCATATCAACGTAGAATCTAGCACAAACTTACTTCACCACCTCCATAGGAGGCAAAGTTTGTAAAACTGATTTGTGGGTGTGGTGAGCGGTGTATTTATAGGCATTTTGAGGTTTGGGAACTTTGCCCCTCCTGGTAGGAATGTATATCCCATACGTCACTAGCTCATGGACTCTTGCTAATTACATGAAAGAAACGGCGGATGCAGATAAAGAGCAGTGCTCTGATCCTCCATCCCTAGGGGGCATGTCCCTAGAAGACAGCAGCCCCCTCACCAGAGCAGACATCAGCATTCTCCCCACTAAAACAGACTTTGCATCTTTCATGACACAAGTGAGTCAATTGATAAAGGAGGGGATCTCAGAAGTCAAAAGAGATGTATCTGCGTTGGGGAACAGAGTGGCAGAACTGGAAGAAGGATCAGAGAAACTACAGAACACTACAGAATCACTTAAACAACAGATCACACAACAAAATACATCCATAATGCAGATGCAGTCCTAAATAGAGGCCATAGGCAAAACCTGAGGATAAGAGGAATACCAGAAACGGTCTCGACTGGACAATTACTAACCTATCTACAGGACTTATTTAAGTATTTACTAGAAAACCATGCCCCACATAACATATCACTAGATAGGGCACATAGGGCCTTGCGCCTGAAACCTGCAGACTCGGCCCCTCTCAGGGATGTTATTCTCAAAAGCCACAAGTTTCAGGAGAAAGAACAAATTATGGCGGCCGCTAGAAAGAAAAGCCCCATCACATTTAACAAATCCACCATTCAAATATATGCGGATCTTAGTCCTTTGAAGCTTTTCAAACGAAAAGAAACACGCTACCTAACACTGCATCTGAAGGATCTGAGAATACCGTATCGCTGGGGGTTCCCCTTCTGTATAAGAGTAGTCAAAGATGGCCGCCAAATCATTTACAAAGAACCAGATGACATCGAAGAGTTTTGCAGACAACTGAACATTGCACAACCTTCACTGCCCAAACTGTCAGACGCCCAGTCACAGCCTCTCGGACAAAGTCTCCCTCCAAAGCCCAGAAGATCAGCCTGGCAAATGGTGCCGAAGAAGAGGAGAAGCAAGCCCGACATCTCTACGACTAGCCCCTTGCCTACAATGGACCCGTCTTGAAAATCTGAGGTCCCACATAAGGAATAGCTTACTCCCTGCTCTTGCAGCTTACTTTTATGGATATTGACACAAACTGAGTCACTATGCTTTCTCAATTGAGACTTGACACCCGAAAGTGGGATTTTATCTCAGCTTTCTCCTCCTGATTCCCCATGCTAGCTATGTAGAATCCCTTTAACCGAGTGGCGGTGCCCCAATGTCACTCATGTTGTTTTAGTTGTTACCTCTATGTTGCTTTTGTTTTATTTGTATTCCTGTTAATTGTTATATGTTATCTACCCCACAGGATTGATGGCCCGGATGGGCTATACCACTTACTAACCCATACCTATCCTCCTTCTATTCTCTCTTCCCCTTTCTTACCTTTCTTTCAAAGGAATTTGAGGGTGCTACAGCTAATCATAAGACCCGACACTCAGGTAAGATACACTATCAGAAACACACTATACCTGCTTATATTATCATACAAAACACAGAGCTCAGAAACAGACTACTTGACCCCTCATGGCCAATCGTAAACTCAACATTATTTCCCAAAACGCCAAAGGATTAAACTCCCCTAATAAAAGATCTGTGGCTCTTAATTGGTTCTGTAAGCAAAAAGGAGATGTGGTCATGCTGCAAGAAACCCACTTTGCACACCCCTCAGAACCAATTTTTTTTAGTAAAGAATACCCAATAGGGGACTTCCGGTAGGTGGGATTACAGAATGGCTGCACAGACTGAGAGCTCCGAGCTCCAACTCTTTAAAATAGGTGCATAAACGCAGCAGCCGACATTCCCCATGCACTAACTCTTGCTGGGCACTCTGCAGAGATATTGCGCCAGCTGAGAACTACGCGTGAAGGGCGATTACACACCTGCCCTAACCTCCGGAGGTGCCATGGAAGTAATATAGACGGCCGCAGGCACCATCTTGGATAGCAATGTCACCCCACGAGGTAATGGATACCGAGAAAGATCTTGCCTCTATGCTAAGAACATTATTTGCCCCTAAAATGGATCATCTGCTCAATAGCTGTGAGAGACTCATACAATTTACAAGAACCATAGGGCGACAGCACTCAGAAGAAACGGAACGGGATAACCCCCAGCAAACTTCCCCCATATTAGAGCTGCATCGCTATGACACTGCTGGCCCCCGGAGATCCGACACATTCGGTGACTCTCTTCACACATCCTCTGCTATATTGGATGTTGGATCAGCGACCTGCCAAGTGAGGGCTTATCCCCTGACAGTGAATGGGGTTTACGGAGTGGAGCCATCACGCATTGCACAGAGGGATCGAGATTGTACAATTGCAGCCCAGATTCAACGCTCAAGTTTGAAGTCATCATGGAGTGTCTTGTCCTGGTCTGCTCTGGAAACGGACACTTTGCTACACATAATTCCCGGTTACTCCGGTGAGAAATACCTGCCTCTATCCAGCATTTGTGAGTGCAGCACAGCTGAGCACACCCTTCAGCATCCACCGTTAAGGTGGCCATCAAGCCCATATTATGACTCGCTGGCTCCGTCCAGAGAAGGAGTGGGATAGCATTTGTAGATTTTTAGTTAGTCGACTCTTATAACGACTAAGTTAAACGGTACTGCACAATCTATCTGGCTAAATTTGACTTTGAACGGTGTAAACTCATACTATAGTAACTATTTGGAAGCCAGCCTGCAAGCTTGCCGCAGTACACTGTTATAGTTTTCTATTGGCTCTCAGCTTTGGTCCTGTTGGCCATTTGTATGTTATTATGTTTTTACTTTCTTATAGTATTTCTACAGGGAGAGCAGGTTGTGTACCATACCTTGATTCTAACAGCCCTCGCAACTGGTCTACATCTTACAGAAACCTCAAATCCCCCCCCCCCCCCTCAACTCAAACCCTAGCAACCTGTGCATAAACAGTCAGCAAATGTTTACTACTATTTTCCTAAGTCTCTATATAGGATTACACCCTCTCATGACACTCCTAGCTTTACATATATAATGAAGGGTAATCATACATTACGCTCCCATCTTCCCCCACCCTCTGATAGATAATGCATATGAATCCTAGGGGGCTCAAAGGCCCAAGCTGATAAGATTACTTACTAGACTCTTGCTGTTCTGATATATTGTTCCTATTTCAATGTAAAGTAGTGTAATAACTACCCTAATGCTTGTAGCTATACATATCTAGTTTGTAGGGGGCCATAGCATGTACCGCTCACTCTACCTGGGGAGGGAGTGGGCTAACGCCTGTGGATTATAATTTACCTGTTCGATATGGCTATTGAGTTAAAGTGTTACTACTAATCTGATTGGTTATTCTGCACGTTGAATAATTACCACAATCTGATCTATTTCTATGATGCATACTGTCAGTAAAAATGTAATAAGGCTTTTTACAGTACCCATCTTTTTAGTGAAAATATACTGCTGTATGGAACTCCACATGACCACTATCTGATTCTAGCTGCTCATGTTATCTTTAGTACTCCAAACCATAGATTGTCTTAAAGGCTCCATTTATTTGATTTCTTTTTCAGATACTGAACACATTAGGAGATGAGTCTGACACTTCTTGCGTGTAATACTATTATTCTGCAAAATGCATATCTTTTATACAAGTCTCCATTTTTATCAACACAGAGCAGCTAAAGGGATTTATTATCTCATAACTGGAAACTAATATTTAGTTGAATCTTTAGCCCTGGGTTTATTTCTAGGCTAAACTCTATAATTTATTTATCTATCCACACTGTTTAATATTGAACTTACAACTCAAGTTATAACCTTTAACTTGCAGGCCCACTGTCTGTTACTAGACCTTAGAAAGACACTGATATTATGAGGCTGCAACATGGACACCACATTTCAGGCATCTTCCCATAGTTTAAGCATACTGATGCATAACCCCGATGCAGTTTAACATTGCTGGTTCAACAGATACGTACCTTTAGTTTACAATTTTACTAGGGCAGACAGAGAAGGTCTCTATGTATGCTGGATTTTATTGAGTATTTATGATGCTCTCGTAGTTTTTTGTCTGTAACGTTTGCTATAGCAGTTTCTTATAATCTCTCCACTCTTAACTTATACATATCTTCATAAAGATCTGCATGAATCACTTATAAGGAAAGATTGCAAGGCTGTGTGAGATGGTCAGGAGGACAGGGAAGTTTTTTTTTTTTTTGGGTTGTTTGTTGTGTTTTGTGTTATTGTTTTGTGTTGTTTGTCGTGTTTTATGTTACCGTATTAAAAATAAAACCCAAGAGGCGCAGGTGCAACATGGATGATAGTCAATCAATTTTGCTACGCCCTTTGTTATATGTATTACTTCATATCATAACACTGTTCTAATCTCATAACTGTAGATTTCCTATGTACTATGCTTTAGGACAGGGAGTTGACATTTCTATGTATTTTGCGATAGTAAGTGTATCATTACTATGAGGATATTGTTATACAACATGCTGTGCTAATTCCTTCATTTGAACTGTAATGTCACTGTAACCCTACCTGTCAGTATGTCTACTTAATTATTTGTACCTGTGTCTCTTTAATAAAAAGAATTAAAAAAAAAAAAAGAATACCCAATAGGGTTTTTCAATTCAACCAACCAGAAAAAATCTGGGGTTGGTATCTTACTTAACAGGAGTATACACTTCCATCTTATAAAAGAAATAAAAGATAATGAGGGTAGATTCCTCATACTAGTGGGACTTTTATTCCATAGACCAGTTACCTTTGTAAACATTTACGCCCCCAATAGAAAACAAACTCCCTTTTTCAAAAAAGCAACAGCCCTCATCCAAGAACATAAAAACAGAATTTATGTTTACCTGATAAATTACTTTCTCCAACGGTGTGTCCGGTCCACGGCGTCATCCTTACTTGTGGGATATTCTCTTCCCCAACAGGAAATGGCAAAGAGCCCAGCAAAGCTGGTCACATGATCCCTCCTAGGCTCCGCCTTCCCCAGTCATTCGACCGACGTAAAGGAGGAATATTTGCATAGGAGAAACCATATGATACCGTGGTGACTGTAGTTAAAGAAAATAAATTATCAGACCTGATTAAAAAACCAGGGCGGGCCGTGGACCGGACACACCGTTGGAGAAAGTAATTTATCAGGTAAACATAAATTCTGTTTTCTCCAACATAGGTGTATCCGGTCCACGGCGTCATCCTTACTTGTGGGAACCAATACCAAAGCTTTAGGACACGGATGAAGGGAGGGAGCAAATCAGGTCACCTAGATGGAAGGCACCACGGCTTGCAAAACCTTTCTCCCAAAAATAGCCTCAGAAGAAGCAAAAGTATCAAACTTGTAAAATTTAGTAAAAGTGTGCAGTGAAGACCAAGTCGCTGCCTTACATATCTGATCAACAGAAGCCTCGTTCTTGAAGGCCCATGTGGAAGCCACAGCCCTAGTGGAGTGAGCTGTGATTCTTTCAGGAGGCTGCCGTCCGGCAGTCTCGTAAGCCAATCTGATGATGCTTTTAATCCAAAAAGAGAGAGAGGTAGAAGTTGCTTTTTGACCTCTCCTTTTACCAGAATAAACAACAAACAAGGAAGATGTTTGTCTAAAATCCTTTGTAGCATCTAAATAGAATTTTAGAGCACGAACTACATCCAAATTGTGTAACAAACGTTCCTTCTTTGAAACTGGATTCGGACACAAAGAAGGCACGACTATCTCCTGGTTAATGTTTTTGTTAGAAACAACTTTCGGAAGAAAACCAGGTTTAGTACGCAGAACCACCTTATCTGCATGGAACACCAGATAAGGAGGAGAACACTGCAGAGCAGATAACTGAAACTCTTCTAGCAGAAGAAATTGCAACCAAAAACAAAACTTTCCAAGATAATAACTTAATATCAACGGAATGTAAGGGTTCAAACGGAACCCCCTGAAGAACTGAAAGAACTAAATTGAGACTCCAAGGAGGAGTCAAAGGTTTGTAAACAGGCTTGATTCTAACCAGAGCCTGAACAAAGGCTTGAACATCTGGCACAGCTGCCAGCTTTTTGTGAAGTAACACAGACAAGGCAGAAATCTGTCCTTTCAAAGAACTTGCAGATAATCCTTTCTCCAAACCCTCTTGAAGAAAGGATAGAATCTTAGGAATTTTTATCTTGTCCCAAGGGAATCCTTTAGATTCACACCAATAGATATATTTTTTCCATATTTTGTGGTAGATTTTTCTAGTTACAGGCTTTCTGGCCTGAACAAGAGTATCAATGACAGAATCTGAGAACCCTCGCTTTGATAAGATCAAGCGTTCAATCTCCAAGCAGTCAGTTGGAGTGAGACCAGATTCGGATGTTCGAACGGACCTTGAACAAGAAGGTCTCGTCTCAAAGGTAGCTTCCATGGTGGAGCCGATGACATATTCACCAGGTCTGCATACCAAGTCCTGCGTGGCCACGCAGGAGCTATCAAGATCACCGACGCCCTCTCCTGATTGATCCTGGCTACCAGCCTGGGGATGAGAGGAAACAGCGGGAATGCATAAGCTAGTTTGAAGGTCCAAGGTGCTACTAGTGCATCTACTAGAGTCGCCTTGGGATCCCTGGATCTGGACCCGTAGCAAGGAACCTTGAAGTTCTGACGAGAGGCCATCAGATCCATGTCTGGAATGCCCCACAGTTGAGTGATTTGGGCAAAGATGTCCGGATGGAGTTCCCACTCCCCCGGATGAAATGTCTGACGACTCAGAAAATCCGCTTCCCAGTTTTCCACTCCTGGAATGTGGATTGCAGACAAGTGGCAGGAGTGAGTCTCCGCCCATTGAATGATTTTGGTCACTTCTTCCATCGCCAGGGAACTCCTTGTTCCCCCCTGATGGTTGATGTACGCAACAGTCGTCATGTTGTCTGATTGAAACCGTATGAACTTGGTCTTTGCTAGCTGAGGCCAAGCCTTGAGAGCATTGAAAATCGCTCTCAGTTCCAGAATATTTATCGGGAGAGTAGATTCTTCCCGAGACCAAAGACCCTGCGCTTTCAGGGGTCCCCAGACCGCGCCCCAGCCCACTAGACTGGCGTCGGTCGTGACAATGACCCACTCTGGTCTGCGGAAGCTCATCCCCTGTGACAGGTTGTCCAGGGACAGCCACCAACTGAGTGAATCTCTGGTCCTCTGATCTACTTGTATCGTCGGAGACAAGTCTGTATAGTCCCCATTCCACTGACTGAGCATGCACAGTTGTAATGGTCTTAGATGAATTCGCGCAAAAGGAACTATGTCCATTGCCGCTACCATCAAACCTATTACTTCCATGCACTGCGCTATGGAAGGAAGAGGAACAGAATGAAGTATTTGACAAGAGTTTAGAAGTTTTGATTTTCTGGCCTCTGTCAGAAAAATCCTCATTTCTAAAGAGTCTATTATTGTTCCCAAGAAGGGAACCCTTGTTGACGGAGATAGAGAACTTTTTTCTACGTTCACTTTCCACCCGTGAGATCTGAGAAAGGCCAGGACAATGTCCGTGTGGGCCTTTGCTTGTGGAAGGGACGACGCTTGAATCAGAATGTCGTCCAAGTAAGGTACTACTGCAATGCCCCTTGGTCTTAGCACCGCTAGAAGGGACCCTAGTACCTTTGTGAAAATTCTTGGAGCAGTGGCTAATCCGAACGGAAGTGCCACAAACTGGTAATGCTTGTCCAGGAATGCGAACCTTAGGAACCGATGATGTTCCTTGTGGATAGGAATATGTAGATACGCATCCTTTAAATCCACCGTGGTCATGAATTGACCTTCCTGGATGGAAGGAAGAATTGTTCGAATGGTTTCCATTTTGAACGATGGAACCTTGAGAAACTTGTTTAGGATCTTGAGATCTAAGATTGGTCTGAATGTTCCCTCTTTTTTGGGAACTACGAACAGATTGGAGTAGAACCCCATCCCTTGTTCTCCTAATGGAACAGGATGAATCACTCCCATTTTTAACAGGTCTTCTACACAATGTAAGAATGCCTGTCTTTTTATGTGGTCTGAAGACAATTGAGACCTGTGGAACCTCCCCCTTGGGGGAAGCCCCTTGAATTCCAGAAGATAACCTTGGGAGACTATTTCTAGCGCCCAAGGATCCAGAACATCTCTTGCCCAAGCCTGAGCGAAGAGAGAGAGTCTGCCCCCCACCAGATCCGGTCCCGGATCGGGGGCCAACATCTCATGCTGTCTTGGTAGCAGTGGCAGGTTTCTTGGCCTGCTTTCCTTTGTTCCAGCCTTGCATTGGCCTCCAGGCTGGCTTGGCTTGAGAAGTATTACCCTCTTGCTTAGAGGACGTAGCACTTGGGGCTGGTCCGTTTCTGCGAAAGGGACGAAAATTAGGTTTATTTTTGGTCTTGAAAGACCTATCCTGAGGAAGGGCGTGGCCCTTGCCCCCAGTGATATCAGAAATAATCTCTTTCAAGTCAGGGCCAAACAGCGTTTTCCCCTTGAAAGGAATGTTAAGCAATTTGTTCTTGGAAGACGCATCCGCTGACCAAGATTTTAGCCAAAGCGCTCTGCGCGCCACAATAGCAAAACCAGAATTTTTCGCCGCTAACCTAGCCAATTGCAAAGTGGCGTCTAGGGTGAAAGAATTAGCCAATTTGAGAGCATGAATTCTGTCCATAATCTCCTCATAAGAAGAAGAATTATTATTGAGCGCCTTTTCTAGTTCATCGAACCAGAAACACGCTGCTGTAGTGACAGGAACAATGCATGAAATTGGTTGTAGAAGGTAACCTTGCTGAACAAACATCTTTTTAAGCAAACCCTCTAATTTTTTATCCATAGGATCTTTGAAAGCACAACTATCTTCTATGGGTATAGTGGTGCGTTTGTTTAGAGTAGAAACCGCCCCCTCGACCTTGGGGACTGTCTGCCATAAGTCCTTTCTGGGGTCGACCATAGGAAACAATTTCTTAAATATGGGGGGAGGGACGAAAGGTATACCGGGACTTTCCCATTCTTTGTTTACAATGTCCGCCACCCGCTTGGGTATAGGAAAAGCTTCGGGGGGCCCCGGGACCTCTAAGAACTTGTCCATTTTACATAATTTCTCTGGAATGACCAAATTCTCACAATCATCCAGAGTAGATAACACCTCCTTAAGCAGAGCGCGGAGATGTTCCAATTTAAATTTAAATGTAATCACATCAGGTTCTGCTTGTTGAGAAATTCTCCCAGAATCTGAAATTTCTCCCTCAGACAAAACCTCCCTGGCCCCCTCAGACTGGTGTAGGGGCACTTCAGAACCAATATCATCAGCGTCCTCATGCTCTTCAGTATTTTCTAAAACAGAGCAGTCGCGCTTTCGCTGATAAGTGGGCATTTTGGCTAAAATGTTTTTGATAGAATTATCCATTACAGCCGTTAATTGTTGCATAGTAAGGAGTATTGGCGCACTAGATGTACTAGGGGCCTCCTGTGTGGGCAAGACTGGCGTAGACGAAGGAGGGGATGATGCAGTACCATGCTTACTCCCCTCACTTGAGGAATCATCTTGGGCATCATTTTCTCTAAATTTTGTGTCACATAAATCACATCTATTTAAATGAGAAGGAACCTTGGCTTCCCCACATTCAGAACACAGTCTATCTGGTAGTTCAGACATGTTAAACAGGCATAAACTTGATAACAAAGTACAAAAAACGTTTTAAAATAAACCGTTACTGTCACTTTAAATTTTAAACTGAACACACTTTATTACTGCAATTGTGAAAAAGTATGAAGGAATTGTTCAAAATTCACAAAAAATTTCACCACAGTGTCTTAAAGCCTTAAAAGTATTGCACACCAAATTTGGAAGCTTTAACCCTTAAAATAACGGAACCGGAGCCGTTTTTATATTTAACCCCTTTACAGTCCCTGGTATCTGCTTTGCTGAGACCCAACCAAGCCCAAAGGGGAATACGATACCAAATGACGCCTTCAGAAAGTCTTTTCTATGTATCAGAGCTCCTCACACATGCATCTGCATGTCATGCTTCCCAAAAACAAGTGCGCAATAGAGGCGCGAAAATGAGACTCTGCCTATGATTAGGGAAAGCCCCTAGAGAATAAGGTGTCCAATACAGTGCCTGCCGGTTATTTTACATAATTTCCAAGATTAAAATAATTCCTCAAGGCTATGGAGTATAAAATATGCTTATATATAAATCGATTTAGCCCAGAAAATGTCTACAGTCTTAAAAGCCCTTGTGAAGCCCTTTTATTCTTTCTGTAATAAAAATGGCTTACCGGATCCCATAGGGAAAATGACAGCTTCCAGCATTACATCGTCTTGTTAGAATGTGTCATACCTCAAGCAGCAAAAGTCTGCTCACTGTTCCCCCAACTGAAGTTAATTCCTCTCAACAGTCCTGTGTGGAAACAGCCATCGATTTTAGTAACGGTTGCTAAAATCATTTTCCTCTTCCAAACAGAAATCTTCATCTCTTTTCTGTTTCAGAGTAAATAGTACATACCAGCACTATTTTAAAATAACAAACTCTTGATTGAATAATAAAAACTACAGTTAAACACAAAAAAACTCTAAGCCATCTCCGTGGAGATGTTGCCTGTACAACGGCAAAGAGAATGACTGGGGAAGGCGGAGCCTAGGAGGGATCATGTGACCAGCTTTGCTGGGCTCTTTGCCATTTCCTGTTGGGGAAGAGAATATCCCACAAGTAAGGATGACGCCGTGGACCGGACACACCTATGTTGGAGAAAAGGGTATTCTAATCATGGGAGGAGATTTCAACGCGGTCATGGACCCCACCTTAGATATATCTTCTTCCCACCACTCCCTTACGAATGAAAAACATAATATACGACTGTATAAAACAATTAGGGATAGTGGACACGTGGCGTACACAAAACCTGCGACAGAAGAACTATACTTTCTATTCGTTCCCTTGGTCCACGTATTCACGCTTAGATTATTTCTTTTTAGACCAAGCTAGTCTATCACTCCTTTTGCAATATGATATCGGACAAGTAACCTAGTCAGACCATGCTATGATTTCCATGTCCATGGAATGGCCTAATACCCCATAACACCATTTCAATGGAAGTTAGATGACTCATTATTACACGATCCCAACAACATTAAAAACGTTATGATAAAGTTGAAAGAATATTTCCGACTTAACGCATTACCCACTACAACACCACACACACTTTGGGAGGCCCACAAGGCAGTGATTAGGGGAGAATTTATTAAATTAAAAGCTGCAAGGACCAAAGCGAACAGAATATAAACACAATCCCTAATACAATCTATCCGAAATCTTGAAATCAGACATAAAAATGACCCCCAAGATTCATCAATTCTTAAGCAATTGCTGGTCACTAGAACAAAACTTAACACACTATTGCAGAAGGAATCTCAGAGGAAGGCTCTCCTCCTTAAGAAGACCTTCTTTTGTGAAGGTAATAAGGCGGGATCATTGCTCGCTAGGGCACTTAAACACAATCTACATATATACACAGCGTACACACCACAGACCATTCAACTGTGCAGGACAACAGACAAATAGCAGACACCTTTAGCAGATATTATAGTGACCTTTACAATTTGGCTGTCCCTACCACTCCCCAAACGAATAGGGAAATTATAAAATACATCACTGAAGCGAACTTACCTCACCTAGATAAAACCAAAATAGATATGATGGAGGAACCCATAACCCTGCCCGAGGTTCTAAAAGTAATTAACTCACTACCCAACGGGAAAAGCTGTGGCCCAGACAGGTTCACAAATTCTTCTTATAAAAAATTCAGAGCAACACTATAGCCCCCCACCTCCTATCACTATTTCACTCAATAGATAATGATCACCCCTTTTCAACATTGTCCCTAGAAGCTCATGTCTCACTGATCTTGAAAGAAGGGAAATCACCAACCAACTTTAAAAGCTATAGACCAATATCATTGTTAAATTCGGATCTAAAAATACTAGGAAAAGTTTTAGCTAATAGAATACAAAAAATATTAGAAGACATTATCCACACTGACCAAGTCGGCTTTATTCCGAATAGAGAGGCAAGAGACAACACCATCCGAGCCCTCATGCTTAACTCTTATGCCCACCACTCCCACCAAAAAGCAATTTTCATCACTACAGACGCGGAAAAAGCCTTTGATCGGGTAAACTGGCTTTTCCTTAGAAACACACTACAGGGATTTGGATTTGGCCCAAACATGATTAAGCGTATCTTTAGCCTTTATACAAAGCCAACAGCTAGAGTCAGAGCCAACGGGACCCTATCAACCCCCTTTAATATCAGCAATGGTACAAGGCAGGGATGCCCTCTTTCCCCCGCCCTGTTCGCTTTGGTAATGGAAGTCTTAGCCTCACATGTTAGGCAAAATAAGGATATCGCAGGAATTGCGATTGGCCCCCATAATGGTAAGATCTCCCTTTATGCAGACGATGTTCTGTTTACAGTAACATCACCCAAAACATCGATACCAGAGATAAGTAAGGAATTGCAGACTTTTGGACGATATTCGAATTTCCTTATAAATATGCAGAAATCGGAAATGTTAAACATTACTCTGACAGATGACAAATTTACCTCATTGAGAGATCTGTGCCCCTTAAAGCAACAAACCACTTCAATTAAATACTTAGGGACCCATATAACACAGAAAAACTTGCTACTCTTTACACATAACTACATTCCCCTATTTAAAAAAATTCAAGATGACCTTAAGCGCTGGAGCGTAAAGCCTCTCTCATGGTGGGGTTGAATCCACTCTATCAAGTTGACCACACTGCCCCAGATACTATACATCTTACCGGCCCTCCCCATAAAGATCTTCAAATGGTACCTACATCAGTTACAAACCTCTATAAACACATTTATCTGGAACAAACGTAAACCACGTGTTAACAAGCTTATCCTATATCGTGCCAATAAGGACGGTGGGCTTGGCCTTCCAAATATCAGTTCATACTATGAATCAGTAACGCTTCAAAGAGTTCTGGATTGGCATGGGGCAACAGAAACAAAGGCACGGGTTGCTCTAGATTCTCATCTTTTGAGAGTCCCCAATGCGGGAACCCTATGTTGGGTACCCAAAGACCACAAACCGGCTCACTGCAACTATTTAGACTTACATAAGCATCTCTTTGAATCATGGGATAAACTTCTGTTGTCGCATAAACATATCTCCACGACACACTCGCCTATGTTTCCGATACCCTTCAATGCGGAACTGACGGGAGGTCTGAACAGTATCTTAGGGAGAGCAACAGATTGGGGATTCTCTATTCCCCTCACCAGACTTACAGAGGGAGGAAAAATATTACGCAGAGATAAACTTATTACTATAACAGGCCTGAGATTTCCCTCATGGATCAAACTAGTACAACTGAACCATTTTTTGACCACATCGCCACATAAGTCACAATTACTGAGACCGCTTCTTCCTTTTGAGGGAAATTGCCTGAGAGGAGAACCGGTCAAACACACTTTATCCATAGCACATCGGCTTCTGCAACACCAAAACTCCACATTACTTCCCTCCTATACAGAGAGATGGCAGAAAGAATTAGACACCCAAATAGATATAGACACATGGCACAGGATATTTAATAACACCCGGAAATCATCAGTTTCCCCCCAAATACTAGAACTGAACCACAAGATCTTGACGAGGTGGTATCTTACCCCAGCGAAGACTAAATACTATTTACCCAGAGGCATCACGTAGGTGTTGGAGGGATTGCGGGGGTGTGGGAACCCTAATACATATCTGGTGGAGCTGCCCTGCTCTACATCCGTTCTGGAAGATGGTCGAATCACACTTTAGTCAGATCCTCAATACAGAATTTACACTGACCCCCCAGATCGCTTTACTTAATGATATCCCTATGAAATACTGTCGGCTCCGATCACATCTCCTGCAGATCGGACTAAATGGAGCACACTCCTTGATAGCGAGGGCATGGAAATCTAAAATAACTCCAACCAAACAAACTTGGATAGATAGAACCACTGAGCTTTTACACCTAGAAGAGTTTGGATATCTCAAAAGGAAAAAACTTAATTACTTCCTAGATTAAACTTTACTGGGAGCAATCACAACATGACAGCTGACCCTACGGAACTTGACCTACATACGCAGTACTAGTATCTTTCCCAGAGAGGGTCACTAGCAACTACATAACTCTCAACCCGAATTCCTTTTATTTTTTTCTCTTTGTCTTCTCCTCTTTCCCCCTGCCCCTTTTTCCCATTGGTACCCCCTCCTGTTCAATAGATTAGCTTCTAGTTATGGAATTTCAATTTGAACATGTATCAGGGATCCACTTGAGGTCACCTGGGCCTCCGTGGTCCCTGGGTTATAGTGGACAATTGTTATTATGAAACGGTACATAGACTAATTTAGACAGCAAAGTTCTGATAACATATTTGGATAGGAAGCACTGCTTTATGTACAATATTGAGATGATTGCCGATTTTCATGTATTGTTTATTGTTAATTCTCTTTAATTTGCTCAATAAAAACTAACAAAATAAAAAAATAAAAAACCCATAACTGCCCGCAATAAGTATTAAAAAAAAAAAACTTACCGTCTGCAATAAGCATTAAAAAAAAAACTAACCACCCGCAATAAGCATTAAAAAAAACTAACCGCCAGCAATAAGCATTAAAAAAAACCCTAACCGCCTGCAATAAGCATTAAAAAAAAAACTAAACCCCACAATAAGTATTTAAAAAAAAACTAACCGTCAGCAATAAGCATTAAAAAAAAATAAACGCCCGCAATAAGTATTAAAAAAAAAAAAAAACTAACCGCCTGCAATAAGCATTAAAAAAAACGAACCGCTCGCAATAAGCATTAAAAAAAAACTAACCGCCAGCAATAAGCATTAAAAAAAACTAACCGCCTGCAATAAGCATTAAAAAAAAACTAACCCCCACAATAAGTATTAAAAAAAAAAAAATTAACCGCCAGCAATAAGCATTAAAAAAATAAATAACAGCCCGCAATAAGTATTAAGAAACCCCCACAACCAACTACCTAATAAAATTATTAACCCCTAAACCCCTTATTGAACATCCAAAATGGTTAATTTAATTGTAAAATAAGCTGAATAAAATAATATATAACACGTGTTTACACCTTAAAAATCATTAAAATGTAAATAATTGATTTTAATTTCAAATTATATATTATATATATATATATATATATATATATATATATACACACACACATACATACAAACATATACAGTATATATACATATCTCACAAAAGTGAGTACACCCCTCACATTTTTGTAAATATTTTATTATATCTTTTCATGTGACAACACTGAAGAAATTACACTTTGCCACAATGTAAAGTAGTGATTATACCGCCTGTATAACAGTGTAAATTTGCTGTCCCCTCAAAATAACTCAACACATAGCCATTAATGTCTAAACTGCTGGCAACAAAAGTGAGTACACCCCTAAGTGGAAATGTCCCAATTAGCCATTTTCCTTCCCTGGTGTCACATGACTCGTTAGTGTTACAAAATCTCAGGTGTGAATGGGGAGCAGGTGTGTTAAATTTGGTGTTATCGCTCTCACACTCTCTAATACTGGTCACTGGAAGTTCAACATGGCACCTCATGGCAAAGAACTCTCTGAGGATCTGAAAAAATTTGAAACCTATCTTGTATCCCTGAGATACCACCTCCAGGACCAACGGATCCTGTATGTCCTTGAACCATGTGTCTGAGAAAAGAGACAGTCTGCCCATACACGATCTGATACCGGATCGGGGGCCACCCCTTCATGCCTATTTGTATTCGGCGGGCTGCTTATTTTGCTTGGATTTATTCCAGGACTGAGCCAGCTTCCAAGTACTCGGGTTGCTCAGGCTTGGAGGAGGATTGTTGTCGTTGGGATTTGTCAGAATGAAAGGAACCAAAATTAGAAGATTGTCATCCCTTAGACTTGATCTTATTTTGCGGTAAGAAGTGACCATTGCCTCCGGTAACCGTAGAAATAATGGAGTCCTGGCCTGGACGAAATAAAATCTTTCCCTTGAAGGAAAGAGAAAGGAGTCTGGACTTAGAAGTCATATCCGCAGACCAAGACTTCAACCAGAGCACCCGGCGGGCTAGGACCGCAAAGCCAGAGGCCTTTGCATTTAGGCGAATAATTTGCATGTTCGCATCACAGATAAAAGAATTAGCAATTCTCAAAACTTTAATTATGTCTTGAATATCCTCGAGGGGAGACTCCACCTCAATGAGTTCCGACAAAGAGTCACACCAGTAGGTAGCCGTTCCGGCAACTGCAGCCGCCGATTTAAACAAAAATCCTGCATGCTGAAACATCTTTCTCAGAAAGGTTTCCATTTTCTTATCCATTGGCTCTCTGAACGAAGAACTATAATCAAGAGGTATAGTAGTATGTTTAGCAAGCGTAGAGATAGCACCATCCACCTTAGGAATGTAGCCCCACAAATCCAGTTGAGAGTCCGGGACCGGGACCAACTTTTTAAAAGTAGATGAGGGGGAAAAGGAAGAACCAATTATTTCCCATTCATTCTTAATAATGTTCACCAGCTTAACCGGCACAAGAAAAGTCAAAGGAACTTTCCTGTATTCGTAAACTGTCTAATTTAGGTATCATAGGTTCTTCAGGCAGCACAGCTTCTGGAAGCTCTAATCGCTCTCCTCAGGTTCAAGTCTCAGCTGGAATGGAGGAAATAAACATAGACCACACCCAGTCACATGGAGTGCAATACAATAGTTTCCCTGTTGTTACAAGTACAGCAAGTAATAGGAGCTGTGCAACCCTTTCAAAAACGAAAGTGAAACTTAAAAGTGAAACCTGTTTGTTCCAGCCAAAAACACACAGTCTATCAGCCCAGGAAAAAAATCACACAAAGCAGCATGTAAATAATTAATACACTAATTAATTAACCCCAACTGTTCAATAAACCCCCTTCAGAAGATATTAACCCTGGATCCTATCAAGGTATAAAGGAGCCACACTGTGACCCTGTTGTAGCGTTTGATATTTAAAAATTTAAATAATCTTACCTCCAGGATTAATGCTGTGGAACAGAACACAGCCTCTCAAGTGTGACAGTCTTATAGCAGCGCTCCTGACATGGACTTGAGTGAGAGAAAGCAGGCATTGAAACTCGTCAACACTGATTGCTTTGGAGCTGTCTGCATCTCCAGACTCTTAACTTTCATCAATACTCTCACTGAGAGGCTGACATGACTACTTAAAACTCCAGTCCTATCTCGAAGGGCAGATACCCTTTTTCAGGACTCTCCAAATCTTCTGACACTTCTCTGCCAACTCCTAACGTGACGAAAGGCAAAGAATGACTGGGGTAATGAGGAAGTGTCTTTGCCTCCACCTGGTGGCCAGATGTTGTATTTCACAACAGTAAGGAATGAAGCCATGGACTCTCCCTATCTTAGGAAGGAAATAAGTGTATAACCAGCTCTAATATCCCACATACAATTAAAAGTTCAGTTACTAATGATATCTAAAAGTGTCTATATCATTAGGTGCACGGGGTGTAAAAAAACAAAAAAAACTAAATCAATCAAAAGACACATATACTGCTTGTCAAATGAGCCAGAGCATAACACATACTCACCAAAGGGCATATGTTTCAAAACTTTTAATGAACTCACGCAAAAGGTGATCTGGGAGTAAAAAGTATAAGACAAAAACAGTCTTTAAATCAATATTTGTTTTTAAAATTTCATTAAAAAAAGCTAGGATGACTACACAGCATAAACACCACCTGGTGCTGACCAATCTATTTAAAATTAAGAGCCAGCAAAATCCTTATGTATAAGACAATGGCATTTTTTAAAGATATATGTAGTTTTATTTAAAAATGTAGGAAGCAGATGTAAAAGTCATCCCCCTGGGTCCTTGAATTTATCAAGTGCTACAATATATTAGATTGTGGTGAGATTTAACAAAGACTGGACAGACAAGGTACGCTCCCACAAACCTGTCCACCCGGAATCGTGGGCAGCAATACGCTGCTTGCAATTAACATTGTACAAGTAGCTGTTTGTGCAATTGCTACCGCGTGCTTGCATGTCACCATTTGCGCATGAGTAGAGGCTGTCAATTACCCCCGTCGGACTTGTCCAGGGTGATTGAAAATCACCAACTTAGTGCTGGAGTACAGGTTAACAAGCAGTCCTGTATCTTTATATAAGGGTGATTTTTTCCTGTATTGACATAACAAAATATGTTTATTTGTATGTAGAAAACAAGGTGTGCTGATTATTAAGCAGAAAAAATGTACAGGACGGAAAGCAAACATAAACCCTGACACTTATATAGACATGCAGGATAGATCATGTTACAGTACACAGGAATATTTTGGTTGCTGTGGGTTAAAAACTTTCATTTTAAATTTGGCTAAAGATTAAAAATAAAATGGTCATGTCAGTTTAATGCAATCAGAATCTATTTCATTGTATAACTTCACATTAGCAAGCATCAAATAAATGCCCATTTCAAAATGACAGGTTACATATGTGAAAAAGCCACTCGACCCTGCAAGCAAACATCTTCAATGTACAGTAAACCACAGGCTAGAAGGGATTAGTTAAAATGTCAAGAGACATACTTTTACCTGATCATCCTTAAAAATATACTTTTAGCTATCAGGCATACTTTAAGACAAAGAGCTTCAGCAGGCAGCCGTAGAAAGCCGGTGGCAAGCAATGCCATCTTGTAACTGTCACAGCGATTTAAGCATTGATCTATCCGCGTAGCAGTAGATATACTGTATTCAGATTAGCTTAAATCTAACAACATTTGTTTACCATGCATTTTATTTATGCATAATTAGGCATGGCTAACAGTCACTGTATATGTTTAGGTCTGAAAAGGTAGAAAATTTAGCCTAAATCAAAACACGAAGAAATAAAAACATTTTTATCTTGGTTGGAGACATACAATATACATTCATAATTCAAATACACTGTAGTTTTTGAATGTTGAAGAAATAACTATACACTGTAAAAACACACTGGGCATGTTTTTACCAATGTTAAATAAGTTCAGGTTCTGTAAGGAGGAGTATAACTAAAGCAGGGCTCAACATTTTTGTTAAAAATCTAAGAAAACAGCAATTTCTTTCATGTAATTGGCAAGAGTCCATGAGGTAGTGACGTATGTGATATACAATCCTACCAGGAGGGGCAAAGTTTCCCAAACCTCAAAATGCCTATAAATACACCCCTCACCACACCCACAATTCAGTTTTACAAACTTTGCCTCCTATGGAGGTGGGGAAGTAAGTTTGTGCTAAGATTTCTATGTTGAGAAAACGGGGGGCGGAGCTAGCCTGCAGCAAGAGCAGACGTGCTTGTCTGTAGCTCTCTGCACAAAAAAACCTAAAACACAATATTAAGTCTTAGATTCCTACAAAAACAAATATAGAAATAGGTGTCTCAGGGTGAGAGTACACTCCTTATCATTGTGAGAAGAGATATGGGAGGTGATAACTGTCGGAGCAATCCAAATAATCCACAAACCCTACGGACTGAGGCCTTGATTCACCATCACAAATCCTCTACCCCAAGCAACACTCACCTGGCCTCCTGATCACGTGCATGGATCTATGGTCTGAAGTGCAGCTTGCACTTTAACCTGGCCATAATACCCACTGTGCAACCTGGGCGCGACATTCGCAGCATATGTAAAGATTGAGGAGGAGCGGAGGGGCAAGTTGATATGGCGCGAATCGCCATATTAGAACGACAGTGAGTACACAACCAGCTGCACAGAGGCTCATCACCCTTCTTGACTCACGCTACATACCAGCTACACGGTCTCTTAATACCAGCATGAACACAATTTAATCCAGGGCTGCATATAGTCTGCTTCACATTGAGCCTATAGCTCGGCAATTAAATCTGGGCCTTCGGGTAATACAATAGTGGCCACTGCTAAAATGGAGGACTGTAATATTTTAATATACTCTCTGTTGGCTAACTTAGAGAGGAAAATGTGCCGCAACTTTGAGAGTCTTACTCTGCTGATAGAAAGGGGAAGCGTAGAGGATCCTGTACCAGGAGATGAGAATACAGATCTGCACACACCCACTAGAATCGAGACAGCAGCGGAGGAGCCACAGATCAATTGCCCCTTAATGGAAAACCCAAATACTGCTACACAACCAGTGGCTCAGAGGGAAAGCGACCGAGCGACATTGAAAGTTCCAAATTGGCACTTAAGGGAAGCGGACATGTAACATTGTTTTTTCTTTGCCTTATTTCATCGGAACTATGCCTAGATTGGAACCCTCAAGAACGGGCATAGCAGACTACCTGGAGTACGTTGTTGATTTGCTAATACCATATTTGCTGATAAATGCATATGGCTCTTTAATCCCATGTGGTGTGGGATACAGAGGGGCTTCTATAACCTCATTACGTCTTCCTGAGTACTGATATAAATCTCTAGACTCATTACTAACTACCGTATAAACCCTAATGAAAGCTGATGTTGTTTAAACATGTACAGTTACCTAGGATGATTCTTGTATTATTTATTCAATTATATACCAGCAGATAATCACGGAAATTTGCAGCCCAAGAATTCATAGGACCGTATCTTTCAGTAGTGCTCTATTTGTGGGAACAATTTTCCACTCTTGAAGGATACCCATGTTCGATAGTTTGGTTACAGATGTTCAAGTCAATATTCTGTGTTTGTTTTAGTTTGTGTATTAAGGTTACTAAATTTTACATGTATATGCTTATACAGGTCGTAAGGTAAATATCTATTATGAGGCTCAAGGTTTGCTGGGGATTAATTGAGACACAGTGCACCCAAAATAACACTGCGATTATGACATTATAGAAGTTCTTTTCTCTTCTGTGGGCTGCTTTATATAGCTGATTGTGACTTTCATTTGCACAACCCTCACCAACTAGCATAGTAATATAACTTATCTCAACAAGTAACTTCTCTAAATGCTCAGCTACCATAACACCACTATGGGAGAGGCAGTCACATGCTATACCTTATATCATTCTGAGCTGTTCAGACACTTCACATGCCATATACAGATTACTATAGACTCCCTCCAACCATCTAAACCCACAATTGAAGGTTATGTTTAGATCTAGTTTTGCAAACTCATATGTTT
Organism: Bombina bombina; assembly: GCF_027579735.1. Classification (NCBI taxonomy): domain Eukaryota; kingdom Metazoa; phylum Chordata; class Amphibia; order Anura; family Bombinatoridae; genus Bombina; species Bombina bombina. The sequence continues at coordinate 637,250,722 of NC_069501.1, read as the reverse complement.
CATTTTAGGTGTCTATGGTTGGATTTATTGGCTACTCTCATGTACATCAGGTTATTGCACACTAGATATCTATACCCCTGCTCCCTTCTGCTTTTATTTACATATTACTGCAGACATAAATTTGCGGGGAGTTATGCAGACTTAGTTGCCCACTTCGCATCTCCTAAAGAGAGTGTTTCCCGCTCCCACAAGCCTCTGGGGTTTAACTAATAATATTTGCTATGTTTCACTCCCGGTCCTATTTAACGGCAATCAAAACTATCTGCCTGACTAAGACGTTTATTAGTTTTATATGTTCTCACATTGAATGATGGTTTAAGTTGTCTCTTTTCTGTTACTAGTACTAACCCAGGTTCTTTCATGTTTCTATGGACTTTTAATTGCCTAGATATGCCCGGTCACCAAACCATTGGATGGTTTAACGAATGTTGAACATGTTTCTCTGTAATCTGCTGGATTTCTTGACATATTTATGTGAAGGGAGTATCACCTATTGAATGCAATGGTTTTCCTAATGGGGATCTATTTCATAGGTTCTCTGTTATCGGTCGTAGAGATTCATCTCCTACCTCCCTTTTCAGATCGATATACTCTCATATTTCATGACCTCTACTGATAACCTTTTCAGTACTGGTTTGGCTATCTGCTATATGTGGATGGCTGTCTTTTGGTAAGTATGTTTTCATTACTTAAGACACTCTTAGCTATGGTTTGGCACTTTATGTATTTATATAAAGTTCTAAATATACTGTATGTATTGTACTTATATTTGCCATGATTCAGGTTTTCAGTATATTTCCTTTTGCAGACTGTCAGTTTCATATCTGGGAAATGCTTTTTTATGAAAAATGTATTTCTTACCTGGGTTATAGTCTCTTTTTCAAATTGACTGTCTTTTAAATTCACGGGCAGAATTAGGCTCGCAAGGGCGCAAAATGCTAAAGTTTATTGCGTCATTTTTTTTGGCGCAAAGTTATGTTTGTTGACACAATTTTGTAATTTCCGGCATCTTAGTTGACGCCGAGTCCTTCACAAGGTTGCGTCATCTATGACGCGAGTGTGTCGTTTTCGGACATTTTTGGCGGCAAAAAATATTTTTCTGTTTGTTGTGCGTCATACTTGGCGCCAAATATTTTCATTATTTAAGACCCCATTCATATTTGCCTCTTGCCTTTTTTCTATGTCAGAGGGCTATGCTGTTTGCATTCCTGAAACTGCCATATAAGGAAATTGATCATTTTGCTTTATATGTTGTTTTTTTTCTCTTACATTTGCAAGATGTCTCAATCTGATCCTGTCTCAGAAATCACTGTTGGAACCCTGCTGCCTGATAACAGTTCTACCAAAGCTAAGTGCATTTGTTGTAAACTTGTGGAAGTTATATCTCCAGTTGTGGTTTGTAATAGTTGTCATGGAAAACTTTTACATGCAGAGAATGTATCCATCAGTAGTAGTTCATTACCTGTTGCTGTTCCCTCAACATCTAATGCACAAGATATACCTGTAAATTTAAGAGAATTTATTTCTGATTCTATTCAGAAGGCTTTGTCTGCCATTCCACCTTCTAATAAACGTAAAAGGTCTTTTAAAACTTTTCATAAAGTTGATGAAATTTCAAATGACCAGCAACATACTGAATTATCCTTCTCTGATAAAGATCTCTCTGATTCAGAAGATCCTGCCTCAGATATTGACACTGACAAATCCTCTTATTTATTTAAAATGGAGTATATTCGTTCTTTGTTAAAAGAAGTGTTGATTACATTAGATATGGAGGAAGCTAGTCCTCTTGATATTAAAACTAGTAACGTTTACATTCTGTTTATAAACCTCCTGTGGTTATTCCAGAGGTTTTTTCAGTTCCTGATGAAATTTCTGATATGATTTCTAAAGAATGGAATAGGCCTGATACTTCTTTTATTCCTTCTTCAAGGTTTAAAAAAATGTATCCTTTGCCAGCAGATAGATTGGAGTTTTGGGAAAAGATCCCCAAAGTTGATGGGGCTATCTCTACTCTTGCTAAACGTACTACTATTCCTATGGAAGATAGTACTTCTTTTAAAGATCCTTTAGATAGGAAACTTGAATCTTATCTAAGGAAAGCTTATTTATATTCAGGTCATCTTCTTAGGCCTGCAATTTCTTTGGCTGATGTTGCAGCTGCTTCAACTTTTTGGTTGGAAACTTTAGTATCGGATCATGATTTGTCTAGCATTGTTAAGTTGATTCAACATGCTAATAATTTCATTTGTGATGCAATTTTTGATATCATCAAAATTGATGTTAAATCTATGTCTTTAGCTATTTTAGCTAGAAGAGCTTTGTGGCTCAAATCTTGGAATGCTGATTTGACTTCCAGATTGCTCTCTCTTTCTTTTCAAGGTAATACATTATTTGGTTCTCAGTAGGATTCAATAATTTCAACTGTCCTTGGGGGAAGGGAGTTTTTTTGCCTCAGGATAAAAGACCTAAGGGTAAATCTAAAGCTTTTAACCGTTTTCGTTCCTTTGACAAAATAAGGAACAGAAACCTAATTCTTCCCCCAAGGAATCTGTTTCCAATTGGAAGCCTTCTTCAAATTGGAATAAATCCAAGCCATTTAAGAGATCAAAGCCAGCCCCCAAGTCAGCAGCAAGGTACGTCCCTCATTCCAGCTCAGCTGGTAGGGGGCAGATTCAAATTTTTCAAAGATGTTTGGACCAATTCGGTCCAAAGTCATTGGATTCAGAGTATTGTCTCTCAGGGGTACAGAATAGGATTCAGAGTAAAACCGCCTGTGAGAAGATTTTTTTCTCTCACGCATTCCAGCAAACCCAGTAAAGGCTCAGACCTGGAGTTATCAGGGGTAATCATGCCAGCTCTGTTTCAGGAACAGGGTCTGGGGTTTTATTCAAATCTTTTCATTGTCCCAAAGAAAGAAAATTCATTCAGACCAGTTCTGGATTTAAAGATTTTGAATCGATATGTAAGAGTACCAACTTTCAAAATGGTGACTATAAGGACTATTCTGCCTTTTGTTCAGCAAGGGCATTTTATGTCCACAATAGACTTACAGGATGCATATCTTCATATTCCAATTCATCCGGATCACTATAAGTTCCTGAGATTCTCTTTTCTAGACAAGCATTATCAATTTGTTGCTCTTCCTTTGGCCTAGCGACAGCTCCAAGAATCTTTACAAAGGTTATTGGTACCCTACTCTCTGTAATCAGAGAGCGGGGTATTGTGGTGTTTCCTTATTTGGACGATATCTTGGTACTCGCTCAGTCTTTACGTTCTTCAGAATCTCACACAAATCAACTAGTGTTGTTTCTTCGAGATTCAGTGTCCATGACTTTGTCTCTAACAGACAAGAGACGTTTGAAATTGGTTGCATTCTGTCCGAACCTTCAGTCTCAGTCTTTCCCTTCAGTAGCTATGTGCATGGAAGTTTTAGGTCTCATGACTGCAGCATCGGAACACGATCCCCTTTGCTCGTTTTCATATGAGACCTCCCCAGCTTTGTATGCTGAACCAATGGTGCAGGGATTATACAAGGATATCACAATTAATATACTTAAATCCCAATGTTCGACTTTCTCTGACTTGGTGGTTAGACCACCATCGTATAATTCTAGGGGCCTCTTTCGTTTCGTTCATCCAACCTGGACTGTGATCACAACAGATGCAAGTCTTTCAGGTTGGGGATCTCTGACAGCACAAGGGGTTTTGAAATCTCAAGAGGCGAGATTAACAAATCAATATTTTGGAACTTCGTGCGATTCTCAGGGCTCTTCAGTTTTAGCCTCTGTTGACGAGGGAACCATTAATTTGTTTTCAGACAGACAATATCACAACTGTGGCATATGTCAATCATCAGGGTGGGACTCACAGTCCTCAAGCTATAAAAGTATCATCTCAGATAATTGTTTGGGTGGAATCCAGCTCCTGTCTAATTTCTGCGGTTCATATCCCAGGTATAGACAATTGGGAAGCGGATTATCTCAGTAGTCAGAATTTACATCCGGGAGAATGGTCTCTCCACCCAGATGTGTTTTCTCAAGTTGTTCAGATGTGGGGGCTTCCAGAAATAGATCTGATGGCTTCTCATATAAACAAAAAACTTCCCAGGTACCTGTCCAGGTCCAGGGATCCTCAGGCGGAAACAGTGGATGCCTTGACACTTCCTTGGTGTTATCAACCTGCTTATATTTTCCTGCCTCTAGTTCTTCTTCCAAGGGTGATCTCCAAAATCATCATGGAGCAATCATTTGTGCTGCTGGTGGCTCCAGCATGGCCTCACAGGTGTTGGTATGCGGATTTTGTTCGGATGTCCAGTTGACAACCTTGGTCACTTCCATTAAGGCCAGACCTTCTATCTCAAGGTCCGTTTTTCCATCAGGATCTCAAATCATTAAATTTGAAGGTATGGAAATTGAACGCTTAGTGCTTAGTCATAGAGGTTTCTTTGACTCAGTGATTAGTACTATGTTGCAGACTCGTAAATCTGTTTCTAGAAAGATTTATTATCAAGTTTGAAAGACTTATATTTCATGGTGTTCTTCTCATAAATTCTCTTGGCATTCTTTTAGAATTCCTAGAATTTTACAGTTTCTTCAGGATGGTTTGGATAAAGTTACAAAAAACATAATTTATGCTTACCTGATAAATTCCTTTCTCCTGTAGTGTAGTCAGTCCACGGGTCATCCATTACTTATGGGATATTAACTCCTCCCCAACAGGAAGTGCAAGAGGATCACTCAAGCAGAGCTGCCATATAGCTCCTCCCCTCTACGTCATACCCAGTCATTCGACCGAAAACCAAACGAGAAAGGAGAAACTATAGGGTGCAGTGGTGACTGGAGTATAATTTAAAATTTAGACCTGCCATAAAAAACAGGGCGGGCCGTGGACTGACTACACTACAGGAGAAAGGAATTTATCAGGTAAGCATAAATTATGTTTTCTCCTGTTAAGTGTAGTCAGTCCACGGGTCATCCATTACTTATGGGATACCAATACCAAAGCTAAAAGTACACGGATGACGGGAGGGACAGGCAGGATCTTTACACGGAAGGAACCACTGCCTGAAGAACCTTTCTCCCAAAAACAGCCTCAGAAGAAGCAAAAGTGTCAAATTTGTAAAATTTGGAAAAAGTATGAAGAGAAGACCAAGTTGCAGCCTTGCAAATCTGTTCAACAGAGGCCTCATTCTTAAAGGCCCACGTGGAAGCCACAGCTCTAGTGGAATGAGCTGTAATTCTTTCAGGAGGCTGCTGTCCAGCAGTCTCATAGGCTAAACGTTTTATGCTACGAAGCCAGAAAGAGAGAGAGGTAGCAGAAGCTTTCTGACCTCTCCTCTGACCAGAATAAACGACAAACAGGGAAGAAGTTTGGCGAAAATCTTTAGTTGCCTGTAAATAAAATTTTAGGGCACGGACTACGTCCAGATTGTGTAGAAGTCGTTCCTTCTTTGAAGAAGGGTTAGGACACAATGAAGGAACAACAATCTCTTGATTGATATTCTTGTTAGTGACTACCTTAGGTAAGAACCCAGGTTTAGTACGCAGAACTACCTTGTCTGAATGAAAAATCAGATAAGGAGAATCACAATGTAAGGCCGATAACTCAGAGACTCTTCGAGTCGAGGAAATAGCCATTAAAAACAGAACTTTCCAAGATAACAGCTTGATATCAATGGAATGAAGGGGTTCAAACGGAACACCCTGTAAAACGTTAAGAACTAAGTTTAAGCTCCACGGTGGAGCAACAGTCTTAAACACAGGCTTAATCCTGGCCAAAGCCTGACAAAAGGCCTGAACATCTGGAACTTCTGACAGACGTTTGTGCAAAAGGATTGACAGAGCTGAGATCTGTCCCTTTAAAGAACTAGCAGATAAACCCTTTTCCAAATCTTCTTGTAGAAAAGACAATATCCTAGGAATACTAACCTTACTCCATGAGTAACTCTTGGATTCGCACCAATGTAAGTATTTACGCCATATTTTATGGTAAATTTTCCTGGTAACAGGTTTCCTAGCCTGTATTAAGGTATCAATTACTGACTCCGAAAATCCACGCTTTGATAGAATCAAGCGTTCAATCTCCATGCAGTCAGTTTCAGAGAAATTAGATTTTGGTGTTTGAAAGGACCCTGAATTAGAAGGTCCTGTCTCAGAGGCAGAGACCATGGTGGACAGGACGACATGTCCACTAGATCTGCATACCAGGTCCTGCGTGGCCACGCAGGTGCTATTAGAATCACCGATGCTCTCTCCTGTTTGATCCTGGCAATCAATCGAGGAAGCATCGGGAAGGGTGGAAACACATAAGCTATCTTGAAGTTCCAAGGTGCTGTCAGAGCATCTATCAGAACCGCTCCCGGGTCCCTGGACCTGGACCCGTAACAAGGAAGCTTGGCGTTCTGGCGAGACGCCATGAGATCCATATCTGGTGTGCCCCAACGCCGAAGTATTTGGGCAAATGATGAAGTTCCCACTCCCCCGGATGAAAAGTCTGGCGACTTAGGAAATCCGCCTCCCAGTTCTCCACGCCTGGGATGTGGATCGCTGATAGGTGGCAAGAGTGAGACTCTGCCCAGAGAATTATCTTTGAGACTTCCATCATCGCTAGGGAACTCCTTGTCCCTCCTTGATGGTTGATGTAAGCCACAGTCATGATGTTGTCCGACTGAAACCTGATGAACCTCAGAGATGCTAGCTGAGGCCAAGCTAGAAGGGCATTGAAAACTGCTCTTAATTCCAGAATGTTTATGGCAAGGAGACTCTCCTCCTGAGTCCATGATCCCTGAGACTTCAGGGAATTCCAGACAGCGCCCCAACCTAGTAGGCTGGCGTCTGTTGTGACAATCGTCCAATCTGGTCTGTTGAAGGGCATCCCCTTGGCCAGATGTGGCCGAGAGAGCCACCATAGAAGAGAATTTCTGGTCTCTTGATCCAGATTCAGCATAGGGGACAAATCTGAGTAATCCCCATTCCACTGACTTAGCATGCACAACTGCAGTGGTCTGAGATGCAGGCGTGCAAAGGGAACTATGTCCATTGCCGCTACCATTCAACCGATTACCTCCATGCATTGAGCCACTGACGGGTGTGGAATGGAATGAAGGACACGGCAAGCATTTAGGAGTTTTGTTAACCTGTCCTCTGTCAGGTAAATTTTCATTTCTACCGAATCTATAAGAGTCCCTAAGAAGGGAACTCTTGTGAGTGGCAATAGCGAACTCTTTCCTTCGTTCACCTTCCACCCATGTGACCTTAGAAATGCCAGTACTAACTCTGTATGAGACTTGGCAGCTTGGAAACTTGATGCTTGTATCAGAATGTCGTCTAGGTACGGAGCTACCGATATTCCTCGCGGTCTTAGTACCACCAGAGGAGAACCCAGAACCTTTGTGAAGATTCTTGGAGCAGTAGCTAACCCGAAGGGAAGAGCTACAAACTGGTAATGCCTGTCTAGAAAGGCAAACCTTAGGTAACGGTAATGATCCTTGTGAATCGGTATGTGAAGGTACGCATCCTTTAAATCCACTGTGGTCATGTACTGACCCTTTTGGATCATGGGTAAGATTGTCCGAATAGTTTCCATTTTGAACGATGGAACTCTTAGGAATTTGTTTAGGATCTTTAAGTCCAAGATTGGTCTGAAGGTTCCTTCTTTCTTGGGAACCACAAACAGATTTGAGTAAAACCCTTGTCCGTGTTCTGACCGCGGAACCGGGTGGATCACTCCCATTAGTAAAAGATCTTGTACACAGCGTAGAAACGCCTCTTTCTTTATCTGGTTTGTTGACAACCTTGAAAGATGAAATCTCCCTTTTGGAGGAGAAGCTTTGAAGTCCAGAAGATATCCCTGAGATATGATCTCTAACACCCAGGGATCCTGGACATCTCTTGCCCAAGCCTGGGCGAAGAGAGAAAGTCTGCCCCCCACTAGATCCGTTTCCGGATCGGGGGCCCTCACTTCATGCTGACTTAGGGGCAGCAGCAGGTTTTCTGGCCTGCTTGCCCTTGTTCCAGGTCTGGTTAGGTTTCCAGCCCTGTCTGTAGCGAGCAACAGTTCCTTCCTGTTTTGGAGCGGAGGAAGTTGATGCTGCTCCTGCCTTGAAGTTGCGAAAGGCATGAAAATTAGACTGTCTAGCCCTTGGTTTGGCTCTGTCTTGAGGTAGGGCATGTCCCTTGCCTCCAGTAATGTCAGCGATAATTTCTTTCAAACCGGGCCCGAATAAGGTCTGCCCCTTGAAAGGTATGTTAAGCAATTTAGAAGTCACATCAGCTGACCAGGATTTAAGCCACAGCGCTCTGCGCGCCTGAATGGCGAATACGGAGTTCTTAGCCGTAAGTTTAGTTAAATGTACTACGGCATCAGAAATAAATGAATTAGCTAGCTTAAGGACTCTAAGCTTGTCTGTAATCTCATCCAATGTAGCTGAGCTAATGGTCTCTTCCAGAGACTCAAACCAGAATGCCGCCGCAGCCGTGACAGGCGCAATGCATGCAAGGGGTTGCAATATAAAACCTTGTTGAACAAACATTTTCTTAAGGTAACCCTCTAACTTTTTATCCATTGGATCTGAAAAAGCACAGCTATCCTCCACCGGGATAGTGGTACGCTTAGCTAAAGTAGAAACTGCTCCCTCCACCTTAGGGACCGTCTGCCATAAGTCCCGTGGGGTGGCGTCTATTGGAAACATTTTTCTAAATATAGGAGGGGGTGAGAAAGGCACACCGGGTCTATCCCACTCCTTGTTAACAATTTCTGTAAGCCTTTTAGGTATAGGAAAAACGTCAGTACACGTCGGTACCGCAAAATATTTATCCAGCCTACATATTTTCTCTGGGATTGCAACCGTGTTACAATCATTCAAAGCCGCTAATACCTCCCCTAGTAACACACAGAGGTTCTCAAGCTTAAATTTAAAATTTGAAATGTCTGAATCCAGTCATAACATTAGCCATGTCTTGCAAGGTGATTTGTAATGGCCGCCCTGATGTACTTGGCGTCACAATATCACGCACCTCCTGAGCGGGAGATGCAGGTACTGACACGTGAGGAGAGTCAGTCGGCATAACTTCCCCCTCGTTGTCTGGTGAATTTTTCTTTACATGTACAGATTGGCTTTTACTTAAAGTAGCATCAATGCAATTAGTACACAAATTTCTATTGGGCTCCACATTGGCCTTTGAACATATTGCACAAAGAGATTCCTCTGTGTCAGACATGTTTAAACAAACTAGCAATTAAACCAGCAAGCTTGGAAATACTTTTCAAATAATTTACAAGCAATATAAAAAGCGTTACTGTGCCTTTAAGAAGCACACAAAAAAACTGTCACAGTTGAAATAACATGAACCGGATTAGTTATAGAAACCAAATTTTCACATTAAATTTATTAATTTAGCAAAGGATTGCACCCACTAGCAAATGGATGATTAACCCCTTAATACCAAAAAACGGATAACAATAAAATATATACGTTTTTATCACAGTCAAAGCACACAGGTCTGCTGTGAGTGATTACCTCCCTCAAAACTAGTTTTGGAGACCCCTGAGCTCTGTAGAGACGTCCTGGATCATGCAGGGAGAACAGGAAGACTTGTGACTGAATTTTTACTGCGCAGTAAAAGCGCCAAAATAGGCCCCTCCCACTCAAACTACAACAGTGGGGAAGCTCAGTAAACTGATTTTATTCAAAACAAACGACAGCCATGTGGAAAATAATGCCCAAATAAATTTTCACCAAGTACCTCATAGAAAAAACGATTAACATGCCAGTAAACATTTTAAATATAAATATATGAGATGTTAATAAAAAGCCTGCTGCTAGTCGCTTTCACTGCAGAGAGGCTATAAGTTATATATATATAGTATTTTCTTAGTGAAGTGCCATTCCCCAGAAATACTTCAGTGCAAGCATACACACATATCAGCCTGATACCAGTTACTACTACTGCATTTAAGGCTGTACTTACATTACACCGGTATTAGCAATATTTTCTCAGTCAATTCCATTCCTTAGAAAATAATATACTGCAACATACCTCCTTGCAGGTGAACCCTGCCCGCTGTCCCCTGTTCTGAAGTTACCTCGCTCCTCAGAATGGCCGAGAACAGCAAATGGATCTTAGTTACGTCCGCTAAGATCATACACAACTCAGGTAGATTCTTCTTCTAATGCTGCCTGAGAAAAAACAACACACTCCGGTGCTGTTTAAAATAACAAACTTTTGATTGAAGAAATAAAAACTAATTTTAATAACCACAGTCCTCTCACACATCCTATCTATTAGTTAGGTGCAAGAGAATGACTGGGTATGACGTAGAGGGGAGGAGCTATATGGCAGCTCTGCTTGGGTGATCCTCTTGCACTTCCTGTTGGGGAGGAGTTAATATCCCATAAGTAATGGATGACCCGTGGACTGACTACACTTAACAGGAGAAAGAAAGTTAACAATGGCACTAACTATGTGGCAGACCCCACTGTATGTAATATTTTGGTAGCATACTAGAATAGTTACGCTATCTTTGAATTAGTATCTTTACTATTGTGGGTTGGTGCTGTGCATTAGGTAATTATCAAAAAAAAATGTAGATACAGAGTTATCCACTGAGAGAATGCACTTTAAGCACTCTATGCCCAGACTTAAAGTGATGGTAAACTTCTCTGTTGGTACACAACAGATTCGGATTCTGTAATAGCATATTTATTAAACCGCCTTAATTTTTTTAACTTTTTATATGTAATTTTATTATATTTTCAACTTATTTACAAACCGTTAAAACGCTGCATCGCTCCGCCCCTTATATTTTCTTCACTGAAGACACTAGATGCGTACCTTGTTTCCCCCCTCTCTGCACGTCAGAGAATTTGCGCGCTCCCGACCCTGCTATTTTCCACGCATGCGGTTTGTAATATTGAAAATATCAGTAAGTCTTAAAATATTTTATTTTTATACAATTTTCATATTTATTTACCAGAACCGAAAATTGATAGTGATGGGGTGTTATTTTTTAATCTCAAATCGCGTGGAAGCGCATGCGTACCCAAAACATGCACGTGCAAATTCGTCAGAGAATTCTAAAGGCTCCTGATTGGATGCGCGTCTTGAAAGTAAAATGACATTGTGCAGGCGCATAGCCGGTAGCATAGAAGATAGCCTGTCTGGCGACAGGCTTGCTTATTGGTCCAACTTAATAAACATTGGTTATTACGTCACAGGGGGCTGGAGATGTATCTCAGAAGATGAACGGATAAATACAAGTATTCAAAGCTTTTTTAATATATTGCATTAGATGTAATTTGGTGTGTGTCAGTAAGGTAATCTATTCTGTTAATTGATTTTATCGCTACATATGGAGTTTACCATCACTTTAAGGCGATTAATTCCTGGTATAGTTAAAACATAACTTTTATTAAGGTATAAGTATAAAAAACAAAACTAACGAAATAGGTTAAAATTCTTACTGTTATACTCAAAGTACCAGTAGACTAAACAGGTGACAATATCAATAATATAATATGGCCTGATTACTATCATTTTCCTAGGAAGTATAAATGGGAGATAAAATGTCCTGACCTATATATTATAGATCAATAAATTGGGGGGAGTTAGTGTCATAAACACCTTATCTACTCTGATCTCCAATGATTGTTAGATTCCACAACTGGTATAGTTCAAACAGTATATCTCCCTTATATGCAATGTATAATACCTTACACCTCCCCCTTAGATCATATTATCACATTATGGAATAGTGTGCACTCCGTGTGAATATATTATGAATGATAGTATATCATAAATTGCTTTTCACCTAATATTCAGTAGTGATATATCACCTAATGATATTGACCCAATATGATGGTTACTATATATGTAGATATATACGTAGAAGGTGACTATTCCACTTGTTTATTCTGGAAATTAGGTGGGTTTACTGTAATGTTCAATAATTATGAATACGGAGACAAATCCATACTAGAGCAGAGAATAGTGTAAATGATATTATTGCACGTATATGCATAAGATTGTTCTAACTACTGTTGACCGTGACTCAGTAGTTTAAATCAAGGTTCTGTGTTTATAACTGATATTAGGAGTTAGATATGAGGTTAATATATCCCCTTCTCCTCTCCACTTATGTATACATAGATATTTAATCCCGTTGTTAAATTAGACACCCATCTTATTTAATTTCTTATTGATAGGAATTGATTGGAATAGAAGAACATTGGGATGTCACTATAGATAGCGGATAATTAACTAAATAAATTTCATCTAATCTATGTGAGTGCCAGTCCCCTTTCTCTCATACCAAAACAGATGGCTCATACTAATAGATACTGTATCCTCTATTATCAAAATAAACGGAACCACAAATATGATAGAAATAAGTTGATCTTAAAAAAGATGACATACATTTCTGATTTACAATGCAACAAAAGCATATTTGGCTACTTGAAACACCATAGAGCTATGAACCAACCTATACCTTCTTAATAAATCCAACAAGAATACATGAGAATTACTTCAATCAACATAGAGCAAAGAACAAATATATACCACCTTAACAAATTGGTTTGAATGATTGACATGTCGAGAACCAATCAAATGCATCACAAGGCGGTACTTCCGGTATATACTGTGTTAAATAGGGTGAATACCAGCGGCTCGCTGCCTTTGAAAAAGCCCTAACGGGCAAAACGCGTCAAAGCAGTGTAGACGCCTTTTTAAATCAAAACTCTGTTAATACTCTGTAGAGCTATGTATGTATAAAATATGTGGAACTATAGAATAAATATGGGGCAGTAATCTAAACAAAGTTGGGGTACTTGTTAGAATTACACATAATGCCTAAGCATTTATAGTTACGAATATGTGGGGGTTGTGTTATGGTAGTGGACGCTGACAAGGAGATATTCAGCAACCTAGATAACCACAACCGCAGTGAAATCAGAAACGCCAAACGAAAGCTACTGTGGTAACCAATATAGTAATCACGCTGATGTTATACACAGCGCATGAATGATTCTAAATTTAGCGTGATGAGACCAAGGCTTTTCAATACATGATGTCTTCGATAGCGAGCTAGTTTACAAAATAGACACATGTTATAGTAGATAAGAATTGAGATAAACGATATGGAATACAGTTTTTATGTATACTAACTATAACGTGGTGGAACTATGACTCTCTGATAAGTGTAATTCCTAACAGTGACATAGCTATTTCTAGGACAACACATAGGAATCACCGATTTAATGTTACATAATAAATATTGCTGATAGGATTACACCAGATCTAGTACAGGCTCACTATTGATATAAGCCTACTTGATTTAGTAACGGTTTACTTTCAATCGATATACTTGGTAAAAGTCCAAACAGCTGTGGTATAATATACAAGAGCTATCGGTATTAACATAAAAAATTTACACCGCTGACCCAGTTGATTGGAACCAGCAATGTTATATTGACAGAGGTCAAAGTGTGAATAAATATAGTTAATCTCGCTACTGCTATACTGCACTGATAAATATTTCAAACTTGAGCGTGGGAAAGCCACGGATCTCTAGTAACATGATATTCTAGATAGTGTGTTGAACCAGCTCTTCTATATTGACGAGCGTGCACATATTACAGCCCATGTGAATTAACATAAACAATACTTAATAACAACTGTGTATATAAATTATAAAGTAATTAAACTACGATTCTCCCGTAATTGCAATACTTGGTAGTGATATAGTTAGAAACATCGCAATAGATTGGAATGAGTGGCTGTTTGGATAGCTAACAAAAACCGATATTATGTATCTGATAGAGATACTCACAATTTCCAAATAGTGAGCTATGAAATCCTATCAATATGAAATTAAATAAGATGGGTGTCTAATTTAACAACAGGATTAAATATCTATGTATACATAAGTGGAGAGGAGAAGGGGATATATTAACCTCATATCTAACTCCTAATAACAGTTATAAACACAGAACCTTGATTTAAACTACTGAGTCACGGTCAACAGTTGTCACACTCTGTCTCAGAATTCAGGTATAGTTAGGTAGCTGGATCTCAACTGCAGATATGCAGATAGCTGTATAGGTGTTGTTTAAGAGCAGTTTCACAGAAACTCAATGGTTTATAACTCTGATTGGGGAAGAGGTAGGAAATAGTTAGCACTCCTGTGGAAGTTCTGTTTAACAGGTTACAGGAGAGAGGTTGGAGTTATATATATAGTAACTTGGAAGCATCTGCTAGGATGGTGGTCAGTATGATCAGTGAGGTATACTTAATAAAAGTCTATATATACAGTAGCCAGTGGAAATCCTCTTGAGAGTGAGAGGTTTGTAGCGCTTACGTTTGTAGCTGTCAGCAGTGGAGGGAGAGGTGTACAGCTGCAGAGCCTGTGCTGCGAGTGAAGTGGGTGTGTGCGTGTGCACCAATCAGCAGTCCGGAATTACTGACAGGCTACAGTGTAGCGTAACGGAGTGAGAGGCTGAGTGCACCGGATTGCGGGGAGACCCGCGCTGATTAGGTCACAGTCTATTATAGAGAGCGGTTAATACCACGTTGTTCAGAGGAGATGAGTGGAAGAGGGAGCTGTGTACAGCAGGCTCCGGAGTTGTACTGGTAACTGTTGATCCGCCCCCAGGCTGGGAAGCCCTGAGTGGTAAGGAAGAACACTTCACAGCGTTGAGCTGTAGTTAGGTTATAAGTCCCGTGAGAAGCTGTGGGCCTGAGCAGGAACAAAGGTTCTCTTTGAGGTAGTGTAATCCTTTACTGGAATACTTTCAATGAACAGTGGTTGTAGAGCCAGGAGATTAGTTGTGGTAGCGTCTCTGCTAGAGAAAGAGTTCACAACTGAATTAAACGGCAGGTGAGGGGGGGAGGAGCAGCCTTAAGTAAAGTTGGATTTAAAGACATACACCCCATACCTGACAGGTCCCCCCATCAAAGGTGCTGCACCGCAGCAGGAGGAGCAGGTCTGTCCGGATGGGCCCTGTAGAAACGGGCAACCAGTCGGGCGGCATTGATGTTAGCATAGGGCTCCCAAGAATCCTCATCAGGGGAGAAGCCCTTCCAACGGATGAGGTACTGCAGAACCCCACGATATAGCCTGGAGTCAAGAATGGAGGACACCTCATAAATTTCATCATCAACCACTATAGGCGGAGTTCCAGAGGTAGAGGTCTGCTGTCTAGTCGGGGTATAAGGTTTTAGTAAGGACACATGAAAAGTGGGATGCACCTGAAACTCAAGTGGGAGTTTCAGGGTCACAGCGTTGTCGTTGACTAGTTTAACGATTTCATACGGTCCAAGGAAAAGATGAGAGAATTTACGACAGGGTGTCTTCAGTTTAAGATGACGGGTGGAAAGCCAAACTCGGTCACCAACTTGGTAATTCGGAGGACGACGCCTTTTGGAGTTGTAGTAATTCTTCTGTCTGTTTTGGGCTGTAGTTATATTTTCCTTAAGGAAGGTGAAGATTTCAGTCATGGAGTTGGATGTTTCATCCACAAGAGGGGATGTGGTATTCAAATGTGGGAAGAGAGGAAAAGTAGGGTGGAACCCATAGTTGGCAAAAAATGGTGTGCACTTCGTGGATGCATTTAGGGTGTTGTTATAGGCGTATTCAGCCAAAGGTAAGTGGGACTTCCATTGATCCTGTTGGTAGGAACAGTAGCATCTGATGTACTGTTCAATCCACTGATTAACTCGTTCCGTTTGCCCATTAGTCTGTGGATGGTAGGCGGTGCTGTATCGATGATCAATCTTAAGTACTGAACAAAGTTGCCTCCAGAATCTGGAGGTAAACTGTGAACCTCTGTCGGATATGATGATCGCTGGTAACCCAAGAATGCGCACCACATGTGCTAGAAAAAGAGCCGCTGTCTGGAATGCTGTGGGTAGTTTTTCGTATGGGATGAAGTGAGCCATCTTTGATAGGTAATCAACAACAACCATGATAACGGTCGCTCGGTTTGAGCTTGGCAGGTCTACGATGAAATCCATACCAACTGTGTGCCATGGCCTTTCTGGTACAGGAAGAGATCTTAACATACCATATGGTTTGGAATGTTCATGTTTCGAGACCGCACATACTTGACATGTCTTAACGTAGTCATCCACTGTTTGGTGTAGATTTGGCCACCAGTAGTTTCTTTTGATGAGTTCAGTAGTTCTTTGGATCCCAGAGTGACCAGCTAAAGGAGATTCATGGTGAGCTTAGAGAATGTGAGTTCTCAAAGTTGGTGGAATGTATATCTTCCCATGCACATAGCTGATTCCGTTGGAGTCTGTTTCAAGTTGATCCTTTGGATAGGTGGTATCTCTTTTCTGGTGGAACCGTAAGATCCGGTGTTCATCGGTAACAACCCCGATTAAATGTTCTGAGGATAGAATAGGCTGGGCAGGTAACACTTGAATAGGACGAGGTAAGTGTCTGGAGAGAGCATCAGCCTTGCCGTTTTTTGACCCTGGACGGTAGGTGATGTGAAAATGAAATCTGTTGAAGAAGAGACTCCAGCGAAGTTGATGAGCCGACAGTGTTTTACTTGACTGAAGATATTCTAGGTTGCGATGGTCAGTGTAAATGAGTATCGGATGAGATGTGCCTTCTAACAAATGCCTCCAGTGTTCCAAAGCGACCTTGATGACGAGAAGCTCCTTTTCTCCTATGGGATAGTTTTGTTCAGGTGGTGTCATTAATCTGGAATAAAATGCCACTGGATGAATGGGATCTGAGGGAGTCTTTCGTTGGGAAAGTATGGCTCCCAAAGCGTAATCCGACGCATCCACCTCGAGAATGAACTGTAGTTTGGTATCCGGGAACTGGAGAATAGGTGCTGTGATGAATGAGTTTTTGAGGTATTCAAACGCCTTTTGGGCCTCAGAATCCCAGAGGAAGGGAGTGTGAGAACCTGTAAGTTTACACAGAGGTCTGGATAAACTGGAGAACCCTTTGATGAACTTCCTGTAGAAGTTGGCAAAACAAAGGAAGCGTTGGACATCTTTTCTGGAAGTTGGAGTGGGCCAATTTTGGATAGCATGAATCTTCCCGTCTTCCATCCGTACACCAGAGGAGGAGATATTATAACCAAGGAAGGTTATTTCATATGTGTGAAAGGAGCACTTTTCAGGTTTGGCATACAGCTGATGGGTTCGTAGTCGATTGAGGACCCAGCGTACATGTTTCTTGTGATCCTCTAAGTTATCTGAATAGATGAGGATATCGTCCAGATATATCACTAGGCACACGTCCAATAACTCTCTGAATATATCATTGATGAAATATTGGAACGTGGCAGGGGCATTACAAAGCCCGAACAGCATCACCATGTATTCATATAACCCATAGCGGGTCCGGAAGGCAGTGAGCCACTCATCTCCCTCTCTGATCCTGACCAAATTATAGGCTCCTCTAAGGTCTAGTTTGGTATAGATGGTAGCTTTGCTAAGTCGTTCCACCAATTCAGGAATGAGAGGTAATGGATATCTGTTCTTCTTTGTTCTCTTGTTCAGTTCCCGATAATCAATGATCGGCCGTAAGGATTTATCCTTGTTCCGAACGAAGAAGATCCCAGCTCCCACTGGGGAAGTAGAAGGTCTAATGAACCCTTTTTTGAGGTTTTCATCGAGATATGTCTTGAGATGTTCCAACTCCGGTTGTGAGAGCGGATAGATATGCCCATATGGAATAGTGGATCCTGGTAGGAGCTCTATGGGGCAATCGTAAATACGATGGGGTGGTAAAGTTTCCGCCTGTTTTTTGTCAAAGACATCTAGGAAGTCGTGATAGTCGTGAGGAACAACCTCTTCAGAGAGTTGTAGTATATGTTGTTGAGGATAACAGGTATTTTTGCAATAGGGTGAATCCAGATCGACATGGAGAGTTTGCCATGATATGGACGGTTGATGTTCTTGAAGCCAGGAAAGTCCTAGTACTACTGGATATAAAGGAGAGGGTATGACATCGAAGGAGATGTATTCAGTATGCCCGTTACCTAGGGAGACCTTGAGTGGAACTGTGTGATGTGTTATAGGACCAGACTTTACATAAGTACCATCAATAACACGAATTGAGACAGGAACTGTTTTGCTAAGTGTAGGTATTTTATTTTTTCTTACAAGGGTTGAATCCAGGAAATTGGAGTATGCACCCGAGTCTATAATGGCTTCAGCTTGAAGGGCTCGATGGTCCCACTGTAAGAGGAGAGAGATAGTACAATAAGCTACATTCACAATCTTGTTAGTCAAGCATGCATTTACATGTCTAAGCTTACTTCTTTTTTGTCGTTGAAGAAGCGGACATTCCTTAACTGGGTGTGTGGGTGATGCACAGTACATGCACAGATTCTTTTGTTGTCTGCAGTGTCTTTCCTCCAATGTCAGTGGTCCTTTGGTGAATCCTATCTCCATGGGAGTGGTGACATCTTTAGAAGCTTGAGGTGAAGGGTAATATCTTGGATTTCCTTCAGACTGCTGACGCTCAGACCTCCTCTCCCGTAGTCTCCTATCTATCTGGATGGATAGGGTCATTAGGCCTTCGAGGGTGCTGGGGATCTCAATTCGGGCGAGCTCATCCTTCAAAGCGTCGGATAAACCGAGGCGATATTGATTTCTCAATGCTATCCCACTCCATTCTGAATCCTTTGTATATAGCTTGAACTTAGAGAGGTACTCCTCAACAGGTCTTCTTCCTTGTCGTAGGGAGCGCATCTTTGCCTCAGCAGTGAGCTGCTTCTGAGTATCCTCGTATAATAAGCTCATCTGAGTGAAGAAGTCAGTGAGAGATCCCAATATAGGATCGTTGTTCTCTAGGAAGGTATCGGCCCATACTCTGGGTTCGCCAGTGAGGAAAGATATAGCGGTCATAACCTTCAGTCTCTCATTATGATAGGTCCTAGGCTTCATTTGGAAAAGCAAGTAACAGGCGTTCTTAAACTGGCGGAACTGTTTCCTGTCACCTGAGAATCTCTCAGGTAAACACACCTGTGGTTCAGGAGTGTTATCTCTTACTGCTGCCCTAAGGCTGTCATTCTGCAATTGCAGGTCCCTTAGTCCATGTGACAACTGGTCCACCCTTTGTGTGAGGTTGTACACCACAGTAGGCAAATCTGCTGGATCCATGTATGGGCCGTTTAATATGTCACACTCTGTCTCAGAATTCAGGTATAGTTAGGTAGCTGGATCTCAACTGCAGATATGCAGATAGCTGTATAGGTGTTGTTTAAGAGCAGTTTCACAGGAACTCAATGGTTTATAACTCTGATTGGGGAAGAGGTAGGAAATAGTTAGCACTCCTGTGGAAGTTCTGTTTAACAGGTTACAGGAGAGAGGTTGGAGTTATATATATAGTAACTTGGAAGCATCTGCTAGGATGGTGGTCAGTATGATCAGTGAGGTATACTTAATAAAAGTCTATATATACAGTAGCCAGTGGAAATCCTCTTGAGAGTGAGAGGTTTGTAGCGCTTACGTTTGTAGCTGTCAGCAGTGGAGGGAGAGGTGTACAGCTGCAGACCACAATCTAGGTGTGATTGTGTGGTGCAGTAGAAATAGCCAAAGCTTTGAGACAAGTTACTTGTTTGGTAACAGAGTTAAGATGCTGCAAAAATTAAACCCCCCCTCAGAAAAGAAAACTTTCATCTTTTATATTTTATTCAATTTTTAATCTTTAAGCACATTAAAGGGACATTCTAGTAAAAAAACATAATTTATGCTTACCTGATAAATTCCTTTCTCCTGTAGTGTGGTCAGTCCACGGGTCATCATTACTTCTGGGATATTAACTCCTCCCCAACAGGAAGTGCAAGAGGATCACCCAAGCAGAGCTGCTATATAGCTCCTCCCCTCTACGTCACACCCAGTCATTCGACCAAGAACCAAACGAGAAAGGAGAAACTATAGGGTGCAGTGGTGACTGGAGTATAATTTAAAAATTTAGACCTGCCATAAAAAACAGGGCGGGCCGTGGACTGACCACACTACAGGAGAAAGGAATTTATCAGGTAAGCATAAATTATGTTTTCTCCTGTTAAGTGTGGTCAGTCCACGGGTCATCATTACTTCTGGGATACCAATACCAAAGCTAAAGTACACGGATGACGGGAGGGACAGGCAGGATCTTTATACGGAAGGAACCACTGCCTGAAGAACCTTTCTCCCAAAAACAGCCTCCGAAGAAGCAAAAGTGTCAAATTTGTAAAATTTGTAAAAAGTATGAAGAGAAGACCAAGTTGCAGCCTTGCAAATCTGTTCAACAGAGGCTTCATTCTTAAAGGCCCAAGTGGAAGCCACAGCTCTAGTGGAATGAGCTGTAATTCTTTCAGGAGGCTGCTGTCCAGCAGTCTCATAGGCTAAACGTATTATGCTACGAAGCCAAAAAGAGAGAGAGGTAGCAGAAGCTTTTTGACCTCTCCTCTGTCCAGAATAAACGACAAACAGGGAAGAAGTTTGGCGAAAATCTTTAGTTGCCTGTAAATAAAATTTCAGGGCACGGACTACATCTAGATTGTGCAGAAGTCGTTCCTTCTTTGAAGAAGGATTCGGACACAATGATGGCACAACAATCTCTTGATTGATATTCTTATTAGTGACAACCTTAGGTAAGAACCCAGGTTTAGTACGCAGAACTACCTTATCCGAATGAAAAATCAGATACGGAGAATCACAATGTAAGGCTGATAACTCAGAGACTCTACGAGCCGAGGAAATAGCCAATAAAAACAGAACTTTCCAAGATAACAGCTTGATATCAATGGAATGAAGGGGTTCAAACGGAACACCCTGTAAAACGTTAAGAACTAAATTTAAGCTCCATGGTGGAGCAACAGTTTTAAACACAGGCTTAATCCTGGCCAAAGCCTGGCAAAAAGCCTGAACGTCTGGAACTTCTGACAGACGCTTGTGTAAAAGAATGGACAGAGCTGAGATCTGTCCCTTTAAGGAACTAGCAGATAAACCCTTTTCTAAACCTTCTTGTAGAAAGGACAATATCCTAGGAATCCTAACTTTACTCCATGAGTAACTCTTGGATTCGCACCAATGTAAGTATTTACGCCATATTTTATGGTAAATCTTTCTGGTAACAGGCTTCCTAGCCTGTATTAAGGTATCAATAACTGACTCCGAAAAACCACGCTTTGATAAAATCAAGCGTTCAATTTCCAAGCAGTCAGCTTCAGAGAAATTCGATTTTGATGTTTGAAAGGACCCTGAATTAGAAGGTCCTGTCTCAGAGGCAGAGACCAAGGTGGACAGGATGACATGTCCACTAGATCTGCATACCAGGTCCTGCGTGGCCACGCAGGCGCTATCAGAATCACCGATGCTCTCTCCTGTTTGATCCTGGCAATCAATCGAGGAAGCATCGGGAAGGGTGGAAACACATAGGCCATCCCGAAGGTCCAAGGTGCTGTCAAAGCATCTACCAGGACTGCTCCCGGGTCCCTGGACCTGGACCCGTAACAAGGAAGCTTGGCGTTCTGGCGAGACGCCATGAGATCTATCTCTGGTTTGCCCCAAAGTCGAAGTATTTGGGCAAAGATCTCCGGATGAAGTTCCCACTCCCCCGGATGAAAAGTCTGACGACTTAGGAAATCCGCCTCCCAGTTTTCCACTCCAGGAATGTGGATCGCTGACAGGTGGCAAGAGTGAGACTCTGCCCAGCGAATTATCTTTGATACTTCCATCATCGCTAGGGAGCTTCTTGTCCCTCCTTGATGGTTGATGTAAGCTACAGTCGTGATGTTGTCCGACTGAAACCTGATGAACCCCCGAGTTGTTAACTGAGGCCAAGCCAGAAGGGCATTGAGAACTGCTCTCAATTCCAGAATGTTTATTGGAAGGAGACTTTCCTCCTGATTCCATGATCCCTGAGCCTTCAGGGAATTCCAGACAGCGCCCCAACCTAGTAGGCTGGCGTCTGTTGTTACAATTGTCCAATCTGGTCTGCTGAATGGCATCCCCCTGGACAGATGTGGCCGAGAAAGCCACCATAGAAGAGAATTTCTGGTCTCTTGATCCAGATTCAGAGTAGGGGACAAATCTGAGTAATCCCCATTCCACTGACTTAGCATGCACAATTGCAGCGGTCTGAGATGTAGGCGTGCAAAGGGTACTATGTCCATTGCCGCTACCATTAAGCCGATTACCTCCATGCATTGTGCCACTGACGGGTGTTGAATGGAATGAAGGACACGGCAAGCATTTTGAAGCTTTGTTAACCTGTCTTCTGTCAGGTAAATCTTCATTTCTACAGAGTTTATAAGAGTCCCCAAGAAGGGAACCCTTGTAAGTGGTAAGAGAGAACTCTTCTCTACGTTCACCTTCCACCCATGCGACCTTAGAAATGCCAGTACTAACTCTGTATGAGACTTGGCAGTTTGAAAGCTTGACGCTTGTATCAGAATGTCGTCTAGGTACGGAGCCACCGAAATTCCTCGCGGCCTTAGCACCGCCAGAAGAGAGCCCAGAACCTTTGTGAAGATTCTTGGAGCCGTAGCCAACCCGAATGGAAGAGCTACAAACTGGTAATGCCTGTCTAAGAAGGCAAACCTTAGATACCGGTAATGATCTTTGTGAATCGGTATATGAAGGTAGGCATCCTTTAAATCCACTGTGGTCATGTACTGACCCTTTTGGATCATGGGTAAGATTGTCCGAATAGTTTCCATTTTGAACGATGGAACTCTTAGGAATTTGTTTAGGATCTTTAAATCCAAGATTGGTCTGAAGGTTCCTTCTTTCTTGGGAACCACAAACAGATTTGAGTAAAAACCTTGTCCGTGTTCCGACCGCGGAACCGGATGGATCACTCCCATTAGTAAAAGATCTTGTACACAGCGTAGAAACGCCTCTTTCTTTATCTGGTTTGTTGACAACCTTGAAAGATGAAATCTCCCTTTTGGGGGAGAGGCTTTGAAGTCCAGAAGATATCCCTGAGATATGATCTCTAACGCCCAGGGATCCTGGACATCTCTTGCCCAAGCCTGGGCGAAGAGAGAGAGTCTGCCCCCCACTAGATCCGTTCCCGGATCGGGGGCCCTCACTTCATGCTGTCTTAGGGGCAGCAGCAGGCTTTCTGGCCTGTTTGCCCTTGTTCCAGGACTGGTTAGGTTTCCAGCCTTGTCTGTATCGAGCAACAGCTCCTTCCTGTTTTGGTGCAGAGGAAGTTGATGCTGCTCCTGCCTTGAAGTTACGAAAGGCACGGAAATTAGACTGTCTAGCCCTAGGTTTGGCTCTGTCTTGAGGCAGGGCATGGCCTTTACCTCCTGTAATGTCAGCGATAATTTCCTTCAAACCGGGCCCGAATAAGGTCTGCCCTTTGAAAGGTATGTTAAGTAGTTTAGATTTAGAAGTAACATCAGCTGACCAGGATTTTAGCCACAGCGCTCTGCGTGCCTGAATGGCGAATCCGGAATTCTTAGCCGTAAGTTTAGTTAAGTGTACTACGGCATCAGAAATAAATGAATTAGCTAGCTTAAGGGTCTTAAGCTTGTGTGTAATCTCATCTAATGGAGCTGATTCAAGGGTCTCTTCCAGAGACTCAAACCAAAATGCTGCTGCAGCCGTGACAGGCGCAATGCATGCAAGGGGTTGCAATATAAAACCTTGTTGAACAAACATTTTCTTAAGGTAACCCTCTAATTTTTTATCCATTGGATCTGAAAAGGCGCAGCTATCTTCCACCGTCTGGGGTTGCTGTGTTCCTTGTTCAGAGAGGAATTGCCTGGTATTTTGGCGCTGGACTGACCGTAATAGGCGGGATCAGACTGATATACTACAGGAAATTTCTTCTCTGTGAAAAGCATTACTGGGCTAAAAAGCTGCACCCAGGTGGTAAATCGCCATAGAACAGGCTAACAATGGTATTGAGCCAGTTGTTCGTTCCTGTGAGTGCACTTCTCTCTGTATGTATTTAGTCTCCCTATGGGAAAAAGGGTCAACCAGACGTGGACTCCTTGCTCAGTATGCTTAGAGGAATATAGCTACACCTCACTGACGAGGCCCAATGAAGGCCGAAACGATCGTCTGGGGTTGCTGTGTTCCTTGTTCAGAGAGGAATTGCCTGGTATTTCGGCGCTGGACTGACCGTAATAGGCGGGATCAGACTGATATACTACAGGAAATTTCTTCTCTGTGAAAAGCATTACTGGGCTAAAAAGCTGCACCCAGGTGGTAAATCGCCATAGAACAGGCTAACAATGGTATTGAGCCAGTTGTTCGTTCCTGTGAGTGCACTTCTCTCTGTATGTATTTAGTCTCCCTATGGGAAAAAGGGGCAACCAGACGTGGACTCCTTGCTCAGTATGCTTAGAGGAATATAGCTACACCTCACTGACGAGGCCCAATGAAGGCCGAAACGATCGTCTGGGGTTGCTGTGTTCCTTGTTCAGAGAGGAATTGCCTGGTATTTTGGCGCTGGACTGACCGTAATAGGCGGGATCAGACTGATATACTACAGGAAATTTCTTCTCTGTGAAAAGCATTACTGGGCTAAAAAGCTGCACCCAGGTGGTAAATCGCCATAGAACAGGCTAACAATGGTATTGAGCCAGTTGTTCGTTCCTGTGAGTGCACTTCTCTCTGTATGTATTTAGTCTCCCTATGGGAAAAAGGGGCAACCAGACGTGGACTCCTTGCTTAGTATGCTTAGAGGAATATAGCTACACCTCACTGACGAGGCCCAATGAAGGCCGAAACGATCGTCTGGGGTTGCTGTGTTCCTTGTTCAGAGAGGAATTGCCTGGTATTTCGGCGCTGGACTGACCGTAATAGGCGGGATCAGACTGATATACTACAGGAAATTTCTTCTCTGTGAAAAGCATTACTGGGCTAAAAAGCTGCACCCAGGTGGTAAATCGCCATAGAACAGGCTAACAATGGTATTGAGCCAGTTGTTCGTTCCTGTGAGTGCACTTCTCTCTGTATGTATTTAGTCTCCACCGGGATAGTGGTACGCTTAGCTAAAGTAGAAACTGCTCCCTCCACCTTAGGGACCGTTTGCCATAAGTCCCGTGTGGTGGCGTCTATTGGAAACATCTTTCTGAATATAGGAGGGGGTGAGAAAGGCACACCGGGTCTGTCAAACTCCTTAGTAACAATTTCAGTAAGTCTCTTAGGTATTGGAAAAACGTCAGTACTCGACGGTACCGCAAAATATTTATCCAACCTACACATTTTCTCTGGTATTGCAACTGTGTTACAATCATTCAGAGCCGCTAAGACCTCCCCTAGTAATACACGGAGGTTTTCCAGCTTAAACTTAAAATTTGAAATGTCTGAATCCAGTTTATTTGGATCAGATCCGTCACCCGCAGAATGAAGCTCTCCGTCCTCATGTTCTGCAAATTGTGACGCAGTATCTGACATAGCCCAAATATTATCAGCGCACTCTGTTCTCCCCCCAGAGTGATCTCGCTTACCTCTAAGTTCTGGTAATTTAGACAAAACTTCAGTCATAACATTAGCCATGTCCTGTAGTGTGATTTGTAATGGCCGCCCTGAAGTACTCGGCGTTACAATATCACGCACCTCCCGAGCGGGAGATGCAGGTACTGACACGTGAGGCAAGTTAGTCGGCATAACTTCCCCCTCGTTGTTTGGTGAATGATGTTCAATTTGTACAGAATGACTCTTATTCAAAGTAGCATCAATGCAATTAGTACATAAATTTCTATTGGGCTCCACCTTGGCTTTTGCACATATAGCACAGAGATATTCCTCTGAGTCAGACATGTTTAACAAACTAGCAATTAAACTAGCAAGCTTGGAAATACTTTTCACTCAAATTACAAGTAATGTGAAAAACGCACTGTGCCTTTAAGAAGCACAGAAAAAATTATGACAGTTTAATAATAAGGAACTGGAAAAATTATAACAATCAGATTTTTCCCAGTAAAGGCATAAATTTAGCAAAGGATTGCCCCCATTAGCAATGGATAACTAACCCTTAATGGCAGAAAAAAATGTACAAAATATAAACGTTTTTTATCACAGTCAAAGCACAATCTCACAGGTCTGCTGTGAGTGATTACCTCCCTCAAAATAATTTTTGAAGACCCTTGAGCTCTGTAGAGACGATCCAGATCATGCAGGAAGAGAAACAGACTTTTGACTGAATTTTTGATGCGTAGCAAAAGCGCCAAAATAGGCCCCTCCCCCTCACTCACAGCAGTGAGGGAAGTTCAGTAAACTGTCTCAGATTAAAATAAACGATAGCCAAGTGGAAAAAACAGTGCCCAAAAACAATTTTTCACCCAGTACCTCAGATATTTAAACAATTTAGCATGCCAGCAAAAACGTTTAAAATCAAATATCATGAAATGCCATTAAACAGCCTGTTGCTAGACGTTCCCACTGCAAGTAAGGCTAAAGATTATATGCATATAGTATTACCCAGAGAAGTGCCATTCCCCAGAATACAGAAGTGTACACATATATACATAAACAGCCTGATACCAGTTGCTACTACTGCATTTAAGGCTGAACTTACATTATATTGGTATTGGCAGTATTTTCTCAGTCAATTCCATTCCTCAGAAAATAATATACTGCAACATACCTCTTTGCAGGTGAACCTGCCCGCTGTCCCCTGATCTGAAGTTTACCTCACTCCTCAGAATGGCCGAGAACAGCAAAATGAATTTTAGCTACGCCGGCTAAAATCATCCAAAAACTCAGGTAGATTCTTCTTCAAATTCTACCTGAGAAGGAACAACACACTCCGGTGCTGTTTTAAAATAACAAACTTTTGATTGAAGATATAAAAACTAAGTATAATCACCACAGTCCTCTCACACATCCTATCTATTAGTTGGGTGCAAGAGAATGACTGGGTGTGACGTAGAGGGGAGGAGCTATATAGCAGCTCTGCTTGGGTGATCCTCTTGCACTTCCTGTTGGGGAGGAGTTAATATCCCAGAAGTAATGATGACCCGTGGACTGACCACACTTAACAGGAGAAAAGGAAAGTCACTGTTTTGTGAGAGCATTTAAAACTAATTCCCTTATTTTACTATGTGTTTAACTCATTAAAACACAAGTAAAGTCTTGAAGCACCCCCATTCAGCTTCAGATGAAAATATGACTAGTGACTGTACCATAGACATGAATGCCTGCTTCTCATCCTCATATGACAATTGTAACTATATATTTAACTCCTTGGCAGGGGTTAAACACATAGTAAAAGGAATTTGTTTAAAAATAAAATGTAAAGGAGATAAGACCATTGTATTTGTGTACTGGAATGTTCCTTTAATTGCCCCATATCATCATACTGCGAATACACGTATTTGTAGACATATCAAATTCCAGTTATTGTTGCATGAACATCAGCATACAGAATGTTACACAGCTCAGGCTCTCTTGTTTAATTCATTTAGCCGTTTTAGATTTTGTACAAATATATTAGGCAGTTACAGTTATACAAAGCAGCACAGTTACCATACCCATATAAAATCTTACTGTTTTGTGAGTACATATCAGTTGTTAAATACTGTTACATAAATAAAATCCAAAAAGTTTTGCTATATTGACCTCTATGATTTATCTATTATATTTAGATATTTAGAGCAAATGTAGTTTAATATAAATCTGATAACCATTTGGATTTTATCTATCTATCTATCTATCTATCTATCTATCTACACACTACACAAAGGGTAGAAGGCCTGTTTTATAATATGAATGATGATTGTTTAAGTTGTAGAAACATGTATTAAGAGAGTATATGTCCTTCATTTAAACAAGTCAGTACAAGGAGTGACAACTTCCTTAAAATAAATGGAAAAATTGTGGGTTAAACATGCAGGTGTAATGCATTCTTGTCAGTGGAATTACAGGAACAATTAATATTCTTTCCTTTAATTATATGATCCAAAAACAGCCTGCTATAGTAAGTTAAGTTACATGTTTCCTTACTGCTGTTATGACATCTTAACAAGCCAGTAAGTAATGTAAAAAAACATTTTTTAAACCTCTACCTATTGTAAATGTCGACATATAAGTCAAGCCACATATTTTACATCAACCGTTTGCTCACAATAAAACGGACATATCTATTTTTATTAATATATTCTGATATTCTCATAGTCAGTGTTCTGTTTTTAATTTAAACTTTGACTCAACAAATGGCAAATTCTAACTAGGCATTTACTGTATAAGCAAACCCATCTCAATAATTAGACTTCTAAATATGATTTATTAAAATGTTAGACGTCCCTCCTTTGTGCTTATAAGCAGTCTTGAAAGAATATTAAAAAAAAATGTATCATACTACATGACAAGACTGCACATAATTTAATCCGCTGTATTAGGAAAAGTAAATCTATGGACATTTTGGTAGGGAAACCAAAATATATTTTATAATGAAGTGCTAGGTAACAGAAATAGCTTCAGCTGATGACAGATGTGCTTCTCTTGAGTAAAGTAATCTCACACATCATTAGCTCCTATCTACATTCAAATATTGATAATGAAATGCAAATATATTTACAGATGTTTAAAGAACTTTAGAGTTCAAAGTAAATTCTGCAAATTCTCACAATCAGATTACTTGGTGTAACTGCTAGATGACTTACATTGCATACATCTTAAGTGTATTGTTAATCGAAAGCACTTGGTTAAACATTTTTTATTATACAGAATGACAAAGCCATAGAAAAACATAGCTACAATAAAAAAATAAATTAATAAATCAATTTAAAAAAAAAATTAGCAGACTAAACCTTTTTTTTGTAAGCTAATGTAAATAAACAAAAAAAAATGTAAATGTTATTTGTTACCACTTTATTGTAAATTAGGCATACTACCATTTTTATTTATAAAGTAGCAGAATATATATGTTGGTCTGGGAGCATATGGAGAGAAAATGAAGATTTTGAAGCATTTACATAGGAAAGTGAAAGCAAACTCAGTTTTGTCTAGTGTCAAACAGGATACACCGAAACTCATGGACATTATAAATATGATTGTGTATTTTCATAACATAAATATGAACACGTAAAATATGCAGTAAAGAAAACAGACATCAATAAATATAAGCTTCATTTTGAAGGATATTTATAGTTATTGAAATCCTTGAAATTCTGAGAAAATTCAAGGTGCAGAACACAGAGTGTTTTGGGCATTGTCAAGCAGAATGAGTAGAGGGGCTTTAACAGCATTACCATTATTCTATAGACAAAAATAGATCCAATATTGCTGTAATGAAAGTCATTGGGAGAAGTAAATAGTTCCTTATTTATTCTTACAAGAGCCTCCAGGTTATTGCTGGCAACAAGAATCGTCCCCAAATGGCGTTGCTGTCCATAAGCCTCAGAGTAATTTGAGCTTATTGATACTGTGAGTATGCCATAAACTTGTTCATATGTTAAATTAAAGGGACATGCAACCCAACCTTTTTATTGATTGCAATTTTAAACAACTTTCCAATTTACTTCTATAATTTAATGTGCTTCCTTCTCTTGTTATCCTTTGCTAAAAGGTTTATCTAGGAAACCTCAGGAGCAGCAAAGAACCTAGGTTCTAGCTGCTGATTGGTGGCTGCATATATATACCGATTGTCATTGGCTCACCCATATGTTCAGTTAGTTAGAAACCAGTAGTGCTCCTACAACAAAGGATACCAAGAGAATTAAGCAAATTTGATAATAGAAGTAAACTGGAAAGTTGTTTAAAATTGTATGTTCTACCTAAACCATGAAAGATTTTTTTTGGGTTTCATGTCCCTTTAAGAAAGACATCTTGTACCCATAAAGCAAGATATGCCAATGCACAGAGAGTAATAGCTTATATTTGCAGTAAACTATTTATGAAAAAGTTAAATTTACTATAGCAAGTGAAAAGAAGCTCAGATAAAGTTTATGAGTTGTATATGATATATACTATATATAATATATATATATATATATAGATAGATAGATAGATAGATATTTTCTATATACACTATATTCTAATGTTAAAAATTTAGATTAAATTTTATACATCAAGCACGATTTTAATATTGGTGACATACTGGAGATATAAAACTATACAATATAATGTGCCATGCAAACTAAATATATTTGAAGGACTTGCCCTGAAAATCATATAGCATGATTAAACTTAAAGGTTAATTAATATTCAACTTATGAATGATTATCAGAAAATACCAGCTCCCTCTAATTAAGCTACAACTATTCATTTTTATTAATGGACTACATTTGAAGTCAAAGGTTTTTAATCTTTAAAGTCTGCATGATTAATAGCTTTGATAAACAATATGTTAACAACATACAAAAAAAAAGAAATCCTATTTTCCAGAGCTGTTGTTGACACTAAAATATGTTATCAGTAAAATCACTTACTTCATTCATTACACAGCACTCTCATGAGAGGCTTATATATTGATAGAATCACTGCACAAGCTGAGTGATGTTAGCTGTGGAATACGGCATCTTAAAAAGCTTTATGGCTTGAGAAATCATGTAGCACATTCACCCGAGGCCCATCTACTCATATCAGGCTCATAGGCTTGAAGGGACTGTGAACAAGTCACTTGATTAAAAACTAATGCAACCCAAATTCTACTCTGAAAAGAAAATTCAATCTATGTCCACTGAAGCAGAAGTGAAGAAAAAAAATGAAATTGCTTCCCTTGAGGTACAACGCTGCTCCATATGTTTGCTGCCACTGCTGTTTAGGTGAACTAGCAAGTGTCACTCAAACTGACAAATCCCCAAGGTGATAGATTCACTTTTAAACCCTTCAACATACTTTGACAGTAAAGACGTAAAGGTCAATACTATTTCTAAGGAAAAAAAAAGAGGATAAAACAATGGAAAACAGAAACTAATGCTGGCATTGTTTATATTTAAAAAGTAAATTAATGAATACAAATGTTTTAGAAAAAAAAAAGTAGTACCACTGAAAAGGGCTTATAGGATGTTTGCACCATAGAGTAGCAATAATTTAAATTCAAATGCAGCTACTATTATAGGTCCAAAAGTTAGCAAATACACAAAATTCTGTACCGGATTGACCAATTTGAATGAAAGTTATTCTTTCAGTATTAACAAACAATCAATACAAGATGAGTATATTTTCAAGTAAGTCTTTTGATTCCCTATTGAGGTAAGAGAAAAAAATACAGTTTTTCAAAATTGCTCAAAAATGTTTTAATCCTCAATGTTTCCTGCTTAAAAACTTGCAGGGAGATAAATTCAGTTGGATTTCAGTATTTATGGAGACATAAAGCCTAACAATGGCTGAATAAATATTTTGTGAGCATACACAAATACTTAAATGGACACTCAAGTCAAAATTAAACTTTCATGAAACAGATGGCGCATACGATTTTAAACAACCTTCCAATTTACTTCCATTAACAAAATGTGCACGCTCATTTTATATTTACATTTTGAGTCACCAGCTCCTACTGAGCGTGTACAAGAATTCACAGAATATACATATATGCATTTGTGATTGGCTGATGGCTGTCACCTGATACATGGGGGAGTGGAAATAGACATAACATTGAAATTTGTCAGAACAAAATCTACAACTCATTTGAAACTGAGACTAAGTGCTATTGCATTGTCTTGTTATCATGCATTTGTTGATTATGTAAATCTACTGTATTTACTTGTCCTTTAACATAATGGTCATAGTGCATTTCTGCAGTATCAATAGAGTATTTTAACTAGCTGTTGTTCTCCATTCAGGTTCGGTGCTGTTGCATGTGACATCCCTAGCACAATGTTATAGCACTTGGCTGAATATGACATAAGACTGTGTATGGCTTAGTGCTCTTCTAATAGGAACAAATGGCCCCAGACCAGTGAGCATTGACAGAAATGTTAGAAAAGGTTTGTGAAATTGTGAATGGCTGGCAATCTAAAAAAATGATAAAACAAACAGTAAGTACTAATTGCAGTTTATAATTAATTGTAGTTAAAACATAGATGTATTTTTTATGAAGACATCATTTTCATATCCGCAAAAATATGTACTACAAATATGTGAAATCGTTATCACAGAAGTATTAACACTATAGTATTTTATATATATATATATGTCTGAGCATCTAATAAAGAGAATAAGTGGAAACATTTTGGATTTTTTAAACAAAATTACAAATCTAATGTTGCGATATAAAGTTGCTCTCTAATATAAGGTCATAACCATTTGTGTCTGCTTCTGGTGACTTATGTTTGTGGCCACTGTACAGCTCATGTATGTTCATTTAATTTGTTTTTACAGATATATTTTTCCAAATGATGTATATAACAATCGACAAGCTTTATAAAACAAGATGTGTAGATTTTAGCTTAAAGGGATATGAAACACATTTTTTTACTTTCATGATTTAGATAGAGCATATATTTTTAAACAACTTTCCAATTTACTCCTATTTTTAACGTTGCTTCATTCTCTTGGTATCCTTGCTATCCTTGGTATCCTGGCTGAACACATTGGTAAGCTAATGGCAACAAGCATATATGTGCAGCCACCAATCACCAGCTAGCTCCCAAACCTACCTAGGTATGCTTTTCAACAAAGGATGCTAAGAACAAAGCAAATTAGCTGGAAGTAAATTGGAAAGTTGTTTAAAATTATATTCTCTATCTTGGTGGTGAGAGTCCATGAGTCCTTACTCTTGGGAAATACATCACCTGGCCACCAGGAGGAGGCAAAGACACCCTACACCAGAGCCAAACATTGAGAAGCGGGCAGGTTTGTGGACTCTCATTACCAAGAAAGAAATGAATTTATCAGGTAAGAATACATTTTGTTTTCTTTCTTAATGTGGTGAGAGTCCACAAGTCCTTACTCTTGGGAAGCTAATACCAAAGCCGTGGAGTCCATGAAAAAATGAGTGGGACAAAACAGAAAAGGCAGCTACCTATTTACCAGGAACCACCGCCAAAAATGATAAAATTTGGTAATAGTGTATAAAGATGGCCAAGTTTCTCTACTGACGCCTCATTCTTGAAATCCCAGGAAGTAGAAACAGAACAAGTTGAATGAGCTATAATTCTTAGAGGGACATGAAACCACCAATTTTTCTTTCAATATTCATATACAGCATACGTTCCAATTTATCAGTTTTGCATCATTTTCTTTGTATCCTTTATTGAAGGAGCAGCAATGCATTACTGGGAGTAACCTGAACACATCTGCAAGTCAATGCCAAGAGGCATATATGGGCAGCCACCAATCAGCAGCTAGCTCCCAGCTCCTAAACCTACCTAGGGGTATGCGTTTCAACAAAAGATACTAAAAGAACTAAGAAAATTAGCTGAAAGTAAATTGGAAAGTTGTTTAAAATAGTATTCTCTATCTAAATCATGAAGAAATAAATGTGGGTTTTATGTCCCTTTAAAGGGGAATCCCAGCCAAAATTGTATTGTACACAAGTGCATTTCAGTTTTGAATAGAATACTTTTTGCAATGTACACATATTAGCAAAGATGCTTATAGAAAAGGCTATGGGCTCCATGTACGAAGCAGCGAAAGCTGCTCCGGAGCCTTTGCGGGGCAGGTTCGCATATGCGAGCCTGCTTCCCGCAATGTGAGAAGCAGCGGTCATTAGACCGCTGCTTCCTACAGCCTACGCCACCTCTTAGGTGGCGAAGCAAAATCACTGAGAGCATGCTCGCTCTCGGTGATTGACAGCCCCTTCAGTCGCGTGATTGGTCGCGCGATTGAAGGGGCGGGCATTACACACTCCGATGAGTGTGTAATGGTACATACGGGCAAGCGGATCAATAGATCCGCTGCCCGTGTGTAGCGGAGGCGGGCGGACAGCTTCGCGAGTTAAGAAGCTGTCCGCCCGCCTCTTAGTACATGGCGCCCTATAACTGTTTCAAGAGTGTGCTTATGCTCCTTGTACAAACATTTTAAACAAAGGTCTTGCCTACGTGTATATGTATGAGTTTATTTATGTATTAGTGGGTATGCATGTTTTTATGCGTGTTTATGTATTTGTATGTGTATGAAATAGTCTGTGTGTGTGTGTATGTGTTTATGACAGTGTGTGTGTAAAGTATGTATGTGTTTTTATGTGTTTGAATGAATGTGTGCTTGTATCATCTGGTAATGACTCAATCTGCATTCTGAGCAGCTGCAGTATTTCTAGCTATGTTTAAATGCACGTGTATACAGTACTAACACAAATAGTGATAAATTTTACTAGAAGCATTTCTGTCGATAAATGTACATTGTAAATATGTTTCTATCTAAAGACGTAATTTGTCTATTTGCATTTACATTTTTACTACAATGCCCATTTAATTAATTTATCTGCAACCACACGAAGATATTAAGTTATAAGACAGCTTATTTTTACATGACAGATATTGAAAAGTTAAAATGTAACGTTACCTTAAATGTTCTGTTGATAGCAATGAAGCTTAAATACATATTAGTAATACACAAAAGCATTAAACTTCCATATATATAAATATGTATATAATATAAATAAATAAATGTCTGTATGGTTCTTACACTACTATATATTCTGGTTTGCCCATCTATATACCATATGTGGGTTTGTCTCTATTCCACTTCAGGAAGGAAAATCAAGTAGCATCATGTTTCAATTTTTTTATCAAAGTAAAGTAAACAATAAGACAAAACACATGACTCCCCTAATCAAAAAGGCATAAGCAAGCATCCATTCTACTTTTTAAAATGCTTAGAACCAATATTTTTTAACTTTATATTGGAGTCAATATCAAAGTTATTAAAAAAATTTTTTAAAAAAAAAAAGGTAAAAGTTTTAATTTATATAAAGAAACTGTCCACTTTATTTGGGGGGCAATTGGGGGACATTTTTTTAATTAACCAGAGGTCTGACCTCTGGTTAATTTTGCTTAGCGAGCTTGCGGTAGCATTAACTAGTCACTTGTAATGGCTGGTTATTTAACATGCACCCGTAAAAGGGGAAGTTTGCCCCTTTACAGCCACACGTAAAATTAGAGCTTCACTTGTAATCTAGCCCATAAAGAGGCCATAATATTGAGTAACGCAAGTCAAAGTGTTTTTTTTCCCCTCATGACACTTTATCGAATAAGTAAGCCATGTTCCAAGGAAGTGATTCAAAATATAATCCTGTTTTTGACACCTCTGTATTTCTCACATTATTGTTATCTGTGGAGTTACTAAACCAGTGCAATAAGATACAAAAGTCTACGTGCAATGTTACCATTATGTTGCATAACTTACGCAGCTCATTTGTTTTTGACATCTAATTCTATATTAAATATGAAAAATGCAATACAAGTACAAATCCCCAAATCCAGAATTCCAAAATCCAAATTTATTCTGAAATAAAAAGTTTTTTAATTACTATTAAAAAAAAAAAACAGAATTTATGCTTACCTGATAAATTACTTTCTCCAACGGTGTGTCCGGTCCACGGCGTCATCCTTACTTGTGGGATATTCTCTTCCCCAACAGGAAATGGCAAAGAGCCCAGCAAAGCTGGTCACATGATCCCTCCTAGGCTCCGCCTACCCCAGTCATTCGACCGACGTAAAGGAGGAATATGCATAGGAGAAATCATATGATACCGTGGTGACTGTAGTTAGAGAAAATAATTCATCAGACCTGATTAAAAAAACCAGGGCGGGCCGTGGACCGGACACACCGTTGGAGAAAGTAATTTATCAGGTAAGCATAAATTCTGTTTTCTCCAACATAGGTGTGTCCGGTCCACGGCGTCATCCTTACTTGTGGGAACCAATACCAAAGCTTTAGGACACGGATGATGGGAGGGAGCAAATCAGGTCACCTAGATGGAAGGCACCACGGCTTGCAAAACCTTTTTCCCAAAAATAGCCTCAGAAGAAGCAAAAGTATCAAATTTGTAAAATTTGGTAAAAGTGTGCAGTGAAGACCAAGTCGCTGCCTTACATATCTGATCAACAGAAGCCTCGTTCTTGAAGGCCCATGTGGAAGCCACAGCCCTAGTGGAGTGAGCTGTGATTCTTTCAGGAGGCTGCCGTCCGGCAGTCTCATAAGCCAATCGGATGATGCTTTTAAGCCAAAAAGAGAGAGAGGTAGAAGTTGCTTTTTGACCTCTCCTTTTACCAGAATAAACAACAAACAAAGAAGATGTTTGTCTGAAATCCTTTGTAGCCTCTAAATAGAATTTTAGAGCACGAACTACATCCAAATTGTGTAACAAACGTTCCTTCTTTGAAACTGGATTCGGACACAAAGAAGGCACAACTATCTCCTGGTTAATGTTTTTGTTAGAAACAACTTTCGGAAGAAAACCAGGTTTAGTACGCAAAACCACCTTATCTGCATGGAACACCAGATAAGGAGGAGAACACTGCAGAGCAGATAACTCTGAAACTCTTCTAGCAGAAGAAATTGCAACCAAAAACAAAACTTTCCAAGATAGTAACTTAATATCTACGGAATGTAAGGGTTCAAACGGAACCCCTTGAAGAACTGAAAGAACTAAATTGAGACTCCAAGGAGGAGTCAAAGGTTTGTAAACAGGCTTGATTCTAACCAGAGCCTGAACAAAAGCTTGAACATCTGGCACAGCCGCCAGTTTTCTGTGAAGTAAAACAGATAAAGCAGAAATCTGTCCCTTCAACGAACTTGCAGATAATCCTTTCTCCAAACCCTCCTGTAGAAAGGATAGAATCTTAGGAATTTTTATCTTGTTCCATGGGAATCCTTTAGATTCACACCAACAAATATATTTTTTCCATATTTTATGGTAAATTTTCCTAGTTACAGGCTTTCTAGCCTGAACAAGAGTATCAATGACAGAATCTGAAAACCCACGCTTTGATAAAATCAAGCGTTCAATCTCCAAGCAGTCAGTTGGAGTGAAGCCAGATTCGGATGTTCGAATGGACCTTGAACAAGAAGGTCCTGTCTCAAAGGTAGCTTCCATGGTGGAGCCGATGACATATTCACCAGGTCTGCATACCAAGTTCTGCGTGGCCACGCAGGAGCTATCAAGATCACCGAAGCCCTCTCCTGATTGATCCTGGCTACCAGCCTGGGAATGAGAGGGAACGGTGGGAATACATAAGCTAGGTTGAAGGTCCAAGGCGCTATCAGTGCATCTACTAGAGTCGCCCTGGGATCCCTGGATCTGGACCCGTAGCAAGGAACCTTGAAGTTCTGACGAGACGCCATCAGGTCCATGTCTGGAATGCCCCATAATTGAGTTATTTGGGCAAAGATTTCCGGATGGAGTTCCCACTCCCCCGGATGGAAAGTCTGACGACTCAGAAAATCCGCTTCCCAATTTTCC
The DNA here is from genome assembly GCF_027579735.1 of Bombina bombina. Classification (NCBI taxonomy): domain Eukaryota; kingdom Metazoa; phylum Chordata; class Amphibia; order Anura; family Bombinatoridae; genus Bombina; species Bombina bombina. The sequence goes on along the minus strand of NC_069501.1, from coordinate 637,213,450 downwards.
ACTCCTGGGATGTGGATTGCAGACAAGTGGCAGGAGTGATTCTCCGCCCATTGAATTATTTTGGTCACTTCCTCCATCGCCAGGGAACTCCTTGTTCCCCCCTGATGGTTGATATATGCAACAGTCGTCATGTTGTCTGATTGAAACCTTATGAATTTGGCCTTTGCTAGTTGAGGCCAAGCTTTGAGAGCATTGAATATCGCTCGCAGTTCCAGAATGTTTATCGGGAGAAGAGATTCTTCCCGAGACCATAGACCCTGAGCTTTCAGGGGTTCCCAGACCGCGCCCCAGCCCACCAGACTGGCGTCGGTCGTGACAATGACCCACTCTGGTCTGCGGAAGCTCATTCCCTGTGACAGGTTGTCCAGGTTCAGCCACCAACGGAGTGAATCTCTGGTTCTTTGATCTACTTGGATCGTCGGAGACAAGTCTGTATAATCCCCATTCCACTGTCTGAGCATGCACAGTTGTAATGGTCTTAGATGAATTCGTGCAAAAGGAACTATGTCCATTGCCGCAACCATCAAACCTATTACTTCCATGCACTGCGCTATGGAAGGAAGAAGAACAGAATGAAGTACTTGACAAGAGCTTAGAAGTTTTGATTTTCTGGCCTCTGTCAGAAAAATCTTCATTTCTAAGGAGTCTATTATTGTTCCCAAGAAGGGAACTCTTGTTGACGGGGACAGAGAACTTTTTTCTATGTTCACTTTCCACCCGTGAGATCTGAGAAAGGCTAGGACAATGTCCGTATGAGCCTTTGCTTTTGACAGAGACGACGCTTGAATCAGTATGTCGTCCAAGTAAGGTACTACTGCAATGCCCCTTGGTCTTAGCACCGCTAGAAGGGACCCCAGTACCTTTGTGAAAATCCTTGGAGCAGTGGCTAATCCGAACGGAAGTGCCACAAACTGGTAATGCTTGTCCAGAAAGGCGAACCTTAGGAACCGATGATGTTCCTTGTGGATAGGAATATGTAGATACGCATCCTTTAAATCCACCGTGGTCATGAATTGACCTTCCTGGATGGTAGGAAGAATTGTTCGAATGGTTTCCATCTTGAACGATGGAACCCTGAGAAATTTGTTTAGAATGTTCCTTCTTTTTTGGGAACTATGAACAGATTGGAGTAAAACCCCATCCCTTGTTCTCCTAATGGAACAGGATGAATCACTCCCATTCTTAACAGGTCTTCTACACAATGTAAGAATGCCTGTCTTTTTATTTGGTTTGAAGACAATTGAGACCTGTGGAACCTCCCCCTTGGGGGTAGTTCCTTGAATTCCAGGAGATAACCTTGAGACACTATTTCTAGCGCCCAAGGATCCTGAACATCTCTTGCCCAAGCCTGAGCAAAGAGAGAGAGTCTGCCCCCCACCAGATCCGGTCCCGGATCGGGGGCCAACACTTCATGCTGTTTTAGTAGCAGTGGCAGGTTTCTTGGCCTGCTTACCCTTGTTCCAGCCTTGCATCGGTCTCCAGGCTGGTTTGGTTTGAGAACTATTACCCTCTTGCTTAGAGGGTGTAGAATTTGAGGCTGGTCCGTTTCTGCGAAAGGGACGAAAATTTGGCTTATTTTTAGCCTTAAAAGACCTATCCTGAGGAAGGGCGTGGCCCTTTCCCCCAGTGATGTCTGAAATAATCTCTTTCAAGTCAGGGCCAAACAGCGTTTTACCTTTGAAAGGGATGTTAAGCAATTTGTTCTTGGAGGACACATCCGCTGACCAAGACTTTAGCCAAAGCACTCTGCGCGCCACAATAGCAAAACCTGAATTTTTCGCCGCTAATCTAGCTAATTGCAAAGTGGCGTCTAAGATAAAAGAGTTAGCCAATTTAAGTGCTTGAACTCTGTCCATAACCTCCTCATACGAAGAGTCTTTATTGAGCGACTTTTCGAGTTCTTCGAACCAGAAACACGCTGCTGTAGTGACAGGAACAATGCATGAAATTGGTTGTAGAAGGTAACCTTGCTGAACAAACATCTTTTTAAGCAAACCCTCTAATTTTTTATCCATAGGATCTTTGAAAGCACAACTATCTTCTATAGGGATAGTAGTGCGTTTGTTTAGAGAAGAAACCGCCCCCTCGACCTTGGGGACTGTCTGCCATAAGTCCTTTCTGGGGTCGACCATAGGAAATAATTTTTTAAATATAGGGGGAGGAACAAAAGGTATGCCGGGCCTTTCCCATTCCTTATTTACAATGTCCGCCACCCGCTTGGGTATAGGAAAAGCATCGGGGGGCACCGGGACCTCTAGGAACTTGTCCATCTTACATAACTTCTCTGGAATGACCAAACTGTCACAATCATCCAGAGTAGATAACACCTCCTTAAGCAGAGCGCAGAGATGTTCTAATTTAAATTTAAAAGTAATAACATCAGGTTCAGCTTGTTGAGAAATTTTTCCTGAATCTGAAATTTCTCCCTCAGACAAAACCTCCCTCCTGGCCCCTTCAGATTGGTGTGAGGGTATGTCAGAACCATTATCATCAGCGTCCTCATGCTCTTCAGTATCTAAAACAGAGCAATCGCGCTTTCTCTGATAAGTGGGCATTTTGGACAAAATGTTTTTAATAGAATTATCCATTACAGCCGTTAATTGTTGCATAATAAGAAGGATTGGCGCACTAGATGTACTAGGGGCCTCTTGTGTGGGCAAGACTGGTGTAGACACAGAAGGGGATGATGCAGTACCATGCTTACTCCCCTCGCTTGAGGAATCATTTTGGGCAACATCATTATCAGTGGCATCATTGTCCCTACTTTGTTTGGACACTATGTCACATTCATCACATATATTTAAATGGGGAGGAACCTTGGCTTCCAAACATACAGAACATCGTCTATCTGATGGTTCAGACATGTTAATAGGCATAAACTTGATAACAAAGCACAAAAAACGTTTTAAAATAAAACCGTTACTGTCACTTTAAATTTTAAACTGAACACACTTTATTACTGAATATGTGAAAAAGTATGAAGGAATTGTTCAAAATTCACCAAAATTTCACCACAGTGTCTTAAAGCCTTAAAAGTATTGCACACCAAATTTGAAAGCTTTAACTCTTAAAATAACGGAACCGGAGCAGTTTTTACATTTAACCCCTATACAGTCCCTGGTATCTGCTTTGCTGAGACCCAACCAAGCCCAGAGGGGAATACGATACCAAATGACGCCTTCAATAAGCTTTTTCAGTGGTTCTTAGCTCCTCACACATGCATCTGCATGCCTTGCTATCCAAAAACAACTGCGCATTAGTGGCGCGAAACTGAGGCTCTGCCTATGACTAGAAAAGGCCCCCAGTGAAAAAGGTGTCCAATACAGTGCTTGCCGTTTTTTTAATACATCCCCAAGATTAAAAGAACTATTTATAGTTATAATCCACTAAATATACTTATAAAGTAATCGTTTTAGCCCAGAAAAATGTCTACCAGTCTTTAAAGCCCTTGTGAAGCCCTTTATTCTTATACTAAACTAAGAAAATGGCTTACCGGTTCCCATAGGGAAAATGACAGCTTCCAGCATTACCAAGTCTTGTTAGAAATGTGTCATACCTCAAGCAGCAAAAGTCTGCCCACTGTTTCCCCCAACTGAAGTTAATTCATCTCAACAGTCCTGTGTGGAAACAGCCATCGATTTTAGTAACGGTTGCTAAAATCATTTTCCTCTTACAAACAGAAATCTTCATCTCTTTTCTGTTTCAGAGTAAATAGTACATACCAGCACTATTTTAAAATAACAAACTCTTGATTGAAGAATAAAAACTACATTTAAACACCAAAAAACTCTTAGCCATCTCCGTGGAGATGTTGCCTGTGCAACGGCAAAGAGAATGACTGGGGTAGGCGGAGCCTAGGAGGGATCATGTGACCAGCTTTGCTGGGCTCTTTGCCATTTCCTGTTGGGGAAGAGAATATCCCACAAGTAAGGATGACGCCGTGGACCGGACACACCTATGTTGGAGAAATTTAATTACCAAAAATTTCCCTCCCTGTAAGTCACAATCTTCTCTTTCTTCGTCTTTGGTTTCTTTGCTTTTTGAAAATAATAATCTATATTTATTTTAAACAACAACTATTACCTTTCTGATTACAGTACTGTACTATCTTTCTGAGGGTACTTTAATATAAAATTACTATTCGGTTGCAAGTATAAGCTGTATTATCACTTGTAAATATTACCTAATTAACATAAGATATTGTTGTTTACATTTGGTTCCTTCCCCTCTCCAAACTGTCCCATTTTAAATATTCAAATATTCCAAAATCTAAACTATTCCGAAATCAAAAACTTTTCCGGTCCCAAGTAGTTTGGATAAAGGGTTTTCTAGCTGTATTACAGAGGCACATGCACTAACTGGCTGGACAAAACAATTCCTTGTCTGAAACAAGTGCAAAATCATAACAGTACAGTCGCTGAGACTGAAGTTTAAGTATTACATTATAAAACTTCAATTTGTTGTAAGGAATACAAAGAAAGCACACTCAATTTAAAGTGGACTTACTTTTTTCAGACAAATGATATAAGTAACCAATTGAAATGTCTGATTTTGGATAAAAATGGGAATACAAAGACAACGTCCCATGCCAGGCTTTTTACATGAAACCTAAAGAAAATCCTGGCATATAAAATGCATTCCATCATTCTGCAATAAAATCAAAATTGAAAAATGCAGTATGAAGGTTTCTGTCATTGCTCACAAATTATACTTATGGAAACAATCCATAGACTGTATTCCATATACAATTTCCACACCTGCTCTATGCTCATTTCTACAGGGGAAATAACAGAACAGCTCTTGCAGAACAGGTGTGGAAAAGTTTGATAAATGGAGTTCATAGTGTTTGCCTTCAATACTATAGATTAAAACAATGTTTGCTAGCTGGAAAGAAGGCCAACCTATGGTTTCACTACAAGGCCAATGGATTTCCTTAACAAGGCTACACTCTAAGAGTTATGATCGCTACCCAAAGCGAGCGCTATTTAGTAGTTAATCACTATTTTTCTATACATGTAACATAAAAAAAAAGAATATTTATATTTATTACTTGTATACAAGTGAATGTATACTTGTAAGTGAATGTTGTTGTATATATTATACAAATATGAAGAAGAATGTGAAGAATTTGAGTAACTAAGAATTCTATAACTAACGACTAGATTTAGAGTTGGGCGGTAGCCGTGAAAACCAGCGTTAGAGGCTCCTAACGCTGGTTTTTACCGCCCTCTGGTATTTGGAGTCAGTCAGGAAAGGGTCTAACGCTCAATTTGCAGCCGCGACTTTTCCATACCGCAGATCCCCTTACGTCAATTGCGTATCCTATCTTTTCAATGGGATCTTTCTAACGCCGGTATTTAGAGTCGTGGCTGAAGTGAGCGTTAGAAATCTAACGACAAAACTCCAGCCGCAGAAAAAAAACAGGAGTTAAGAGCTTTCTGGGCTAACGCCGGTTTATAAAGCTCTTAACTACTGTGCTCTAAAGTACACTAACACCCATAAACTACCTATGTACCCCTAAACCGAGGTCCCCCCACATCGCAGCCACTCTATTAAACACCTATATTTATTAACCCCTAATCTGCCCCCCCCAACGTCGCCGCCACCTACCTACACTTATTAACCCCTAATCTACCGAGCGGACCTCACCGCTACTATAATAAAGTTATTAACCCCTAATCCGCCTCACTCCCGCCTCAATAACCCTATAATAAAAAGTATTAACCCCTAATCTGCCCTCCCTAACATCGCCGACACCTAACTTCAAGCATTAACCCCTAATCTGCAGACCGGAGCTCACCGCTATTCTAATAAATTTTTTAACCCCTAAAGCTAATTCTAACCCTAACACCCCCTAACTTAAATATAATTTAAATCTAACGAAATAAATTAACTATTATTAAATAAATGAATCCTATTTAAAGCTAAATACTTACCTGTAAAATAAACCCTAATATAGCTACAATATAAATTATAATTATATTGCTGCTATTTTAGGATTAATATTTATTTTACAGGCAACTTTGTAATTATTTTAACCAGGTACAATAGCTATTAAATAGTTAATAACTATTTAATAGTTACCTAGTTAAAATAATTACAAAATTACCTGTAAAATAAATCCTAACCTAAGTTACAATTAAACCTAACACTACACTATCAATAAATAAATTAAATAAAATACCTACAATTACCTACAATTAAACCTAACACTACACTATCAATAAATTAATTAAATACAATACCTACAAATAAATACATTTAAATAAACTAACTAAAGTACAAAAAATAAAAAAGAACTAAGTTACAAAAAATAAAAAAATATTTACAAACATTAGAAAAATATTACAACAATTTTAAACTAATTACACCTACTCTAAGCCCCCTAATAAAATAACAAAGCCCCCCAAAATAAAAAAATGCCCTACCCTATTCTAAATTAAAAAAGTTCAAAGCTCTTTTAACTTACCAGCCCTTAAAAGGGCCCTTTGTGGGGCATGCCCCAAAGAATTCAGCTCTTTTGCCTGTAAAAGAAAAATACAACCCCCCCCCAACATTAAAACCCACCACCCACATACCCCTAATCTAACCCAAACCCCCTTTAAATAAACCTAACACTACCCCCCTGAAGATCATCCTACCTTGTCTTCACCACACCGGGTACCACACCGGGTATCACACCGATCCGCCCTGGCTCCAAAGTCTTCATCCAAGCCCAAGCAGGGGCTGGCGATCCATAATCCGGCTGAAGTCTTCTATCAAGCGTCGGCTGAAGAGGTCCAGAAGAGGCTCCAAAGTCTTCATCCTATCCGGGAAGAAGAGGCGATCCGGACCGGCAACCATCTTGATCCAAGCGGCATCTTCTATCTTCATCCGATGACGAACGGCTCCATCCTGAAGACCTCCAGCACGGATCTATCCTCTTCTTCCGACGTCCAACTGAAGAATGAAGGTTCCTTTAAGGGACGTCATCCAAGATGGCGTCCCTCGAATTCCGATTGGCTAATAGGATTCTATCAGCCAATCGGAATTAAGGTAGGAAAATTCTGATTGGCTGATGGAATCAGCCAATCAGATTCAAGTTCAATCCGATTGGCTGATTGGATCAGCCAATCAGATTGAGCTCGCATTCTATTGGCTGATCCTATCAGCCAATCGGAATTCGAGGGACGCCATCTTGGATGACGTCCCTTAAAGGAACCTTCATTCTTCAGTTGGACGTCGGAAGAAGAGGATAGATCCGCGCTGGAGGTCTTCAGGATGGAGCCGTTCGTCATCGGATGAAGATAGAAGATGCCGCTTGGATCAAGATGGTTGCCGGTCCGGATCGCCTCTTCTTGCCGGATAGGATGAAGACTTTGGAGCCTCTTCTGGACCTCTTCAGCCGACGCTTGATAGAAGACTTCAGCCGGATTATGGATCGCCAGCCCCTGCTTGGGCTTGGATGAAGACTTCGGAGCCAGGACGGATCGGTGTGATACCCGGTGTGGTGAAGACAAGGTAGGATGATCTTCAGGGGGGTAGTGTTAGGTTTATTTAAGGGGGGTTTGGGTTAGATTAGGGGTATGTGGGTGGTGGGTTTTAATGTTGGGGGGGGTTGTATTTTTCTTTTACAGGCAAAAGAGCTGAATTCTTTGGGGCATGCCCCACAAAGGGCCCTTTTAAGGGCTGGTAAGTTAAAAGAGCTTTGAACTTTTTTAATTTAGAATAGGGTAGGGCATTTTTTTTATTTTGGGGGGCTTTGTTATAGGGGGCTTAGAGTAGGTGTAATTAGTTTAAAATTGTTGTAATATTTTTCTAATGTTTGTAAATATTTTTTTATTTTTTGTAACTTAGTTCTTTTTTATTTTTTGTACTTTAGTTAGTTTATTTAAATGTATTTATTTGTAGGTATTGTATTTAATTAATTTATTGATAGTGTAGTGTTAGGTTTAATTGTAACTTAGGTTACAATTTATTTTACAGGTAATTTTGTAATTATTTTAACTAGGTAACTATTAAATAGTTATTAACTATTTAATAGCTATTGTACCTGGTTAAAATAATTACAAAGTTACCTGTAAAATAAATACAGGTGGCCCTCGTTTTACAACGGTTCAATTTACACCGTTTCAGAATAACAACCTTTTTTTCCAGTCATGTGACTGCTATTGAAAAGCAGTGAGAAGCAGTGCATTGATTAAAATAACCAGTAGGTGGAGCTGTCCGCTTGTGTTGCAGCAAAGCCAAGCAAGCTGAAATTAATCAGTTTAACCAGACCTGAGCTATCGAGCAGATTTCAAAGGAACATGATCTTCCTGTCTATAAATCAGTCCAGATTGGAATGCATAGAAAGAACTGTTTGCAGAAAAATGCAAGTGAAGTCTGTGTTGTGTGATTATTTTATTATGTTTATAATGCTGTTTAGCAAATGTTTTTGTTCATTTAACTTAGTTTAATTATATATTCTGTGCTGTGTGATTATTTTATCAGGTTTATAATGCTGTTTAGCATTTAAAGTCTTCATTTCAAAGCTTTAAAAATAATGTATTGGGTGTTACTTATGACAATTTTGAGAGGGGCCTGGAACCTATCTCCCTCACTTCCCATTGACTTACATTATAAACTGGGTTTCAATTTACAATGGTTTCGATTTACAACCATTCCTTCTGGAACCTAACCCCGGCGTAAACTGAGGGCTACCTGTATAAAACCTAAAATAGCTACAATATAATTATAATTTATATTGTAGCTATATTAGGGTTTATTTTACAGGTAAGTATTTAGCTTTAAATAGGAATAATTTATTTAATAAGAAATAATTTATTTCGTTAGATTTAAATTATATTTAATTTAGGGGGGTGTTAGTGTTAGGGTTAGAATTAGCTTTAGGGGTTAATACATTTATTATAGTAGCGGTGCGATTCGGTCGGAAGATTAGGGGTTAATGTTTGAAGTTAGGTGTCGGCGATGTTAGGGAGGTCAGATTAGGGGTTAATACTATTTATTATAGGGTTATTGAGGCGGGAGTGAGGCGGATTAGGGGTTAATACATTTATTATAGTAGCGGTTCGGTCGGCAGATTAGGGGTTAATTATTGTAGGTAGGTAGAGGAGACGTTGTGGGGGGCAGATTAGGGGTTAATAAATATAATATAGGGGTCGGCGGTGTTAGGGGCAGCAGATTAGGGGTACATAGGTATAATATAGGTAGCGGCGGTGTACGGAGCGACAGATTAGGGGTTAAAAAAATATGCAGGTGTCAGCGATAGCGGGGTCGGCAGATTAGGGGTTAAAAGTGTAAGGTTAGGGGTGTTTAGACTCGGGGTACATGTTAGAGTGTTAGGTGCAGACTTAGGAAGTGTTTCCCCATAGAAAACAATGTAGCTGCGTTAGGAGCTGAACGCTGCTTTTTTGCAGGTGTTAGTTTTTTTTTCAGCTCAAACAGCCCCATTGTTTTCTATGGGGGAATCGTGCACGAGCACGTTTTTGAAGCTGGCCGCGTCCGTAAGCACCGCTGGTATCGAGAGTTGCAGTGGCGTTAAATATGCTCTACGCTCCCTTTTTTGGAGCCTAACGCAGCCATTCTGTGAACTCTAAATACCAGCGGTATTTAAAAGGTGCGGGGAAAAAAAGCACGCGTAGCTAACGCACCCCTTTGGCCGCAGAACTCTTAATCTAGCCGTTAGAATGCCACAGGGTATATTCAATTTATTTCAAGTTTTGAGCATCCACCAACCCTTTCTGCTGTTTTTTTTTATGAATTCATGGTGATACTGGTCAGTGCTAACAATTTATCTTACCAACTTCAATAGTATATTGCAAAAGCATCCACCCAGAAGGACTTCAATATACTTATGCCTTACTCTCAATGTATGATACAAAGATAATCCCAGCGCCCACTATACATTAATAGCCCAGGGAGGTGATACCTAGCTATCACCTAGATGCAGATATAAATAGAAATGGATAATCCTAGGCGCCAAACTGACGGAGGCTAAGGTAGTACAAGGGTTTATTAAAAAATAGAATACGATTAGACTAAATAAAATACAATGTTAAAAATATGTTGATATATAACAAATAGCATGGATCCACGCCTATATAAAATGTAAAAAATATAAAAAAAATGGATATGAGACTGATACAGCCTGCACAGTGATATTCAGGAGTAACAACATTTACTCTGAGTGTACTACAGAGTGAATCAACAATACAATCCGTTGTAGTGTGCAAGCAATATGTAAAACAAATTACAAGAATAGCAAAAGTGACAATCAAGCTGAGTCCAAACGTGTGGAAAATGTCCAAATAGTCATCAATGTGTTCAAAAAAATCCCAATACTATCAAAAGAAGCCAAAAAAATTCATAAAAATCCAAAACAAATTGCGATAACTGACCCAAATTAATAGACCAATATATGTTATATACAACCGCAATCCCGTATCGCAATTCCCCCATCGGAAGTGACGTCACAGATACACTGAGGATTACCAATTATTATAGTAAATAGGTTTTATAAATCACTATTTGAATGTATAAAAATTCGCCAAACCGGAAACGGTCAATGTAAGGCATTTCCGGTCGTAATCTCACAACCCCTATATAAGGCCATCAGTCTTTAGCAAACACCAGTCTTGATAAAGGCCTAAAGAGGGCCGAAACGCGTAGACAGCACTGGTAAGCCTTATTTCAGTTCAGGAGGAACTAATTGTGAACTTTCTACACATTGTATTTTATCTCTTTTTTTCACAGGTTTTCGCATATCACAGTTTTTATCATCTTTTTTGTTGTATTGTATTTTTTCCCATTTGCATCACTTTTTTTTCATCACCTCTGCCTACCCAGGCTGGTATCACAATCATCAAGGGACATTTTATAACTATTCTTTTTTCATTGGATACCCCTAACAACAAATTAATTTATATTTTTTCTATTGGACACTAGCGCAAACACCTGCAACAACACTATCACATATTTTGGACACACAATTTTTAGGAGCACCCCTGTGGATTCCTTTTGGATTTTTTGTTGTGGATTTTTATGAATTTTTTTGGATTCTTTTGATAGTATTGGGATTTTTTTGAACACATTGATAACTATTTGGACATTTTCCACACGTTTGGACTCAGCTTGATTGTCACTTTTGCTATTCTTGTAATTTGTTTTACATATTGCTTGCACACTACAACGGATTGTATTGTTGATTCAAAGGTAATGGTCTCCAGATAACTGAGGTCTTGTCAAATAATATAAACCAACGGGTTCCACTAACTGACTGCAATATAACTAGTTCTCAAATTTCTTCATCTATGCATTCAGCCAGTGGCGTGTGTTGGGAATCATGACGGCTTTCATCAAACAGGAAGGACCAGGAATTTTAAAGGAGTATACATGCTCCTGTTAATGACTAAGGATTAACAGCTATTCTCTTGGTAATTAATACTGATAGATACCCTTGCTGTCAGCGTTTCCACCTTTTTTTTTTTTTTTTGCTAAAAATTAGAACCAAAGCATCTACAAAAGATGCAATTGTTTCCTATAAAACACTCTTTAAGAGACAATAATTATTACAATTTTGAGTAGCGTACATCTTTATTTCCAGTTGTATAAGGCAAGAACATCAAATTAAAGACTTAACCGAGAAGCTACATTTGGCTTACAAATAACTTTTCTTAAGAGTATTTTCCGCTCCCAAAAGTGGACAAAGGAAAACTTGGTCAAAGCCAAGCCATATTTGGCTCTGCAGTATATTTTCCTTCTTTAAGGCATCTGTGAAAATGTCAATTTTTAACTACTACCATAATTTTTATTTAATTGTTCTACAAGCAATATCCATGAGTTTTAATTCTTTTTAGTGTAACCACATAAAAATTGGAGTGTCATAAAATGTAATGCATGTTCTAGTCTTATCATGCAATGAATATATTTCATTTTATTTCTGCTACAGTCTTTGGTGATATCTAATACTAAGACAATGTCATTTATTGTCACACTGTTTGATTGCATGCACCAATATCTTTATACAGCTGATTATAGAATGGTTTCTTGCACCGCCGTTTACATGGCTCCTTGTAATGATTTTTCTACAGATTCTAAAACTATCTGCTTACTTCTTGTAAATGTATCTAAATGTTTCTCAAAAAATGCTGCTAGCATTCCATTCTGTAACCTTATTTTCTAGAGCATCATGCACTAGGTCTTCATCTTAGAAGCTCAAACTATGTTGTCCTTCAGATTTTTTTTTCAGTCACAATTTGTTTCCTTTAAACAGTTTTAACAAATTGTTCTTGATTAGAGTAATCTATTTTGTCCTCCAAGTTTTTCTTAGCTTCAGATTTAACATAAGCGGCCATCAAGTTTTGTTTCTTTGTGCTGACAGATTCTTCTTCATCAGTTTAACACCTGGCTTTTTATTCTTAAATTTGTTGTGGCCCCTGATTCAATTTTGTCCTGTTGCTGGAACAACATTTTGTTTTTTTCTCTGGTATTTAGTTTGCCTCTTCTTCAGAACGTATTTTCTGACAAATTCTTATACTCTTAAGAACGTATAATAAAGTTTCTGCCACTTCCTCTTGCTTCCTTTTCATTATAGAGGAAGCGCTGAACCTGATTTTAAGATCCAGCTTAAACATTGAAGTGCATACTCTCCTTTTTCTGGTATGTCTTTCAATTCCTCTGTTATATTTTAACATACGTTCTGAATTGTATTTTTCCCTTGTGATGTTATCCTGTGATAGGCTACTTTTCTACTATGATAGAAAACGCAAACAAATAAATGAGCTAACAAGAATAAGGAAGACAAATTACTTACTCCCCTTCTTGTTGCACTGCTGTACATCAAGAAGGGGTGTAACTAATTTTTCTTCCATATTATTGTTAGCCAATACATTTATTTGAGTTTTCTGTTATTGTTGTATTTATTTTTTCTCCTGAATAATATGGTAAAAAATACCATAGAAGATTGCAGGACAGCATGACAATCTAAATATAACCATGCATTTTATAAGGTTAATAAAGCTAATTCTGATTAGGAATCTGTAATATCTAAATTACAAAAATTAAAGCTTACCTGATAAATTATTTTCTTTCTTGGCAGCGAGTACACAAAATTCATTCATAACCTATGGAAAATACTTCACCTGGCCATCAAGAGGAGGCAAAGACACCCCAAACAGAGCATTAAATATCCCTCCCACTTCCCCTACCCTCTCAGTAGCTCAAGCCGAGGATAAGGAAAAGTAAAGAGATAAAAGGGGTAAAGAGGTGCCACAAAACTGCTGCCACTACACTATTTCAGGGCGGGTTTGTGGACTCTCACTGCCAAGAAAGAAAATAATTTATCAGGTAAGCATAAATTGTATTTTCTTTCTAATGGCAGTGAGTCCACAAAATCCAATCATAACCTATGGGAAACCAATACCCAAGCTGTGTAGTCCACGAGTAATAACCGGAAAGGGAGGGATCTAAGAAACATCTTTTTTTTTTCACTGAGAAACTAAATCTACAACCCTAATAGAACCTATAGAAAAGGCAATAAAAAATAACTAACAGGCAAAAATAAATCAACCTGAGACAATGGCCTAACCGACACCCTACAAAAGGCTGCCTCAGAAGAAGCAAAAACATTAAAATGGTAGAAAAAATAAGTAACAACAACCAAATAGCAGACTAGCAAGAATTGTTCCACTGATAAAACATACTAAAACACAAAATGTGGCAACAGGTCTGAAAAAATGAGCAGAAAGACATCTAGGTGAAGGCTGACCTGCCTCCAAGAAAACTATATGAATCAAAAGCTTCAACCAAGAAGCCAAAGAAACAGCAGAAATGCTCTTAACTTCATAGAACCATCAAAAGGAACAAACTAAAAGTTTGCCTAAAACCTAAACAGTGTCAACATAACGCTACAAAGCTCTAACAGATTTCAAAACATGAAGAAAACACTCAGAATAATAAAGGAACAATACAGAAAGATTGCAGAGAAAAAAAAACTTGATTTGAACACCAATAAACACCAATAAATTCCAGACCTTTAAATAACAAGTCCCCCAGTCATAGACTTATAAGCCTGTATAAGGAGCTCAAAAACTGAACAAATAGTTCAAAATATTTTTGATTATATCTCCATGCCATCAAGTAGCCAAGGAGAGAAACTGGATAACAGAACCAGTTTTGCATACCAAATACTGCAGGAATAAGCTGGAGAAAGCTGGAGCAAAACAGAATCATCAGTTCTTCCTGACAAATCTTGGCAATCACCCTGGAATAAAAGACCCGAGGTGGAATAAAATATAGACTAGCTAGAATTAACACTGAACTACCAGAGCATCCACAAACACAGTTCAAAGAAAATTGAGGAAACAAAACTGGGAAAATTGAGATTCAATCAAGAAGCCATCAGAAGTATCTCTGGGCGACCCTAAACAACTGAAGACTGAGACAAAACTGCTTTCCAGTTATACAGTCCTGGAGCATGAACAGCAGAGATCACAGAGTAAAAAGCTTCTGAACAGTAAAGAAATAGAGATACTATACTTATAACTAGGGAAATGTAAGTTCACTCCTGATGAGAGACATAAGCTACAGATGTAACATAGTCTTATCTGAAACAGAGAAAAAAAAATCCCTTTTAATAGAGGTCAACTCTAAAGTGCCCTGGATATTAAGAAATCAACAGGTAACCTTGCCTCCTAAGAAAAAAAACCAAGAAACATAATTTATGTAAGAATTTACCTGATAAATTAATTTCTCTCATATTGGCAAGAGTCCATGAGCTAGTGACGTATGGGATATACAATCCTACTAGGAGGGGCAAAGTTTCCCAAACCTCAAAATGCCTATAAATACACCCCCCCCCACCACACCCACAATTCAGTTTAACAAATAGCCAAGAAGTGGGGTGATAAGAAAGGAGCGAAAGCATCAACAAGGAATTGGAATAATTGTGCTTTATACAAAAAAACCATAACAACCATAAAAAGGGTGGGTCTCATGGACTCTTGCCAATATGAAAGAAATGAATTTATCAGGTAAATTCTTACATAAATGATGTTTTCTTTCATGTAATTGGCAAGAGTCCATGAGCTAGTGATGTATGGGATAGCAAATACCCAAGATGTGGAACTCCACGCAAGAGTCACTAGAGAGGGAGGGATAAAAATAAAGACAGCCAATTCCGCTGAAAAATTAATCCACAACCCAAATCAAAAGTTTTAATCTTCATAATGAAAAAAAAAAAAATGAAATGATAAGCAGAAGAATCAAACTGAAACAGCTGCCTCAAGTACTTTTCTACCAAAAACTGCTTCTGAAGAAGAGAAAACATCAAAATGGTAGAATTTAGTAAAAGTATGCAAAGAAGACCAAGTTGCTGCTTTGCAAATCTGATCAACAGAAGCCTCATTCTTAAAAGCCCAGGAAATGGAAACTGACCTAGTAGAATGAGCCGTAATCCTCTGAGGCGGGGATTTATCCGACTCCAAATAAGCATGATGAATCAAAAGCTTTAACCAAGATACCAAAGAAATGGCAGAAGCCTTCTGACCTTTCCTAGAACCAGAAAAGATAACAAATAGACTAGAAGTCTTCCTGAAATCTTTAGTAGCTTCAACATAATATTTCAAAGCTCTTACCACATCCAAAGAATGTAAAGATCTCTCCAGATAATTCTTAGGATTAGGACACAAAGAAGGGACAACAATTTCTCTACTAATGTTGTTGGAGTTCACAACTTTAGGTAAAAAGTTAAACGAAGCCCGCAAAACCGCCTTATCCTGATGAAAATTCAGAAAAGGAGACTCACAAGAAAGAGCAGATAATTCAGAAACTCTTCTAGCAGTAGAGATGGCCAAAAGGAACAATACTTTCCAAGAAAGTAATTTAATGTCCAGAGAATGCATAGGCTCAAACGGAGGAGCCTGTAAAGCCTTCAAAACCAAATTAAGACTCCAAGAAGGAGAGATTGATTTAATGACAGGCCTGATACGAACCAAAGCCTGAACAAAACAATGAATATCAGGAAGATTAGCAATTTTTCTGTGGAACAGAACAGAAAGAGCAGAGATTTGTCCTTTCAAGGAACTTGCAGACAAACCCTTATCTAAACCATCCTGAAGAAACTGTAAAATTCTAGGAATTCTAAAAGAATGCAAAGAGAATTTATGAGAAGAGCACCATGAAATGTAAGTCTTCCAAACTCGATAATAAATCTTTCTAGAAACAGATTTATGAGCCTGTAACATAGCATTAATCACTGAGTCAGAGAAACCTCTATGACTAAGCACTAAGCTTTCAATCTCCATACCTTCAAATTTAATGATTTGAGATCCTGATGGAAAAACGGGCCTTGAGATAGAAGGACTGGCCTTAACGGAAGTGGCCAAGGTGGGCAACTGGACATCCGAATAAGATCTGCATACCAAAACCTGTGTGGCCATGCTGGAGCCACCAGCAGTACAAACGAACGTTCCATTATGATTTTGAAAATCACTCTTGGAAGAAGAACTAGAGGCGGAAAAATATAAGCAGGTTGATAATTCCAAGAAAGTGTCAACGCATCCACTGCTTCCGCCTGAGGATCCCTGGACCTGGACAGATACCTGGGAAGTTTCCTGTTTAGATGAGAAGCCATCAGATCTATTTCTGGAAGCCCCCACATCTGAACAATCTGAAAAAACACATCTGGGTGAAGAGACCACTCTCCCCGATGTAAACTCTCACGACTGAGATAATCCGCTTCCCAATTGTCTATACCTGGGATATGGACCGCAAAAATTAGACAGAATCTGGATTCCGCCCAAGCAAGTATCCGAGACTGTGAGTTCCACCCTGATGATTGACATACGCCACGGTTGTGACATTGTCTGTCTGAAAACAAATAAACGGTTCTCTCTTCAGTAATGGCCAAAACTGAAGAGCTCTGAGAATCGCACAGAGTTCCAAAATATTGATTGGTAATCTCGCCTCTTTAGATTTCCAAACCCCCTGCGCTGTCAGAGATCCCCAGACAGCTCCCCAACCTGAAAGACTCGCATCTGTTGTGATCACAGTCCAGGTTGGACGAACAAAAGAGGCCCCTTGAACTAAACGATGGTGATCTAACCACCAAGTCAGAGATAGTCGAACATTGTGATTTAAGGATATTAATTGTGATATCTTTGTATAATACCTGCACCATTGGTTCAGCATACAAAGCTGAAGAGGTCTCATGTGAAAACGAGCAAAGGGGATCGCGTCCGATGCTGCAGTCATGAGACCTAAAACCTCCATGCACATAGCTACTGAAGGGAATGATTGAAACTGAACGTTCCGACAAGCTGCAACCAATTTCAGACGTCTCTTGTCTGTTAGAGACAAAGTCATGGATACTGAATCTATTTGGAATCCTAAAAAGGTTACCCTTGTCTGACGAATCAAAGAACTTTTTGGTAAATTGATCCTCCAACCATGTCTTTGAAGAAACAACACTAGTTGATTCGTGTGAGATTCTGCAGAACATAAAGACTGAGCAAGTACCAAGATATCATCCAAATAAGGAAACACCGCAATACCCCGCTCTCTGATTACAGACAGTAGGGCACTGAGAACCTTTGAAAAGATCCTTGGAGCTGTTGCTAGTCCAAAAGGAAGAGCAACAAATTGGTAATGCTCGTCTAGAAAAGAGAATCTCAGGAACTGATAGTGATCTGGATGAATCGGAATATGAATATATGCATCCTGTAAGTCTATTGTAGACATATAATGCCCTTGCTGAACAAAAGGCAGAATAGTCCTTATAGTCACCATCTTGAATGTTGGTATTCTTACATAACGATTCAAAATTTTTAGATCCAGAACTGGTCTGAAAAAATTCTCCTTCTTTGGGACAATGAACAGATTTGAATAAAACCCCAGACACCGTTCCTGAAAAGGAACTGGCACAATTACCCCAGACAACTCCAGGTCTGAAACACACTTCAGGAAAGCCTGAGCTTTCTCTGGGTTCACTGGAATGCGTGAGAGAAAGAAACTTCTCACAGGCCGTCTTACTTTGAAACCTATTCTGTACCCCTGAGAGACAATGTTCTGAATCCAATGATTTTGGACTGAATTGATACAAACATCCTTGAAAAATCTTAGTCTGCCCCCTACCAGCTGGGCTGGAATGAGGGCCGCACCTTCATGCGGACTTGGGGGCTGATTTTGATGTTTTAATTGGCTTGGATTTATTCCAGACTGAAGAAGGCTTCCAATTGGAAACGGTTCCCTTAGGGGAAGGATCAGGTTTCTGTTCCTTACTTTGTCGAAAGGAAAGAAAACGGTTAGCAGCCTTAAATTTACCCTTAGATTTTTTTTATCCTGAGGCAAAAAAGTTCCCATCCCCTCAGTGACAGTTGAAATAATCAAATCCAACTGAGAACCAAATAATTTATTACCATGGAAAGAAAGAGATAGCAAAGTTGATTTAGAAGTCATATCAGCATTCCAAGATTTAAGCCATAAAGCTCTTTTAGCTAAAATAGCTAAAGACAAATATCTAACATCAATTCTAATGATATCAAAAATGGCATCACAAATGAAATTATTAGCATATTGAATTAACTTAACAATGCTATACACATTATGATCTGGTACTTGTTGCGCTAAGGATTCCAACCAAAAAGTTGAAGCAGCTGCAACATCAGCTAAAGAAATGGCAGGCCTAAGAAGATGACCTGAACATAAATAAGCCTTCCTTAGCTAAGATTCAAGTTTCCTATCTAAAGGATCTTTAAAAGAAGTACTATCTGCCGTAGGAATAGTAGTACGCTTAGTAAGAGTAGAGATAGCCCCATCAACTTTGGGGATCTTTACCCAAAACTCCAATCTATCAGTCGGTAAAGGATACAGTTTCTTAAACCTTGAAGAAGCAGTAAAAGTAGTACCCAGTCTATTCCATTCCCTAGAAATCGCATCAGGAACTGGAAAAACCTCAGGAATAACTACATGAGGTTTAAAAACTGAATTTAAATGTTTATTAGTTTTAATATCAAGAGGACTAGTCTCCTCCAAATCTAATGCAACAGCTCCTTTAATAAGGAACGAATATACTCCATTTTAAACAAATATGAAGATTTCTCAGTGTCAATATCTGAGGTAGAATCTTCTGAACCAGATATATCCTCATCAGAGATAGATACATCAGAATGTTGTTGGTCATTTAAAAATTCATCAATTTTATTAGAAGTTTTAGAAGACCTTTTACGTTTATTAGAAGGTGGTATGACAAAGCCTTCTGAATGGAATTAGAAACAAATTCTCTCACATTACCAGGAATATCCTGAACATTAGATGTTGAAGGACCAGCAACAGGTAATGGACTACTACTAATGGAAATATTGTCTGCATTTAAAAGTTTGTCATGACAACTATCACAAACTACAGCCGGAGGAACAGTTACCACAAGTTTACAACAAATGCACTTAGCTTTGGTAGAACCGACATCAGGCAGCAGGATTCCAGTAGTAGATTCTGAGACAGGGTCAGTTTGAGACATCTTGCAATATGTAAGAGAAAAAATAACATATAAAGCAAAATGATAAATTTTCTTATATTTTTCAGGAATGGGAAAGAAATGCAAAACAAAATAAGCCTCTGGAAACCAGAAGCAAAAAGAAATGAAGTCTTAAATAATGTCAAAAAGTATGACGCCCAAATGACAAAATATTTTTTTGGCGCCAAGAACGTCTGCAACAAACACGAGCATCATAGATGACGCGACTACGTGCGAAAACTCTGCGTCAACTAAGACGCCGGAAATGACGAAATCACGTCAAACAAACGTCATTCTCGCGCCAAAAAAGCCTCGCGCCAAGAATGGCGCAATAAATTATAGCATTTTGCCTAACAGCCCGCAAATTAGAAAAGAGAATCAATTTGAAAACTTCAGGTAAGATTTTTTTTTTTTAATATGCATTTCCCAAATATGAAACTGACAGTCTGCAAAAAGGAAATATACTGATAAACCTGAATCATGGCAAATATAAGTACAAACATATATTTAGAAGTTTAAATATAAAATGCCAAACCATATCTGAGAGTGTCTTAAATAATCTACATAAAGTAGATAGCCAAACCAGTACTGAAACGAGAATCAGCAGAGGTAATGGTATATAAGAGTATATCGTCGATCTAAAAAGGGAGGTAGGAGATGAATCTCTACGACCGATAACAGAGAACGCCACTAGCTCATGGACTCTTGCCAATTACATGAAAGAAAACTGCTCATGCCTTCTGAGACACCTAGATGGCCCCAGTCCTGAAAAAAACTTGCACCTGTAGAGATTACAGACAAAATAAGTCCCCTGCATAAATATCTAATAGCTCATCTACCAAGACAGAAACAAAGTTGTTCTGGAATGTAAATGAGACACCAGAGACAACTGAGCAAATGGAATAGCAACCAAGGTCAAAGACATGAGACCTGACACCTCCAAACAAAAACAGAGACAGGCAAACCCCAGCTTCAACCGTCTTTGCATTGCCAAAAAAAGGGTCATAGAAACAATCTATAAAACCCCCCAGAAAAGCAATATTTATCTGAGGAACCAGTAAACTGTTTGGAAAAATAACTTTCCAAACATGTTGTTGAAGGAACAGCAATGGTCTGCAGAAGAGAAATACTACCAAATGAAAAGATAGAACTAGACCGGGAAACACTGCAATAACCTGAAAACTGATTACAGATAAGAGGGTTACAGTACATTAGAGGATATTCTGAGAGCTGTAGCCAGACTAAACAGAAGAGAAACAAATTGAAAAAGCTTGTCCAAAAAAGCAAATTTTGGAAACAGATGATGTTCCTAGAAATAAGAACATAAAACATAAGCATCCTTAAAATCTATTGAGGACAGAAAATGACCTCACGGAAAAGTTTAAATAGTTTCCATTTACAAAAGTAGGAACATAAGAAATGTTTTCAAAGTTTCTAGATCAGAATAGAAAGTTCCTTCCTACTTATAGAACAATGAAAAGGTTGGAGATCCCATCTACCTGAGCCTACAGAGTTCTTAGAAACATAGAACAGAAAAAACCTTCCAAGGGAGACCTTGATCTGAAACGATAATAAGAACACAAGGAACCTGAACAGGCTAAAACCAAGTTTCCTGACCTACCAAAACTTCTCGAGCGAACCTGGAAGATCTTAAACTGCTTAGACCTGTTCCAATTCAGCTAATGGGCACTGACCCTGTCAGAATTCCCCATAGCAAATACATTGGTCTGCTATCTAGCTTTGCAGCCTTGCAAGCAGAAGGTATAGTGTTAAAATCCAGTAAAAGGCACTGAAACATTTAGCAAATACCACTCTATTATTTCCAAACAGAACCAGAGGAACTCTGATTCTAGGCAAAAGAAAATATTTCTGAGCCCTGTTCTGAACTAACAGACAATACACAAATCTGAGCTTAAAATATAACCTAGGACTACCAGTCCTAAGGAAGAAAAACTCCTTAACCCTAGAAACTGTATGTCATATCTACTATCTACAGAAGGAAACCTGACAGGCCTCGTCCTTGATCCACTGAGCGGCTCCTTTTCGGGGGGTGTCCTGTCATATCTACTACGCCTTTAAGGATTTCTAGTATTCATGTTTGCACCTCCCTATATAAACTCCTCCTCTCCAGCTACAAATTGCTTGGTATTTTGTTTCTTAGCAGACAAGTATTCCTAGCCCTATCCATTTTGGATTCTACTTTGCTAAAGTTATTTAAGCTGATCTTTTTCCTATTTGAAATTCTACCTGTACTGTGGTACAGAAGTTATTTAAAACTCTTTGCCTAGTTCGTTACTGTTTTATTAAGGAAGTGTTTTTCTTCCGTATCCTGCATTTCCAGCTTGCCTGTGATTCAGCACCTGTGAATTCAACTCTCAGACCTCAGAGCCGGCTCTGTTGCATCCCTTTGGCTCCACAGATCTACTCAACAACTCCCCCTACAAGTTTGCAAGTATACTTACCAGCATTCATACCTACTTACCTATTGTGGTGATTGTTGATTTTGACTTGTACATATTTTATCTTCAAAATCTTGTAAATAACTCTCTGTGTCTCAGTTTCTTTCACGGAGCTCCGACTCTGAGATTGGTGACATCATCGTCTGCTCTCAGGAAACCACTCCCTCTCTCCACACTGCTTATTGTAAACAGTCGGCTTGTAACAAGATCCTGACTCTCATCAGTCTCCTCTTAGTAAATTGCCTAGTCTAAATGAATTATGATATGCTATGGTAACTGTTACTTTGTTGCAATTCACTCTGAACATTGGAAATATCCTTAAAACAACAGTAACATATACTTATAGTTGCAGTTTAACAGCACTAAATCCAGCAGTCTATGATGAGATTCTGCATTCTCAGGTTTACAATCTGCCCCTGGGTGGGTGAGACTTGAAACCTATCCTGTATCCCTGAGCGATGACCTCCAGGACCCACGGGTCTTGCACATCCCCAAACCAAGCTTCCGAAAAGAGTGACAGTCTGCCCCCTATGAGATCCAGAGCCGGCCGGGCACCGCCCCTTGTATTGCTCAGGCTTTGCGGAGGGCTGCTCACGTAGGGATTTAGCCTAACTAAAGGAACAAAAATTAGGATCTTGTCTGCAGGAAAAAAGGCACCTTTGCCTCCAGTAACCATGGAGATAATTGAGTCCAGGCCTGGACGAAATAGAATCTTACCCTTAAATGGAAGTCTTGACTTCAAATTCATGTCCGCAGACCAGGACTTTAGCCAGAGTGCCTTACAGGCTTGAACAGAAAAACCTGAAGCCTTGGCATTCAGGCGAATAATTTGCATATTTGCATCACAAAAAAAAATAATTAGCCACCCTTAAGGCCTTGTTTCCTGGATCACGTCGAGGGGACCCTCCACCTTGATCAATTAAGATAAGGAGTCGCACCAGTAGGTAGCCGCTCCAGCAACCACAGCAGCAGCCGCTGCCGGTTGAAACAAATATCTTTCTTAACAGAGTTTCTATTTTCTTATCCATGGGCTCTTTAAACGACGAACTATCCTCAAGCAGGATAGTAGTGCATTTAGCAAGTGTGGAGATAGCGCCATCCACCTTGGGGATGGAACCCCACAACTCCAATTGAGAGTCCGAAACCGGGAACAATTATTTAAAGGAAGAAGGGGAAAAAGAAGAACCAATTATTTCCCATTTATTCTTAATAATGATCACTATCTTTATGGGAACCAAGAAAGTTTGTGGTACAACCCTGTCCTCATAGACCTTATCTAATTTAGGAATCAAAGGTTTCTCAGGCAATTTAGGCTCTGGAACCTCTAAAGTAGTCAAAACTTTCTTTAGCAGAAAACGTAAATGTTCAATCCTAAATCTAAAGTCTGGTTCCTCCGCAGCTGGAGGCTCAGAGGCAGCAGATTCCGACCCAGAAAGAGCACCCTCTGAAGTATCAGAGGCGTCTTCATCATCGGATAATCTTGTATCAGATAAATCCAATAAGCTAGTAGATGACACCTGGGAAGAATAGCAAAATTTTAAATTTCACTAGCGCTTAGCAGGGCGAGGTAAAGCACTAAAGGCCGCAGACACTGCAGTTTGTAACTGCTTAGTAAAGTCTGGTGGTAAAAGGGCCCCTCCAGATGGAGGATTAGGAGTGCTACTGGAAGCTGCATGTGTATTAGAAGATAACTGTAGGGTGCGCACCTCACGGGATGGAGACTCCTCAGAGGTATCAAACATATTAACTTTACTTGACATGATTACTTTATCAAGGCATGTGGAACATAATTGAGCAGGCGGGTATACCGCAGCCTCCTCACAATATAGACAGGTATTAGACTTAGGTAAAGAGGGAGTACCCTCTAACGCATCAGAATCCTCCATAGCTTGTGCTTATAAAGCAGACTATTGAATAATAAGATAACATGGCACCTTTATATCCCCAATGGCTGGGGCACTCACCACCTCCTATGACCCAGGCCAAACAGAGAAACCGTTTCTTCTCCGGTAAACTGCACAGTCAGGAAAGAGGAAATCAGTGTAACCACACCCAGTCACATGGTGCGCAATGCAGGACCTCCCCTGCTATAATAGGGAAAAAAGAGAGCCAAACCTTTCAGGCTGTGCAGCTTCCAAAAAACGAAAATAAAACATGTACGTTCCAACATCTGCCTAAACCTCATCTCGCACTTGTTGCAGCATAATCATAATAAAATAAAATTATATGATGAACCCCCCTGTACTATATAATCCCACTCCGGAGATATTAACCCTTAATTCCATACCGATAAAAACATAATTTATGCTTACCTGATAAATTCCTTTCTCCTGTAGTGTGGTCAGTCCACGGGTCATCCATTACTTTTGGGATTATATCTCCTCCCCAACAGGAAGTGCAAGAGGATCACCCAAGCAGAGCTGCTATATAGCTCCTCCCCTCTACGTCATACCCAGTCATTCGACCGAAACCAAACGAGAAAGGAGAAACTATAGGGTGCAGTAGTGACTGGAATTTAATTTAAAATTTAGACCTGCCGTAAAAACAGGGCGGGCCGTGGACTGACTACACTACAGGAGAAAGGAATTTATCAGGTAAGCATAAATTATGTTTTCTCCTGTTAAGTGTAGTCAGTCCACGGGTCATCCATTACTTATGGGATACCAATACCAAAGCTAAAAGTACACGGATGACGGGAGGGACAGGCAGGATCTTTACACGGAAGGAACCACTGCCTGAAGAACCTTTCTCCCAAAAACAGCCTCCGAAGAAGCAAAAGTGTCAAATTTGTAAAATTTCGAAAAGGTGTGAAGTGAAGACCAAGTTGCAGCCTTGCAAATCTGTTCAACAGAGGCCTCATTTTTAAAGGCCCAAGTGGAAGCCACAGCTCTAGTAGAATGAGCTGTAATTCTTTCAGGAGGCTGCTGTCCAGCAGTCTCATAGGCTAAACGTATTATGCTACGAAGCCAGAAAGAGAGAGAGGTAGCCGAAGCTTTTTGACCTCTCCTCTGTCCAGAATAAACGACAAACAGGGAAGAAGTTTGGCGAAAATCTTTAGTTGCCTGCAAATAAAATTTCAGGGCACGAACGTCGTCCAGATTGTGCAGAAGTCGTTCCTTCTTTGAAGAAGGATTAGGGCACAATGATGGAACAACAATCTCTTGATTGATATTCCTGTTAGTGACTACCTTAGGTAAGAACCCAGGTTTAGTACGCAGAACTACCTTGTCTGAATGAAAAATCAGATAAGGAGAATCACAATGTAAGGCCGATAACTCAGAGACTCTTCGAGCCGAGGAAATAGCCATTAAAAACAGAACTTTCCAAGATAACAGCTTGATATCAATGGAATGAAGGGGTTCAAACGGAACACCCTGTAAAACGTTAAGAACTAAGTTTAAGCTCCACAGCGGAGCAACAGTTTTAAACACAGGCTTAATCCTGGCCAAAGCCTGACAAAAAGCCTGAACGTCTGGAACTTCTGACAGACGCTTGTGTAAAAGGATGGACAGAGCTGAGATCTGTCCCTTTAACGAACTAGCAGATAAACCCTTTTCTAAACCTTCTTGTAGAAAAGACAATATCCTAGGAATCCTAACCTTACTCCATGAGTAACTCTTGGATTCGCACCAATGCAAGTATTTACGCCATATTTTATGGTAAATTTTCCTGGTAACAGGTTTCCTAGCCTGTATTAAGGTATCAATTACTGACTCCGAGAATCCACGCTTTGATAGAATCAAGCGTTCAATCTCCATGCAGTCAGCCTCAGAGAAATTAGATTTGGATGTTTGAAAGGACAATGAATCAGAAGGTCCTGTCTCAGAGGCAGAGACCATGGTGGACAGGACGACATGTCCACTAGATCTGCATACCAGGTCCTGCGTGGCCACGCAGGCGCTATTAGAATCACCGATGCTCTCTCCTGTTTGATCCTGGCAATCAATCGAGGAAGCATCAGGAAGGGTGGAAACACATAAGCCATGTTGAAGACCCAAGGTGCTGTCAGAGCATCTATCAGTACCGCTCCCGGGTCCCTGGACCTGGATCCGTAACAAGGAAGCTTGGCGTTCTGGCGAGACGCCATGAGATCCAGATCTGGTTTGCCCCAACGCCGAAGCAGTTGGGCAAATACCTCCGGATGAAGTTCCCACTCCCCCGGATGAAAAGTCGACTTAGGAAATCCGCCTCCCAGTTCTCCACGCCTGGGATGTGGATCGCTGACAGGTGGCAAGAGTGAGACTCTGCCCAGCGAATTATCTTTGAGACTTCCATCATCGCTAGGGAACTCCTTGTCCCTCCCTGATGGTTGATGTAAGCCACAGTCGTGATGTTGTCCGACTGGAACCTGATGAACCTCAGAGTTGCTAACTGAGGTCAAGCCAGAAGAGCATTGAAAACCGCTCTTAATTCCAGAATGTTTATTGGAAGGAGTTTCTCCTCCTGAGTCCATGATCCCTGAGCCTTCAGGGAATTCCAGACAGCGCCCCAACCTAGCAGGCTGGCGTCTGTTGTTACAATCGTCCAATCTGGCCTGCTGAAGGGCATCCCCCTGGACAGATGTGGCCGAGAAAGCCACCATAGAAGAAAATCTCTGGTCTCTTGATCCAAATTCAGCATAGGGGACAAATCTGAGTAATCCCCATTCCACTGACTTAGCATGCACAATTGCAGTGGTCTGAGATGCAGGCGTGCAAAAGGTACTATGTCCATTGCCGCTACCATTAAGCCGATTACCTCCATGCATTGAGCCACTGACGGGTGTTGAATGGAATGAAGGACACGGCAAGCATTCAGAAGTTTTGTTAACCTGTCCTCTGTCAGGTAAATTTTCATTTCTACAGAATATATAAGAGTCCCCAAGAAGGGAACTCTTGTGAGTGGCAATAGAGAACTCTTTTCTACGTTCACCTTCCACTCATGCGACCTTAGAAATGCCAGAACTAACTCTGTATGAGACTTGGTAGTTTGGAAACTTGACGCTTGTATCAGAATGTCGTCTAGGTACGGAGCTACCGAAATTCCTCGCGGTCTTAGTACCGCCAGAAGAGAGCCCAGAACCTTTGTAAAGATTCTTGGAGCCGTAGCTAACCCGAAGGGAAGAGCTACAAACTGGTAATGCCTGTTTAGGAAGGCAAACCTTAGGTACCGATAATGATCTTTGTGAATCGGTATGTGAAGGTAGGCATCCTTTAAATCCACTGTGGTCATGTACTGACCCTTTTGGATCATAGGTAAGATTGTCTGAATAGTTTCCATTTTGAACGATGGAACTCTTAGGAATTTGTTTAGGATCTTTAAGTCCAAGATTGGTCTGAAGGTTCCCTCTTTTTTGGGAACCACAAACAGATTTGAGTAAAACCCTTGTCCCTGTTCCGACCGCGGAACTGGGTGGATCACTCCCATTATTAAAAGGTCTTGTACACAGCGTAGAAAGGCCTCTTTCTTTATCTGGTTTGCTGACAACCTTGAAAGATGAAATCTCCCTTTTGGAGGAGAAGCTTTGAAGTCCAGAAGATATCCCTGAGATATGATCTCTAACGCCCAGGGATCCTGGACATCTCTTGCCCAAGCCTGGGCGAAGAGAGAAAGTCTGCCCCCCACTAGATCCGTTTCCGGATCGGGGGCCCTCACTTCATGCTGTCTTAGGGGCGGCAGCAGGCTTTCTGGCCTGCTTGCCCTTGTTCCAGGACTGGTTAGGTTTCCAGCCCTGTCTGTAGCGAGCAACAGTTCTGTTTTGGAGCGGAGGAAGTTGATGCTGCTCCTGCCTTGAAGTTACAAAAGGCACGAAAATTAGACTGTTTAGCCCTTGGTTTGGCTCTGTCTTGAGGCAGGGCATGGCCCTTACCTCCAGTAATGTCAGCGATAATTTCTTTCAAACCGGGCCCGAATAATGTTTGCCCTTTGAAAGGTATGTTAAGCAATTTAGATTTAGAAGTCACATCGGCTGACCAGGATTTAAGCCACAGCGCTCTGCGCGCTTGAATGGCGAATCCGGAGTTCTTAGCCGTAAGCTTAGTTAAGTGTACTACGGCATCAGAAATAAATGAATTAGCTAGCTTAAGGACTCTAAGCTTGTCTATAATCTCATCCAATGGAGTTGAGCTAATGGTCCCTTCCAGAGACTCAAACCAGAATGCCGCCGCAGCCGTGACAGGCGCAATGCATGCAAGGGGTTGTAATATAAAACCTTGTTGAACAAACATTTTCTTAAGGTAACCCTCTAACTTTTTATCCATTGGATCTGAAAAAGCACAGCTATCCTCCACCGGGATAGTGGTGCGCTTAGCTAGAGTAGAAACTGCTCCCTCCACCTTAGGGACCGTCTGCCATAAGTCCCGTGTGGTAGCGTCTATTGGAAACATTTTTCTAAATATAGGAGGGGGTGAAAAAGGCACACCGGGTCTATCCCACTCCTTGTTAATAATTTCTGTAAGCCTCTTAGGTATAGGAAATACATCAGTACACACCGGTACCGCATAGTATCTATCCAGCCTACATAATTTCTCTGGAATTGCAACCGTGTTACAATCATTCAGAGCCGCTAAAACCTCCCCTAGTAAAACACGGAGGTTCTCAAGCTTAAATTTAAAATTTGAAATGTCTGAGTCCAGTTTACTGGGATCAGATCCGTCACCCACAGAATGAAGCTCTCCGTCCTCATGTTCTGCAAATTGTGATGCAGTATCAGACATGGCTCTATTATTATCAGCGCACTCTGTTCTCACCCCAGAGTGGTCGCGTTTACCCCTAAATTCTGGCAATTTAGATAATACTTCAGTCATAACATTAGCCATGTCTTGCAAAGTGATTTGTAAGGGCCGTCCTGATGTACTTGGCGCCACAATATCACGCACCTCCTGAGCGGGAGACGAAGGTACTGACACGTGAGGAGAGTTAGTCGGCATAACTTCCCCCTCGTTGTCTGGTGAAATTTTCTTTACATGTACAGATTGGCTTTTATTTAAAGTAGCATCAATGCAATTAGTACACAAATTTCTATTGGGCTCCACATTGGCCTTTAAACATATTGCACAAAGAGATTCCTCTGTGTCAGACATGTTTAAACAAACTAGCAATTAGACTAGCAAGCTTGGAAAATACTTTTCAAATAAATTTACAAGCAATATAAAAAACGTTACTGTGCCTTTAAGAAGCACAAAAAAACTGTCACAGTTGAAATAACAATGAACCAAATTAGTTATAGCAACCACATTTTCACAGTAAATGCATTAAGTTAGCAAAGGATTGCACCCACCAGCAAATGGATGATTAACCCCTTAGTACCCAAAAACGGATAACAATTTAATATAAGCGTTTTTATCACAGTCAAAACACAGTCTCACAGGTCTGCTGTGAGTGATTACCTCCCTCAAAACTAGTTTTGGAGACCCCTGGGCTCTGCAGAGACGTCCTGGATCATGGAGGAAGAAATAGGAAGACTGTGACTGAATTTTTACTGCGCAATAAAGCGCCAAAATAGGCCCCTCCCACTCATAATACAACAGTGGGGAAGTTCAGTAAACTGATTTTATTCATAAACAAACAACATCCATGTGGAAAAATAATGCCCATAAAGTTTTATCACCAAGTACCTCAGAGAAAAACGATTAACATGCCAGTAAACGTTTTAAATATATAATTATGAAATGTTATTAATAAGCCTGCTGCTAGTCGTTTTCACTGCAGTGGAGGCTCAAATATAAGTTAAATGTATACAGTATTTTCTTAGTGAAGTTCCATTCCCTAGAAATACCTCAGTGTAAACATACATACATATCAGCCTGATACCAGTCACTACTACTGCATTTAAGGCTGCACTTACATTACATCGGTATCAGCAGTATTTTCTCAGTCAATTCCATTCCTTAGAAAATAATATACTGCAACATACCTCCTTGCAGGTGAACCCTGCCCGCTGTCCCCTGTTCTGAAGTTACCTCACTCCTCAGAATGGCCGAGAACAGCAAATGGATCTTAGTTACGACCGCTAAGATCATACACAAACTAAGGTAGATTCTTCTTCTAATGCTGCCTGAGAAAGAACAACACACTCCGGTGCTGTTTAAAATAACAAACTTTTGATTGAAGAAATAAAAACTAAGTTTAACAACCACAGTCCTCTCACACGTCCTATCTATTAGTTAGGTGCAAGAGAATGACTGGGTATGACGTAGAGGGGAGGAGCTATATAGCAGCTCTGCTTGGGTGATCCTCTTGCACTTCCTGTTGGGGAGGAGATATAATCCCATAAGTAATGGATGACCCGTGGACTGACTACACTTAACAGGAGAAAGGAGTCACACTGTGACCCTGTCTTCTTGCGTTATCATATGTGTATAAAAAAATGAAACAATCTTACCGGAATCTTTGCCGTGGAACAGAAACACAGCCTCTCAAGTTTGACAGTCTTGTAGCATCGCTCCTGACATAGACTTGAGTGATGGAAGCAGGCAGTGAAACTCGTCAACACTGATTGCATAGGAGCTGTAAATACGAGTCTGGATGGGTTTGCAGAAAGATTCTCCCTGCATCTCCAGACTCTAACATTTGTCAACGCTCTCACTGAGAGGCTGACAAGACTACTTAAAACTCTAGTCCCATTTAGATACCCTTCATAAGGAACTACTCCGAATCTTCTGACACGTCTCTGCCAACCTCCTGTGACGAAAGGTAAAGAATGACTGGGATATAAGGGAAGTAGGGAGAGTATTTAAGCCTTTGGCTGTGGTGTCTTTGCCTCCTCCTGGTGGCCAGGTGCAGTATTTCCCAACAGTAATGAATGATGCCGTGGACTCTCCTCATATTAACAAGGAGAATGCATTTCTGTGTGTAGCACATATGTAATGATGCGGCCGGTCTTACTGCTAGCACTCTGCTGCAGAAGGATTTCTCAGGGAGAAGATTAAACAGAGAGCAGTGTGACTCCCTCAAAATGGCGGTCGCCATACGTCCCAACTGTGATCGTGAGGTCAGCACATCATCACGTGACCACGTCCCCTTCAGTAAAACACTCCCTGTCAGCTGTCAGTCTGCATATTCAATAAGGAAGAAGTATATGCACACACCTCCTGCCAGCTGTCAGTCATTATCATCACCCCTATAAAGCACTGCCTTACACACTACTCAGTACTCAGTTATTGAGTTTACTTGTGAACAGTACTCTGCTTTTGGTTGCTCTGTATCCTGATTTTGACCATTTGCCTGATTAACCACTTGTGAACCTTTGCTGCCTGCCTTGACCCTTTGCCTGATTAACCACTTGTGAATCTTTGCTGCCTGCCTTGACCTTTTGCCTGTTTAACCGATTAAGAACCTTGCTGCCTGCACCTACCTTGGCTTGTATACTGGACTCTTATTATGGATTACCCCTATTCTGCTGTGAATTGTGTATGCCTATCCTGTTACAGAATCAAGCTCCCTTATCATTATTATTGTGTGAACTATTATCATTGCTAAAGCTAAGCTTACTGTTACTACCCTCATCCTGTAACTGGAGGCAAGTACCTTCTTTGTTATTTTTGTGATACTTATACCACTTCCCAAGCTATTGGGGTCCTATCTGGTGTCTGATACTGACAACATAGTACATACAATATATATCCTTATGCATTTTTGTACATGTACTATTTCTAGGTGCCACAACAGTGTACCAAGGTAAGTTTTTACAACGAAAATTAAACAAAAGGGTTAAGAGAAATAATAAGAGCTTATAAAGATTAAATATATGTGTATATGCTACACAGGCTTTAGGGCAATATGGCCCAAAAATCCTTGTATTTCTGTACTTGATGCTTCAATAAAACCTATAGGTAAGCAATCGAGAAATTAACAATATTTTTTATGAAGAATTGTTTTAAACATGCCACATATGAATGCCAAAATATAATAATATTTAATATGTTTGTGATCATAAATTAATGGAAAATGTTCTTTACTTGTATTATTACACAAAATAAACATTTTTTTTTTTTTATTTTTTTTTTACATATATGTATTTTCTGTGATTATCTGTTGTGGAACTAAACTTGATACATTTCAGATGGACGGCCAATAAACCATTTCACATTATCCTGAAACAGAAAAGGGTAGATTTTAATCATACCTGCAGGTCTTTCACATTAGGAAAGGGAATTCCTATAGTTATAACAGCTCGCGCATTGTCATCAGAAAAGTCCAATCCCTCACTTACTTTGCCTCTGCAGACCGCCATAAGTAGTGCACCATCTGTAAAAGAATGCATAAGCTATATGTCTCTTAAAACAGTAAACATGACTCTTACAGTAAGTAGGTGTATTTACTGAAGATATTAGATAGAATAACTATGGATTATAAAATCTCTAAAACTAAAAAACGACAGTTTTACAAGATAAAGATATTCTTAAAGTGATTGTAAATCCGAGCGTTTGTGAAACGCTAGTATTGACCATTGGAACAAATAAAAGGGACCTTCAGTCATGAAGTATAAAATACTTCATGCTGAAAGCTCCTTTATTTGTTTCAAGTGTTCACCACACTGAGATGCTCAGGCAGCCCACAGCAGAACGCTGTTTTGCTGAGATGTGACGTTTCCACCTCTTAACAAATAGCCGTGCGGGAAATCCGGTGCCACATGGCGCCAAACCCGATTTCCTGCACAGCTATTGGTTAAGGGGTGAAAACGTCACCTCTCAGCAAAACAGTGTTTTGCTGTGGGCTGCCTGAGCAGCTCAGTGCGGCGAACGCTTGAAACAAATAAAGGAACTTTCAGTATGAAGTATTTTATACTTCATGACTGAAAGTCCCCTTTATTTGTTCCAATGGTCAATCCTAGCACTTCACAAACGCTAGGATTGACAATCACTTTAATTTATTTCAGCTAGAGAAAAATGCTCAGAAAATGTATGCATTTATATTTTGTTTATCTTAAACACAAAAGACCTATTTGACAATATGGTTATTAACGAGCTGAAAACTTTGGAAACAAGCTAGGTTGCAGTAAAAATAGAGCACTTAAGACCTAGGCTCCCGTATTATCCCCCAGTTAACTGGGGGAAGCCATTAAAACAAAAAAACACTCTAAACTGCAAGAATATATACAGCTCTTTTAACAACAAAAGTTTTTCTAGATACTCCATATATATCAGCCTAGTTTCTTATGAGGGAGCTATATATATATCTAAAAAGATCTTACTTGAAGAGTTCTAGAAGCAGTTTTGTGAGAAGATTGAAAGAATACAGAATTCTACGTATCCGGCACTGATTTGAGCGATTTAATCCAATCA
The DNA here is from genome assembly GCF_027579735.1 of Bombina bombina. NCBI lineage: Eukaryota > Metazoa > Chordata > Amphibia > Anura > Bombinatoridae > Bombina > Bombina bombina. The sequence goes on along the minus strand of NC_069501.1, from coordinate 637,180,235 downwards.
GCCAATAGGATTGAGCTGGCATTCTATTGGCTGATTGGAACAGCCATTTAATTGTATTTAATTTAGGGAATTAATTTAATTATAGTGTAGTGTTAGGTGTTAGTGTAACTTAGGTTAGGTTTTATTTTTTAGGTAAATTTGTCTTTATTTTAGCTAGGTAGTTATTAAATAGTTAATAACTATTTAATAATTATTCTACCTAGTTAAAATAAAAATAAATCCTAAACTAGATACAATGTAACTATTAGTTATATTGTAGCTATCTTAGGGTTTATTTTATAGGTAAGTATTTAGTTTTACATAGGAATAATTTAGGTAATGATAGGAATTTTATTTAGATTTATTTAAATTATATTTAAGTTAGGGGGGGTTAGGGTTAGACTTAGGTTTAGGGGTTAATAAATTTAGAATAGTGGCGGCGACGTTGGGGGCAGCAGATTAGGAGTTAATAAATATAATGTAGGTGGCGAAAATGTTGGGGGCAGCAGATTAGGGGTTCATAAGTATAATGTAGGTGGCGGTGGTGTCTGGAGCGGCAGATTAGGGGTTAATAGTTATAATGTAAGTGTCGGCGATGTCAAGGGCGGCAGATTAGGGGTTAATAAGTGTAAGATTAGGAGTGTTTAGACTCGGGGTTCATGTTAGGGTGTTAGGTGTAAACATAAATTTTATTTCCCCATAGGAATCAATGGGGCTGCGTTAAGAAGTTTTACACTACTTTTTTGCAGGTGTTAGACTTTTTTTCAGCCGGCTCTCCCCGTTGATTCCTATGGGGAAATCATGCACAAGCACGTTACACCAGCTCACCGCTAACGTAAGCAGTGCTGGTATTGGAGTGCGGTAATGAGCAAAATTTTGCTCAACGCTCACTTCTTGTCTGATTTGTAAAAACCCGTAATACCAGCGCTGTCTGTAAGTGAACGGTAAACATAAACTGCTCGTTAGCACCGCACAACCTCTAACGCAAAACTCGTAATCTAGGTGAATAAGTTTACACTTGGCTGATAGTCCTCGTTAGACACGTGAAGCACCTGGAGGTGCAATGGTCCGTATCTGCTGCCTGGGAAAATGCAGTCGGCTTACCTGGGCGTGCAGGGGGCTTCCCTGCAACCAGGCTAGTGCACGATAATGGCACAGACTGGATGGTGCGGTGCAATACTACAGGTCCTCTACATAACAGATAAGCTGTTCAGCTAAAGACAGAGAGGACACTATCCTGCCGTGTATATGGTGCAATCTTGTATTTTTCTACTGGGGATAACGAGTTTCAGAGCACAGGAGTGGGCTAAAAAAAAAGTAAATTTATGCTTACCTGATAAATTAATTTCTTCTATGGTACGACGAGTCCACGGATTCATCCTTTACTTGTGGGATATTATCCTCCTGCTAACAGGAAGTGGCAAAGAGCACCACAGAAGAGCTGTCTATATAGCTCCTCCCTTAGCTCCACCCCCCAGTCATTCGACCGAAGGTACAGGAAGAAAAAGGAGAAACTAAAAGGTGCAGAGGTGACTGAAGTTTAAAATAAAAAAATATAATCTGTCTGAAAATGACAGGGCGGGCCGTGGACTCGTCGTACCATAGAAGAAATTAATTTATCAGGTAAGCATAAATTTACTTTTCTTCTATAAGGTACGACAAGTCCACGGATTCATCCTTTACTTGTGGGATACAATACCAAAGCTACAGGACACGGATGAACGGGAGGGACAAGACAAATGGTTAAACAGAAGGCATGACTGGGGTATGGAGCTAAGGGAGGAGCTATATAGACAGCTCTGCTGTGGTGCTCTTTGCCACTTCCTGTTAGCAGGAGCATAATATCCCACAAGTAAAGGATGCATCTGTGGACTCGTCGTACCTTATAGAAGAAATATAATGCCCAAGGTTTCCCTCTTATACTCTTAGACATAAGGGATTTTAATATGACAACTTTTGTCTGAATTTATATATATACCATATTTTGAATATGAGGGATTGGGGCCAGGACCCACAGTGACACACTTCTGGAGACCCAAATAGAGGTAAAAGATCTCCCTGACCTAAGAAACATCTTATTATGAGACTATTAAAAACCAGTGGGAAACAATTATTTGTTACCTAGATACATTGATGCATACATTTTGTATTGTTAAGAACCTGTTGACAGATACTTGAATGTAACCTGATGGAATGCTTGAAACATGTATAAATCATCTGGAAAATTTTATAAAAAACATTTTCAACATAAAAACATAATTAAAAGCAATTATTGCACATTAAGTCACTCTAAGCTTTAGTATGGCAGCTAGCTTTACGGAACAAATTTAGTCCAGTAAGTAAAACTGTCAACAGACAAGTTTACAGTCCCTTTCCCTTTCTGGACCTTCTCCTAAGACGCCGCTCTGTGGAAGCCGACTCTCTGCCCTTCCGGTACCATATATGCCTTTTCAAGCATACACAAACCTCCTCAACATTACCAATATCTAAGGCCCCATAAATTTATGTTACTATGGAATTAACTCCGCCTCCTGAAAGACTAGTATTTGGGTTGTGCTTAATCAAGTCACAAAAACAGCACATTCATTCTTTACCAAACTTTTCCCAACCAACAGCTTTCTGCCCTCTTCCTTAAGCGCATAGTCAGGATACCCAATACAATGACACAGGGGGCATGCATTCTGTAAGAATCTTGCTACTAGCTAGATATAAAAATGCACTTGTATAATCTTGGAATTGGACTCTATGTTTAAGATAGTGAAAGAGGCTAGATTCAAATTTAAGTAAACAATGCCTTTAGTATTAGATTATGATAGGCCCCTGAGTTCCCATCTTCGTAAAGAGTAGCAAACATAGTGGAACAAATGTGTAAAAAATATAGTGACCAAATGAATAAGACAATATATAGTAAAAACATATAGTGCGGGAACCTTTTGCTATTCACCCCTTTTGGGACAGCTATTAAAAATATTACCTTTATATCATTTTGTATGTAATTTATTTCAAAAGATTCCTTGCTTTTATCTCTATACTGTATTAAAATTTAGCATGTTTATACCGAACAACAACTGTTAATCATCAATGGATATACACACAAAAAAAAGATTTTTTTGAGACTGAATAGTCTGCTTAAAAAAATTACTTTAAAGGGACAGTAAACACCTTGAGATATTTATATAAAATGTTTAGTTATGCGTAATGAAACAACTGCAATATACGTTCATTTTTCTTAAAATTTAGTATTTTGTAATTCTCATAATTTGAAATGCACCCTGCTGACTTCTCAAGGCTAACCCACCCCATATATTTCCCTAATTGGCTTTAACTGATAATTGCAAAACAATGTACTACATAATAACTATATGACTGTAGCTTATCCTTCTTGTATGTAGACCAAAGCCTAGTCTGGTTCCTTTAAATAAGCAAAAAGGTGGGTGGAGTTTGGCTACTGAAACACAAATGTAGTAAAAAAAAAAAAAGATGTTAATTTGTTTTAGAAACCTTTATACTTGGTTGATATGTTATTCTACACGTTATTCTATAGCAACACAACAGAAATGCTGCATAATTAAAAGGTGTTTACTGTGCCCTTAATGGATACATAATAGAAAAGTACCAAACCCGATGTTTACATATAGACCACAAAAGTATAAGACTCAACAGTGAAGACATTAAGCAGATCAACATGGCCCATTTCACAAGATCTGTGGCTTCATCTCGATCTAGGAAAAAAAAGCTTTTCTTGAACAACAAGGCAAGGCAGAAATTTGGTCTTTGGTGCGGTTAAAATGTTTGACTGTTTTCTGTTCATGCAAGCAAAATTTGGAAGAACGCCCTAATGAATTTTCTCTCTTCCATTTACATATTACTTACTATTGTACATTGTGTATATGATATAACATTTGACAATATACTAATGACAATTTTCTTCACTTACACCATGCCTACCTTTTTCCCCCTTATATCGTATTGCATTATAATATGTCTGCAGTAACCGGTCGAAGTCAGTTTTGTCTCCTCCCTGTGGCTCTGTAATGACTATCTTGATCATTTCCAAATTTTCCCACAACCCAGTGTGCATCCATCTATCTTTCAATTTCTCCAGCATCTAAAAAAATAATTTGTAATGTTTAAAAATGTTAATAATACATGCAAAAGAAAAGGCACCAGCATCTATGCTTGTATAACATTATTTGTCAAAGGGTTAATACGCACAAAGGATTAGACTACAAAAATTTAAATATATATTAAAAATAAAGTGTAAACATATAAAAATGCATGATTAGAAATATAGACGGAAAAACAATTTATGCTTACCTAATAAATTAATTTATTTCATGGTGGTCAGAGTCAACAATCCATTATTCCTGGAAATTGTTCTTCCCTACCACTAGGAGGCGGCAAAGATTCCCAAACCCAAGGAACTCTATAAAACCCCTCCCATCTCACTGGCAACTCAGTCTGACATATAGCCAAGCCAAAGAGGTAGGGAAAGAATCATCTTGTGGAACTCTCTGCCTCGCTCCACAAGACTCTCCCCTAGTTTTGAAAGCTTCAAGCGCTTCTTAAAGACTCTACTGTTCAGAGATGCATTCAACCTACACTAACCTCTCCTAATACCAGTTCCTCTCCTCCATTACTATCTGCCATGAACCCCCTTAGCATGTAAGCTGAAGAGTCCAACTATTTGCAGATCACCTTAATAAGAGCTGACAGTCAAGAGTGCGACTCTCGGCAAGGCTCTTTAACCATTTATCCCAATAAATGTTATCTTGTATATATATATGTTTATAGCGCTGCGGAATCTGTTGGCGCTCTACAAATAATTGATAATAATAAGAATCAAGAGCAAATAGAATGAGGGGGAAAAAACATGAGAAAACACAGGGTGTTGTGTCACGTGGACTCTCATACCATGAAATAAATTAATTTATCAGGTAAAAACACAGGTGGTGAGAGTCCACAATCAATTAATCATGGGAACTAATACCCAAGCAGTGGAGTCCATAAGTAAAATAAAAGGCCAATAAATGGCAAACAATCTAATATAATGAGCAGTAATCCATTGAGGTGGAGACTAACCTGCCTCCAAAAAAAAAGACCTATAGAACAGATGTCTTAACCAAAAAGACAAAGAAATGGCAGAAGCTTACTGCTCTTACCTATAACCAGATAATAATACAAACAACTAGAAGTTTGTCTGAAAACTATAGTAGTGTCAATATAACACTTTGATGCCTTAACAGCAAATTCCTGTCTGATACAGACAGATGATACAACACTAGGAAAGAAAACAAATCTAGTCCAAGAAAAATAAAAAATAAAATAAGGAAAGATCACTTAAAACAGCAGATAACTAAGAAAACTCTTTCTAGCAGAAAAAAAGAGAGACAAACCCTAATGCATAGGCTCAAAAGAGAAGCCTGCAAATCCATCACAGCCAAAATAAGACACCAAGAAGGAGAAAACAGGCTTAATAATAGACCCAATTCTAGCAAAAGCTAGAAAAAGCTATGAATAGCTGAACAATTATCAATCTTCCAAAGGGAAAGAACCGAAAGAGCTGAAATCTGACCCTTCAAAAAGAACTGGCAGATAAACCCATATCCAAACCCTCCTGCAAAAACTGCAACAAAAACCCTAGGAATTCTAAAAGAATACCAGGAAAAAAAAAACATGGTTATTAAATTAATAAATAAATGCCCTCTAAACCAGTGGTTCCCAACTGCAGTCCACAAGTACCCCCAACAGTCCTGGTATTCATTATAGCTGAACTAGAGCACAGGTGAAATAATCAGCTGATGGATGAGAGCAGGTTGGTTACTGATCAGCTGATTACTTCACCTGTGCACTGGTTCAGCTATAATGAAAACCAGGCCTGTTGGGGTACTTGAGGACTGCAGTTGGGAAACACTGCTCTAAACCAGTGTTTCTGAACTCCAGTCTGAAGGGCAATTAATGGGCCAGATATTCATTATATCTTAACTAGAGCGCAGGTGAAATAATCAGCTGATCAGTAACCATGGTTACTAACCTTCTCTCACTTTTAAGATGATTATTTCACTGGTGCTCGAGTTAATATATAATGAAAATCTGGCCTATTAAGAGTCCAGAGGACTGGAGTTGAGAAACACTGCTCTAAACCTTATAATAAAACATCCTAAATACAAGCTCCCAAACCTGTATCTAAGTCTCAATAACAGAATCAGAGAACCCTCTGTGCTTAAGAACTAATCATTCAATCTTTGTGCAATCAGAGGTTTGATGCCTGTATGAAAAGCCAGACCTTGAGACGAAAAATCTGAAATGCAAAGCAAGAGACCCACAAAGGGCAACTGGACATCTGAACTAGATTTGCATACCAAAAACTACAAGAACAATTTGGAGCAAATAGAAAAACAGATGCTCCTGCTGGACTGATTAGGCAACCACCCTGAAAAGAAAAACCAGAGTTGCAAAAAACAGTCTAAGCAAACACTGCTTTAGGATCCACTGACTTCACACAGTACCTAGAAAGTAAAAGAATGAAACAAAAGGCCATCAGAACTACTTGTTCACTCAAGGAATATGAACAACAATTGACTTCTGCCCAGAAAATGATTCACAATACTTCCATCATGGCCAGGGAACTGAGAGTTCCCCTTTGATAAATGACATATGCTACTGCTGAAACATAGCCAAACTGAAATTGGAGATAAAACTCCCTTTCAAAAAAGAGGCCAACTCTGAAGGACTCTGAAATTGCAGTTCAAAAATATAAAAAAGGAAACCTCACTCCTGAGGAAACCAAAATACCCTGGACTCTCTGAAACCCCTAGGCAGCCCCCCATTCTGAAAGATTTGTATATATAAAGAATACAAATCTAGTAGGATGAACAAAAGAAGTCCCCTGCGAAAGAAACTGATGATTCAGCCACCAAGACAGAGACTGGCTTGATCTGAAATCTAGATGAATCCTTGGAATAGCAGAGTAAGGACCCCTGCATCATGGCCGAAGCATACAAAGCTTAAGAGGCTTTATGGAGAAAGTGAGCAGAAGGAATAGTATTCAAAGCAACCAACATGCAACCTAACACCTCCATGCAAAGAGCAACTTGGGGAAAGAAACAGAAGGTTTGGACGGGCGGACCCTGGCCTCATACTCCTTAAAACTGTCAAGGAAAGATTCATGGAAACTGAATCTGAGAAACAACAATCTTAGTCTGAGAAACCAGTGAACTCTTTGGAAAAAAAATATTTCTCCAAACATGATGCTGAAAAAAAAGTTTAAATAAAAAAAAACTTTCAGAAAAGGCAACACTGCAATAACCTAAGTTCTGATTACAGACAAAAGGGTACCCAAGACTTAGGAAAACATTCTGGGAACGGAATACAGACGATAGAGCAACAAACTAAAAAATGATAGACCAGAAAGGCAAACAAAGGAAACTGATGATGTTCCTAGAGAATAGGAACATGAAGATAAACATACCATAAAACTATTATGGACATAAACTGTCCTTGCAAAATAAAAGACAGAAAAAAATCCAATTAGTCACTATTTAGAAAATAAAAACTCTAAAAGATTAGTTCAGAGCCTTTAGATCCAGAACTGGTATGAAAGTTCCTTCCTATAAAGAATTACAGAAGAGGTTAAGGTTAGAATAAAACCCAATTCCCTGTACCAACAAAGGAACAGAAACAATCACTCCCATACATTCTAGAACTAAAACTGACTAGAAAAGGCCTGAGCCTTCACAGGAATTAAAGGGGCCAAAAAAACCTTCCCAGGAATGACTCATTCTGAAACTTATTCATTAACCCTGGGAGACTATATTAAAAAACTTATGGATCTTGAACAGACTAAAACCAAACTTACAGAAAAAGGCTTAACATGTCCCCAACCAGAGTCTTTGGAACAAGATCCACACCTTTATGTAAACTGAGAAAAGGGAGTAGATTAGTTGCACTGCTCAGACATGTTCCAGTTACAACTTGTCTTCCAGACAGACCCAGAGAAACCCAGCTTCCGAGAGAAGGAATCCGATTTCTGCCCTGTTCTGAGGAAAATAATAAAAAAGATTAGGAGATTACAATTTACCCCTGTAGTTATAGCCCTGAGCTCATTTACCTTCCATCACATAAATGATAATAGAATTCAAACCAGAAATATAAAAAGAGATAAAAGTTTGTATTTAGAAACCATGTCAGCAGACCAAGATTTCAACAAAAAAGCCCTAGAAAGTACTTGCCAAAAACATGCTTTGACATAACACTTAATAAAAGCATAAGCACATTTGCCAGAAAGGTTTAAAATCTTTACTAGGAGAATTGTCCGTAAATTGCCCAAAAAGATTATTAAACCAAAAGAAAGAAGCAACATACATATCAGTAATAGATACTACTATTCTAAAAAGATAACCTGCTTAAAAAAAATAAAACATTTGAAAGGATTCTATCTCCCAAAGGAAATAGAGGTATGTAAAGACAGAGTAGAAACAGACCCATCTACTTTGGGAATACTTTCCTAAAATTTAACATTGGAAGCTGAAATAGGATACATTTTCTTAAACCTTGCGGAAGGATTAAAAATAAATACCTGGCTAAACCCAATCTCTAGAACAATCTCAGAGACCACATCAGGTATAGGAAATATATCACAGGATTTAACCTATGAAAAAAACAGGTTTTAAACAGGATATACAGTATATATATATATATATATATATATATATATATATATATATATATAAACCAGCGGTAAAGCCCTGATCAACAGAGCCAAACTTCTTCCTCTGAGGACACAGCAGCTCCATAAATATAAACATTAACTCCAGCAGACTTATACCTAATAGAAGGTACATTCTTACATGATTTTTTACGCTTACATTTCAGAAGCAGAATACTGTATAAAATCCTTGATTCCAGGATTCAGTAGGATTCACCTGTAAAAACAATAAAAAGCAGCAGTAACACCCTTAGAAGCAAAAGCAGAATTAGATAGGTCAGAATGCATTAGAATTTTAATAAATGTAATGCATAAAATGGCCTGAGATCAGCTTAAAAACAATATAACATTTAACACTGAAGAAAAGTGTTCACATAACCCAGCTTCTAAGGAAGACTTAGTGAGAGAGTCAGAAGGCTCCATAAATGTTAAGGAACTTGTACAGAAGTAAAGTGCAGAAAAGAACTAGCATACAGCTAAACGGTAATATCCCCAACTACAAAAAAGCTTCAAAGAAAGGGAAAAACACCTTCTGATTTTTTTTTAATAAAATTATGAAAGCAGAGATGCAGAAGTACACAGTTTACCTGTTATTTAAATAATGTACATAAGACAGGAGACGCGTGTCATACTGGCATCACGCCAAAACACACACCGGAAAGCTGGTAAACGGTGTGGAAACGTGGAAAACGTAGAAACCCCCCCAAAGTTTATGCTTACCTGATAAATGTATTTATTTCCGTATATGGGGAGTCCACGGCTTGAGTAATTACTGTTGGGAATATCACTCCTGGCTAGCAGGAGGAGGCAAAGAGCACCACAGTTAAACTGCTAAGTATCACTCCCTTACCCTCAACCCCCAGTCATTCTCTTTGCCTTCGGTGCATGGAGGAGGTGAAGTTTAGGTGAATGAAGAAAACAGAATTTATGCTTACCTGATAAATTACTTTCTCCAACGGTGTGTCCGGTCCACGGCGTCATCCTTACTTGTGGGATATTCTCCTCAACAGGAAATCGCAAAGAGCCCAGCAAAGCTGGCCATATAGTCCCTCCTAGGCTCCGCCTACCCCAGTCATTCGACCGACGGACAGGAGGAAATATATATAGGAGAAACCATATGGTAACGTGGTGACTGTAGTTAGAGAAAATAATTCATCAGACCTGATTAAAAAACCAGGGCGGGCCGTGGACCGGACACACCGTTGGAGAAAGTAATTTATCAGGTAAGCATAAATTCTGTTTTCTCCAACATAGGTGTGTCCGGTCCACGGCGTCATCCTTACTTGTGGGAACCAATACCAAAGCTTTAGGACACGGATGAAGGGAGGGAGCAAATCAGGTCACCCAAACGGAAGGCACCACGGCTTGCAAAACCTTTCTCCCAAAAATAGCCTCCGAAGAAGCAAAAGTATATAATTTAAAAAAAATTTGGTCAACAGGAACCTCATTCTTGAAGGCCCATGTGGAAGCCACAGCCCTAGTGGAGTGAGCTGTGATACTTTCAGGAGGCTGCCGTCCGGCAGTCTCAAAAGCCAATCTGATGATGCTTTTAAACCAAAAGGAAAGAGAGGTAGAAGTTGCTTTTTTACCTCTCCTTTAACCAGAATAAACAACAAACAAAGAAGATGTTTGTCTAAAATCTTCAGTAGCCTCTAAATAGAATTTTAGAGCACGGACAACGTCCAAATTGTGTAACAAACGTTCCTTCTATGAAACTGGATTCGGACACAAAGAAGGTACAACTATCTCCTGGTTAATATTTTTGTTGGAAACAACCTTCGGAAGAAAACCAGGCTCAGTACGTAAAACCACCTTATCTGCATGGACCAGATAGGGCGGAGAACACTGCAGAGCAGATAACTCAGAAACTCTTCTAGCGGAAGAAATTGCAACCTAAAACAAAACTTTCCAAGATAATAACTTAATATCTACGGAATGTAAGGGTCCAAACGGAACCCCTTGAAGAACTGAAAGAACTAGATTAAGACTCCAGGGAAGAGTCAAAGGTCTGTAAACAGGCTTGATTCTAACCAGAGCCTGAACAAACGCTGAAACGTCTGGCACAGCTGCCAGCCTTTTGTGAAGTAAAACAGATAAAGCAGAGATCTGTACTTGCAGAAAATCCTTTCTCCAAACCTTCTTGTAGAAAGGAAAGAATCTTAGGAATTTTTATCTTGTTCCATGGGAATCCTTTAGATTCACACCAACAGATATATTTTTTCCATATATTATGGTAAATTTTTCTAGTTACAGGCTTTCTAGCCTGAATAAGAGTATCTATTACAGAATCTGAAAACCCACGCTTTGATAAAATCAAGCGTTCAAACTCCAAGCAGTCAGTTGGAGGAAAACCAGATTCGGATGTTCGAATGGACCCTGAATAAGAAGGTCCTGTCTCAAAGGTAGCTTCCATGGTGGAGCCGATGACACATTCACCAGGTCTGCATACCAAGTCCTGCGTGGCCACACAGGAACTATCAAGATCACCGAAGCCCTCTCCAGATTGATCCTGGCTACCAGCCTGGGAATGAGAGGAAACGGTGGGAATACATAAGCTAGGTTGAAGATCCAAGGTGCTACTATTGTATCCAATAGAGTCGCCTTGGGATCCCTGGATTTGGACCCGTAACAAGGGACCTTGAAGTTCTGACGAGAGGCCATCAAAACCATGTCTGGAATGCCCCATAATTGAGTTATTTGGGCAAAGATTTCCAGATGGAGTTCCCACTCCCCCGGATGCTCCTCCATCGCCAGGGAACTCCTTGTTTCCCCCTGATGGTTGATATATGTAACAGTCGTCATGATGTCTGATTGAAACCTTATGAATTTGGCCTTTGCTAGTCAAGGCCAAGCCTTGAGAGCATTGAATATCGCTCTCAGTTCCAGAATGTTTATCGGGAGAAGAGATTCTTCCCGAGACCATAGACCCTGAGCTTTCAGGGGTTCCCAGACCGCGCCCCAGCCCACCAGACTGGCGTCGGTCGTGACAATGACCTACTCTGGTCTGCGGAAGCTCATTCCCTGTGACAGGTTGTCCAGGGTCAGCCACCAACGGAGTGAATCTCTGGTTATTTGATCTACTTGTATCGTCGGAGACAAGTCTGTATAATCCCCATTCCACTGTCTGAGCATGCACAGGTGTAATGGTCTTAGATGAATTTGTGCAAAAGGAACTATGTCCCTTGCCGCAACCATCAAACCTATTACTTCCATGCACTGCGCTATGGAAGGAAGAAGAACAGAATGAAGTACCTGACAAGAGCTTAGAAGTTTTGATTTTCTGGCCTCTGTCAGAAAAACCTTAATTTCTAAGGAAACTATTATTGTTCCCAAGAAGGGAACTCTTGTTGACGGGGACAGAGAACTTTTTTCTATGTTCACTTTCCACCTGTGAGATCTGAGAAAAGCTAGGACAATGTCCGTATGAGCCCTTGCTTTTGACAGAGACGACACTTGAATCAGGATGTCGTCCAAGTAAGGTACTACTGCAATGCCCCTTGGTCTTAGCACCGCTAGAAGGGACCCTAGTACCTTTGTGAAAATCCTTGGAGCAGTGGCTAATCCGAATGGAAGTGCCACAAACTGGTAATGCTTGTCCAGAAAGGCGAACCTCAGGAACCGAAAATGTTCCTTGTGGATAGGAATACGTAGGTACGCATCCTTTAAGTCCACCGTGGTCATGAATTGACCTTCCTGGATGGTAGGAAGGATCGTTCGAATGGTTTCCATTTTGAACGATGAAACCCTTAGAAACTTGTTTAGAATCTTGAGATCTAAAATTGGTCTGAATGTTCCCTCTTTTTTGGGAATTATGAACAGGTTGGAGTAAAAACCCATCCCTTGTTCTCCTAATGGAACAGGATGAATCACTCCCATGCTTAACAGGTCTTCTACACAGTGTAAGAATGCCTGTTCGAAGATAATTGAGACCCGTGGAACCTTCCCCTTGGGGGTAGTTCCCTGAATTCCAGGAGATAACCTTGAGAAACTATTTCTAGCGCCCAAGGATCCTGAACATCTCTTGCCCAAGCCTGAGCAAAGAGAGAAAGTCTGCCCCCCACCAGATCCGGTCCCAGATCGGGGGCCAACACTTCATGCTGTTTTGGTAGCAGTGGCAGGTGACTTGGCCTGCTTACCCTTGTTCCAGCCTTGCATCGGCCTCCAGGCTGGCTTGGTTTGAGAAGTATTACCCTCTTGCTTAGAGGGTGTAGAATTTGAGGCTGGTCCGTTTCTGCGAAAGGGACGAAAATTTGGTTTATTTTTAGCCTTAAAAGACCTATCCAGAGGAAGGGCGTGGCCCTTTCCCCCAGTGATGTCTGAAATAATCTCTTTCAAGTCAGGGCCAAACAGTGTTTTACCCTTGAAAGGGATGTTAAGCAAAAGCGCTCTGCGCGCCACGATAGCAAACCCTGAATTATTCGCCGCTAATCTAGCTAATTTCAAAGCGGCATCTAAAATAAAAGAGTTAGCCAATTTAAAAGCTTGAACTCTGTCCAAAACCTCCTCGTACGAAGATTCTTTATTGAGCGACTTTTCTAGTTCTTCGAACCAGAAACACGCAGCTGTAGTGACAGGAACAATGCATGAAATTGGTTGTAGAAGGTAACCTTGCTGAACAAACATCTTTTTAAGCAAACCCTCTAACCTTAAATCCATAGGATCTTGAAAGCACAACTATCTTCTATAGGAATAGAAGTGCGTTTGTTTAGAGTAGAAACCGCCCCCTCGACCTTGGGGACTGTATGCCATAAGTCCTTTCTGGGGTCGACTATAGGAAATAATTTCTTAAATATAGGGGGAGGACAAAAGGTATGCCGGGCCTTTCCCACTCCTTATTTACTATGTCCGCCACCCGCTTGGGTATAGGAAAAACATCGGGGGGCACCGGAACCTCTAGGAACTTGTCCATCTTACCTAATTTCTCTGGAATGACCAAATTGTCACAATCATCCAGAGTAGATAATACCTCCTTAAGTAGTGCGTGGAGATGTTCTAATTTAAATTTAAAAGTTACAATATCAGGTTCTGCTTGTTGAGAAATTTTTCCTGAATCTGAAATTTCTCCCTCAGACAAAACCTCCCTCCTGGCCCCTTCAGATAGGTGTGAGGGTATGTCAGAACAGATATCATCAGCGTCCTCTTGCTCTTCAGTGTTTAAAACAGAGCAATCGCGCTTTCTTTGATAAGTAGGCATTTTGGATAAAATGTTTGCTATAGAGTTATCCATTACAGCCGTTAATTGTTGCATGGTAATAAGTATTGGCGCACTAGATGTACTAGGGGCCTCTTGTGTGGGCAAAACTGGTGTAGACACAGAAGGGGATGATGCAGTACCATGCTTACTCCCCTCATTAGAGGAATCATCTTGGGCAATATCATATCTATGGCATTATTATCCCTACTTTGTTTGGACATTATGACACAAATATATCACATATATTTAAAAGGGGAGACACATTGGCTTTCATACATATAGAACATCGTTATCTGATGGTTCAGACATGTTAAACAGGCTTAAACTTGTCAACAAAGCACAAAAAACGTTTTACAATAAAACCGTTACTGTCCCTTTAAATTTTAAACTGAACACACTTTATTACTGAATATGTGAAAAAGTATGAAGGAATTGTTCAAAATTCACCAAAATTTCACCACAGTAACTTAAAGCCTTAAAAGTATTGCACACCAAATTTGAAAGCTTTAACCCTTAAAATAACGGAACCGGAGCCGTTTTTACATTTAACCCCTATACAGTCCCAGGAATCTGCTTTGCTGAGACCCAACCAAGCCCAGAGGGGAATACGATACCAAATGATGCCTTCTATAAGCTTTTTCAGTGGTTCTTAGCTCCTCACACATGCATCTGCATGCCATGCTTTCCAAAAACAACTGCGCATTAGTGGCGCGAAAATGAGGCTCTGCCTATGATTAGAAAAGGCCCCCAGTGAAAAAGGTGTCCAATACAGTGCCTGCCGTTTTTATTAAAACAATCCCCAAGATTTAACAACTATTAAAAGTAATAATCTGCCAAATATACTTAGTAAAGTAATCGTTTTAGCCCAGAAAAATGTCTACCAGTTTTTTAAGCCCTAATGAAGCCCTTTATTCTTTTACTTAAACTAAGAAAATGGCTTACCGGTTCCCATAGGGAAAATGACAGCTTCCAGCATTACCAAGTCTTGTTAGAAATGTGTCATACCTCAAGCAGCAAAGTCTGCCCACTGTTTCCCCCAACTGAAGTTACTTCATCTCAACAGTCCTGTGTGGAAACAGCCATCGATTTTAGTAACGGTTGCTAAAATCATCTTCCTCTTACAAACAGAAATCTTCATCTCTTTTCTGTTCCAGAGTAAATAGTACATACCAGCACTATTTTAAAATAACAAACTCTTGATTGAAGAACAAAAACTACATTTAAACACCAAAAAACTCTAAGCCGTCTCCGTGGAGATGTTGCCTGTGCAACGGCAAAGAGAATGACTGGGGTAGGCGGAGCCTAGGAGGGACTATATGGCCAGCTTTGCTGGGCTCTTTGCGATTTCCTGTTGAGGAGAATATCCCACAAGTAAGGATGACGCCGTGGACCGGACACACCTATGTTGGAGAAAAATCCCTTACCCACAACCCCCAGTCATGTGACAGAAGGGAAATGGAGAAAAAAGTAAATTTATGCTTACCTGATAAATTGATTTCTTCTATGATACGACGAGTCCACGGATTCATCCTTTACTTGTGGGATATTATCCTCCTGCTAACAGGAAGTGGCAAAGAGCACCACAGTAGAGCTGTCTATATAGCTCCTCCCTTGACTCCACCCCCCAGTCATTCGACCGAAGGTATAGGAAGAAAAAGGAGAAACTAAAAGGTGCAGAGGTGACTGAAGTTTTAAATAAAAAAATATAATCTATCTTAAATTGACAGGGCGGGCCGTGGACTCATCGTATCACAGAAGAAATCAATTTATCACGTAAGCATAAATTTACTTTTCTTCTATAAGATACGACAAGTCCATGGATTCATCCTTTACTTGTGGGATACAATACCAAAGCTACAGGACACAGATGAACGGGAGGGACAAGACAGATACCTAAACAGAAGGCACCACTGCTTGAAGAACTTTTCTCCCAAAAATAGCCTCCGAAGAAGCAAAAGTATCAAATTTGGAAAATTTGGAAAAGGTATGAAGGGAAGACCAAGTCGCAGCCTTACAAATCTGTTCAACAGAAGCATCGTTTTTAAAAGCCCATGTGGAAGCCACCACTCTAGTAGAATGAGCTGTAATCCTTTCAGGAGGCTGCTGTCCAGCAGTCTCGTATGCCAAACGGATAATGCTTTTCAGCCAAAAAGAAAGAGAGGTAGCCGTAGTTTTTTGACCTCTACGTTTTCCAGAATAGACAACAGAGAAGATGTTTGATGGAAATCCTTGGTTGCTTGCAAGTAAAACTTCAAGGCACGAACCACGTCAAAGTTATGTAACTTGGACTTAGAAGAAGGGTTAGAACACAGAGAAGGAACAACAATTTCCTGATTAATATTCTTATTAGAAACAACCTTGGGAAGGAATCCAGGTTTGGTACGCAAAACCACCTTATCAGAATGGAATATAAGATAAGGCGAGTCGCATTGTAACGCAGATAGCTCAGAAACTCTTCGAGCAGAAGATAGCAACTAAAAACAGAACTTTCCAAGATAGAAGATTAATATCTATGGAATGCATGCATAGGTTCAAACGGAACCCCTTGAAGAACCTTATAAACTAAATTTAAACTCCATGGCGGAGCAACAGGTTTAAACACAGGCTTGATTCTAACCAAAGCCTGACAAAACGACTGAACGTCTGGGACATCTGCCAGACGCTTGTGCAGTAAGATTGACAAAGCAGAAATCTGTCCCTTTAAGGAACTAGCTGATAACCCCTTCTCCAATCGTTTTTGGAGAAAGGACAAAATCCTAGGAATCCTGATCTTACTCCATGAGTAGCCTTTGGATTCACACCAATAAAGATATTTACGCCATATCTTATGATAAATTTTCCTAGTGACAGGCTTTCGAGCCTGAATCAAGGTATCTATGACCGACTCAGAGAATCCCCGCTTAGATAAAATCAAACGTTCAATCTCCGGGCAGTCAGCCGCAGAGAAACTAGATTTGGATGTTGGAACGGACCTTGAATGAGAAGGTCCTATCTCAATGGCAGTTTCCAAGGTGGAAGAGATGACATTTCCACCAGATCTGCATACCAAGTCCTGCGTGGCCACGCAGGTGCTATCAATATTACCAAAGCCCTCTCCTGTTTGATTCTGGCAATCAGACGAGGAAGGAGAGGAAAAGGAGGAAACACATAAGCCAGGTTTAACGACCACGGTACTGCTAGAGCATCTATCAGTACTGCTTGAGGATCCCTTGATCTGGACCCGTAACAAGGAAGTTTGGCATTCTGACGAGATGCCATCAGATCCAATTCTGGCGTGCCCCATTGATGAATCAATTGTGCAAACGCCTCCGGATGGAGCTCCCACTCCCCCGGATGAAAAGTCTGACGACTGAGAAAATCCGCTTCCCAGTTCTCCACTCCTGGGATATAGATTGCTGATAGATGGCAAGAGTGAGTCTCTGCCCATCGAATGATTTTGGAAAACTCTATCATCGCTAGAGAACTCTTTGTTCCCCCTTGATGATTGATATACGCTACAGTCGTGATATTGTCCGACTGGAATCTTATGAATTTGGCCGAAGCCAGCTGAGGCCACGCCTGAAGCGCGTTGAATATCGCTCTCAGCTCTAGAATATTTATTGGAAGGAGAGCCTCCTCCTGAGTCCACACACCCTGTGCCTTAAGGGAATTACAGACTGCACCCCAGCCCAATAGGCTGGCGTCCGTCGTCACTATGACACATGCTGGCCTGCGGAAACACATTCCCTGGGACAGATGATCCTGTGACAACCACCAAAGAAGAGAGTCTCTGGTCTCTTGATCCAGATTTATCTGAGGAGATAAATTTGCATAGTCCCCATTCCACTGTCTGAGCATGCATAGTTGCAGTGGTCTGAGATGCAAGCGAGCAAACGGAACTATGTCCATTGCCGCTACCATTAGTCCAATTACCACCATACACTGAGCCATTGACGGCCGAGGAATGGAATGAAGTGCTTGGCAGGTGGTTAAGATCTTTAATTTTCTGACCTCCGTCAGAAAAAATTTCATGTCTACCGAGTCTATCAGAGTTCCTAGGAATGGAACTCTTGTGAGAGGGACAAGTGAACTCTTCTTTATGTTCACCTTCCACCCGTGAGATCTTATAAAAGCCAATACAATGTCCGTGTGAGATTTGGCTAGCTGGTAAGTTGATGCCTGAATCAAGATATCGTCCAGATAGGGCGCCACTGCTATGCCCCGTGGCATTAGCACCGCCAGAAGGGACCCTAGCACCTTTGTGAAAATTCTGGGAGCCATGGCCAACCCGAAAGGAAGGGCCACAAACTGGTAATGCTTGTCCAGGAAGGCGAACCTGAGGAACTGGTGATGATCTTTGTAGATAGGAATGTGAAGATACGCATCCTTCAAATCCACGGTGGTCATATATTGACCCTCCTGGATCATTGGTAAAATTGTCCAAATGGTCTCCATCTTGAAGGATGGGACTCTGAGAAATTTGTTTAGAATTTTGAGATCTAAAATCGGTCTGAAGGTTCCCTCTTTTTTGGGAACCACAAACAGATTGGAGTAAAACCCCTGCCCCTGTTCTGCTTTTGGAACAAGACAGATTACACCCATGGTATATAGGTCTTCTACACAGCGTAAGATCGCCTCTCTTTTTGTCTGGTTTACAGACAAACGTGAAAGATGAAAACTCCCCCTTGGAGGAGAACCTTTGAATTCTAGATGATACCCCTGGGTCACGATTTCTAAAGCCCAGGAATCCTGAACGTCTCTTGCCCAAGCCTGAGCAAAGAGAGAAAGTCTGCCCCCTACTAGATCCGGTCCCGGATCGGGGGGTGCCCCTTCATGCTGTCTTGGTAGCAGCAACGGGCTTCTTGGCCTGTTTACCTTTATTCCAGGTCTGGTTAGGTCTCCAGACTGACTTGGATTGAGTAAAATTCCCCTCCTGCTTTGTGGCAGGTGAGGAGGTAGAGGGACCACCTTTGAAGTTTCGAAAGGAACGAAAATTATTTTGTTTAGCCCTCATTCTATTTGTCTTATCCTGAGGAAGGGCATGGCCTATTCTTCCAGTGATGTCGGAAATGATTTCCTTCAGTTCACGCCCGAATAGGGTCTTACCTTTGAAAGGAATAGCTAATAGCTTAGATTTTGATGACACATCAGCAGACCAGGACTTAAGACATTACGCTCCACGCGCTAAAATGGCAAAATCAGAATTCTTTGCCGCTAATTTAGCCAGTTGAAAAGTGGCATCTGTAATAAAAGAATTAGCTAGCTTGAGAGTCTTAATTCTATCTAAAATATCATCTAATGGGGTCTCAACCTTAAGAGACTCCTCTAGAACCTCGAACCAAAAAGCAGCTGCAGTAGTTACAGGAACAATGCACGCTATAGGTTGTAGAAGAAAACCCTGATGAATAAACAATTTCTTTAGAAGACCCTCTAATTTTTTATCCATAGGATCTTTGAAAGCACAACTGTCCTCAATAGGTATAGTTGTACGCTTAGCCAGTATAGAAATAGCTCCCTCCACCTTAGGGACCGTCTGCCACGAATCCCGAATGGTGTCAGATATGGGAAACAATTTCTTAAAAGTAAGAGGGGGAGAGAACGGAATGCCTGGTCTATCCCATTCCTTAGTAACTATGTCCGAAATCCTCTTAGGGACCGGAAAAACATTAGTGTAAGTAGGGACCTCTAGATATCTATCAATTTTACACAACTTCTCTGGTGGAATTACAATAGGGTCACAATCATCCAGAGTCGCTAAAACCTCCCTGAGCAACAAGCGGAGGTGTTCAAGCTTAAACTTAAAGGCCGTCATATCTGAGTCTGTTTGAGGGAACATCTTTCCTGAATCAGAAAGCTCTCCCTCAGACAGCAATTCCCCCACCCCCAAATCAGAACATTGTGAGGGTACATCGGTGATGGCCAATAAAAAGTCAGAGGGCTCAGCATTTACTCTAATACCAGACCTACTGCGCTTCCCCTGCAAACCAGGCAGTTTAGATAATACCTATGTGAGGGTAGTAGACATAACTGTGGCCATATCTTGCAGGGTGAAAGAATGAGACACACTAGAAGTACTTGGCGTCGCTTGGGCGGGCGTTAAAGGTTGTGACACTTGGGGAGAAGTAGATGGCATAACCTGATTCTCTTCTGACTGAGAACCATCCGGAGACATACTTTTATCAGCTAAAATATGTTCTTTGCAATGTAAGGCCCTTTCAGTATATGAGGGACACATTTTAAGTGGGGGTTCCACAATGGCTTCTAAACGTCAGACATGTTAAACAGGCTAGTAATGACCACAGGCTTGAAAACACTTTATTTAGTTAAAAAAATAACAATCTGAAAAAACGGTACTGCGCCTTTAAGAGAAAAAAAGCATACAATTTTTCCAAAACTGCTTTAAAACAATAAAATTATCCCAATTTTATGATAAAAGCATCCCAACAAGTCAGCTAAGTTTGCCCCACAAGGAAAGCAATACTTAACCCTTACCAAAAAAACGTTATGCTATAAAACGTTAACTTCAACTAAAAACACCCCCTGCCCTCAGGGGTCTGGAAAATCGGATTAAACCTTCAATTAGGCCCAATACTGTTCTGAAAGGCCCACCGGAGTTGGAGCTTGCTGCTTGTCTGGGAAAAACAACTGCGCAACTGAGGCGCGAAAATAGGCCCCGCCCATCTCACTTGATGTTTCACAGCCTAAAATAACCGCACCAGAGCGGTCTAAAGCCTAGCCATGTGGGTTCATATACCCATAAATGAAGCCATGTGTACCCTCTTATACTTAATAAAATAGAAAAACCTCGATAATAAAAAATGTTATCTGTAACTCCCAGTCATGAAAACGTTTGCCCACAAACATCATAACATCAGTGTCAACCATTTTTTTATAGCCCAATATGCAAGTTCAGTAATACCCCTCTTTATACTTTAGGATTACTGCTTACCCTTTCCCTCATGGGGATACTGTCAGCCAATTCTGAAATAACACAGTCTCTCCAGAAAAAAATGACTGAACATACCTCACTGCTTATAGCATGAAAAACGTTCCTCACACTGAAGTTTCTTAAGTACTCCTCAGCCATTCTGTGGGAACTACTCTGGATCTTAGTAACAACTGCTAAGATCATTAGCTTCCAGGCAGAAGTCTTCATCCATCTGCTGCCTGGGAGAAAATAGCACACACCGGTACCATTTAAAATAAAAAAGTCTTGCTTGAAGAAAATAAAAACTAACATTTTATCACCTCTTTCACTTTACCCTTCCTATTACTTAGATTAGGCAAAGAGAATGACTGGGGGATGGAGTCAAGGGAGGAGCTATATAGACAGCTCTGCTGTGGTGCTCTTTGCCACTTCCTGTTAGCAGGAGGATAATATCCCACAAGTAAAGGATGAATCCGTGGACTCGTCGTATCTTATAGAAGAAAGGAGTAACACAAGGTGCCTGAGGTTATAGTCAAAAGAACAACTGTCTTAAAATAAAGGGTGGGGCCGTGGA
The DNA here is from genome assembly GCF_027579735.1 of Bombina bombina. Classification (NCBI taxonomy): domain Eukaryota; kingdom Metazoa; phylum Chordata; class Amphibia; order Anura; family Bombinatoridae; genus Bombina; species Bombina bombina. The sequence continues at coordinate 637,158,874 of NC_069501.1, read as the reverse complement.
CTCACCATATCCAGAAATAAATACATTTATCAGGTAAGCATAGATTTTGTATTTCTTTCCTAAGATATGGTGAGTCCACGACTTGAGTAATTACTGTTGGGAACAAATACCCAAGCTAGAGGACACGGATAAATAGGGAGGGACAAGACAGGCAGTCCTAAACAGAAGGCACCACGGCTTGAAGAACCTTTCTCCCAAAAGAAGCCTCAGCCAAGGCAAAAATATAAAATTTGGAAAAAGTATGTAGAGAAGACCAAGTTGCAGCCTTGCATATTTGTTCCACAGAAGCTTCATTTTTGAAAGCCAAAGAAGAGGAAACAGCTCTTGTGGAATGAGCCATAATTCTCTCAGGAGGCTGCTGTCCAGCAGTTTCATAAACCAAACGAATTATACTTCGTAACCAAAAAGAAAGAGTAGTAACAGTAGCTTTCTGACCTTTACGTTTCCCAGAGAAACAAAGAGGGCAGAGGACTGGTGACAATCTTTAGTCGCCTGTAAGTAGAATTAAAGAGCATGTACAACATCCAAATTCTGTAACAAACGTTCTTTGGAAGGAGGAGGATTAGGACACAGAGAGGGAAAAACAATTTCCTGATTGATATTTCTATTAGAAACATCCTTAGGAAAAAAAAACTAAATTAGTACGAAGAACCGCCTTATCGGCATGAAAAAAAAAGATAAGGGGGAATCACACTGCAGAGCTGAGAGTTCCGAGACTCTTCGAGCAGAAGAGATAGCAACAAGAAACAAAAACTTCCAAGATAACAACTTAATGTCTATGGAATGCAACGGCTCAAACGGAGCCAGCTGTAAAACTTTAAGAACAGGTTAAGGCTCCAAGGAGGAGCAACAGACTTAAAAACAGGCCTGATTTTGACCAAGGCCTGACAAAAAGATTGCACATCTGGCACAGTCGCCAAATGTTTATCTAGTAAAACTGATAAAGCAGAAATCTGACCCTTCAGGGTACTGACTGACAATTTCTTCTCCAGGCCTTTCTGAAGAAAAGATAAAATTCTAGGAATTCTAATTCTTCTCCAGTAGTAGCCCTTGTATTCACAACAAAAAAAATATTTACGCCATATCTTATGGTAAATCTTTCGAGTAACAGGCTTGCGAGCCTGAATCATGATCTCAATGACCGACTCAGAAAAACCAAGCTTAGACAGAATTAAGCGTTCAATCTCCAAGCAGTCAGCTTCAGAGAAACGAGATTTGGATGAAGGAAGGGACCCTGAATCAGGAGATCCTTTCTCAGAGGTAGTCTCCAAGGTGGGAGAGATGACATCTCAACTAGGTATGCAAACCAGATCCTGCGAGGCCACGCAGGGGCTATTAGAATCACCGACGCCCTCTCTTGTTTGATACGAGCAATGACTCGTGGAAGGAGAGCAAACGGAGGAAACAGGTATGACAACCTGAAAACCCAAGGAACAGTTAGAGCATCTATCAGAACTGCCTGCAGATCTCTTGACCTTGAACCGTACCTTGAAAGCCATCAGATCTAACTCTGGCACCCCCCATTTGAGAACTAAGCTAGAAAACACCTCCAGATGCCGTTCCCACTCCCCGGGATGAAAAGTCTGCCTGCTCAAAAAATCCGCTTCCCAGTTGTCTACTCCTGGAATGTGTATGGCAGATAGACAGCAATTGTGGGTCTCTGCCCACTGAAGAATCCGAGCAACCTCCTTCATGGCTAAGGAACTCCAAGTTCCTCCCTGGTGATTGATGTAAGCCACAGAGGTTATGTTGTTTGACTGGAACCTGATAAACTGGGCTGAGGACAACTGAGGCCAAGCCAATAGAGCATTGTAAATTGCCCTCAACTCCAAGATGTTGATGGGAAGAGCAGACTCCTCCCGAATCCAAAGGCCCTAAGCTTTTAACGAGTTCCAGACTGCTCCCCAGCCCAGCAGGCTGGCTTCCGTGGTCACGATCACCCAGGAAGGTCTCCGAAAGTATGTGCCCTGAGACAGATGTTCCTGAGAAATCCACCACGGGAGAGAGTCCCTTGACGACTGATCTATCTCTATTCTCTGAGATAGATCTGCATGGTCGCCATTCCATTGTCTGAGCATGCACAACTGGAGAGCTCTCAAATGGAATTGAGCAAAAGGAATGATGTCCATGGAAGCCACCATCAGACTGATTACCTCCATACATTGAGCCACTGAAGGATAAGCAGTAGCCTGAAGAGAGAGGCAAGAGGAAATGATTTTGTTTTTCTTGACCTCTGTCAGAAAAATATTCATCAATAGAGAATCTATTATGGTCCCTAAGAACACTTACTCTTGTTGCAGGGCAAAGGGAGCTTTTTTCCAGATTCACATTCTATCCGTGGGAACGAAGAAAAGACAACAATATCTCTGTGTGAGATTTTGCTTGTTGAAAAGATGGCGCCTGAACCAATATGTCATCCAGGTAGGGTGCCACAGCAATGCCACGTGAAGGGATCACTGCCAAAAGAGCCCCAAGAACCTTTGAAAAAATTATGTGAGCCGTGGCTAGACCAAATTGAAGGGCCACAAACTGGAAATATTTGTCCAGAATGGCAAATCTCAGGAATCTGTGATGTACCCTGTGAATAGGAATATGAAGATATACATCCTTTAGGTCTATGGTTGTCATGAACTGACCCTCCTTTACTAAAGGAAGAATGGAGCATATAGTCTCCATCTTGAATAATGGAACTTTGAGAAACCTGTTTAGACACTTCAAGTCTAGAATGGGATGGAAAGTTCCCTCTTTTTTGGGAACCACAAATAGGTTGGAGTAAAACCTGAGACCCTGTTCCTGCACTGGAACTGGAACTATCGCTCCCAGGGAGGAAAGATGTTGTATACATTTCAAGAACGCCTCTCTCTTTAACTGGTCTGCAGATAATCTTGAGAGATGGAATCCGCCTCTGGGAGGTAAAGTCTTGAATTACAATTTGTAACCCTAGGATACTATGTTCACAGTCCGGAGATTTGGGACATCTCGTATCCAGGCTTGAGAGAACTGAGAAAGTCTGCCCTACACCTGATCCAATCCCGGATCGGGGGCAAATTCTTCATTCTGATTTGGAAACAGCTGAAGGTATCTTTGATTGATTCCCCTTGGGGAAGGCTTTCCTATGAAGTTACGAAAGGAACGAAAATTACTCTGATGTCCTTTAGGCCTATTCTTCTAATCTTGAGGTAGAAAAGACCGTTTTCCACACGTAATAGACATAATTTCTGCCAAACCGGGTCCAAACAAGGTTTTGCCCTTGTAAGGAATCACCAGAAGCTTGACTTTAGAGGAAACGTCCGCAGACCAGGATTTCAACCATAACGCCCTGCGGGCTAGGGCAGAGAAACTAGAAGTTTTAGCTCCTAGTCTAACAACCTGCAAAATGGCATCTGCAATGAAGGAATTGGCCAACTTAAGAGCTTTAATCTTATCTTGAATTTCATCCAAGGAAGCTTCTACTTGAAGAGAATCAGACAAGGCATTGAACCAATAGGATGTCGCACTAGTCACAATGCCAATCCACACCGCAGGTTGCCATTGGAGACCTTGATGAACATAAATCTTTTTCAAATAAGCCTCCAGCCTCTTGTCCATCGGATCTTCAAAAGAGCAGCTATCCTCAATAGGAATAGTGGTTCTCTTAGCCAGAGTGGAAATGGCCCCTTCAACTTTGGGTACAGTATACCAAGGGTCTTTAATGGAGTCCTCGACAGGAAACATTTTTTAAAAAATGGGAGACACCCCTGATTTCTCCCATTACCTTGAGATAAAACCTCTGAAGTGGAATGTTCATCAAAGAAACTATTAAGTTTACTAGATTTCTTAAGAGTGACAACGACAGGGGTATCCGAGTCATCTAAAGTAGCTAAAACCTCCTTTAACAATACACGAAGATCTTCAAGCTTAAATCTGAAGGATACTACTTCAGTCTCGGAAGAAGGAATTATACTGTACGAATCTGAAATTTCACCCTCAGAAAGTCTGATGTATCTACCTCATCAGACTTATGAGAAAGGGCAACTTGGGAAGCATAACTGAGGACAGGCACCTTACTTCTTTTAAATAAACTCCTCTAGGAATTATAGAGGAACAGCAGGGCACTGCATGTGACGCCATTGAGGCTTGGGACATAGCCGGAGAAAGCTGAGGTATTATTTTAACCGGATAATCCTGAGAGACATTAGGCTCAACAATGTTACCTTTATTTTGCAAAGTTTTCTTGACACATGAAGAAAAAAATTGCATAGGAGCTGCAATTTGTGCATCTAAACATAACAAGCATGAATTCATGAGATCAGGCTCTTGCTCCATATCAGACATGTTGTGGAACAGTAAATAAACGTGTACAGATAAGATTCAAAGATTTTAATATTCAATTAAAATAAGCCAAGGAAAAATATTTTTTTATCCCAAATTAGGATTGATCCCCAGCTAAAATTATGTGAGAAAAGTTAAGAAAAAACATTTAATAAACATCAAATGCACTTCTAAAATACCCCTCAGGCAACCCCACACCTTAAAGGGACAGTCAACCATAGAATTGTTATTGTTTTAAAAGATAGATAATCCCTTTATTACTCATTCCCCAGTTTTGCATAACCAACACAGTTATATTAATGTACTTTTTACCTTTGTGATTACCTTGTATCTAGGAACCTTCTTCCAGCCCCCTGATCACATGACTATGACTGTTTATTATCTATTGTCTAAAATTTAGCATTGTATTGTGCTAGATCTTAAATAACTTTCTGTGCCTGAACACAGTGTTATCTATATGGCCCACGTGTACTTTCTGTCTCTTTGTGTTGAAAAGAGATTTAAAAAGCCTGTGATAAGAGGCAGCCCTCAAAGGCTTAGAAATTAGCATATGAGCCTACCTATGTTTAGTTTAAACTAAGAATACCAAGAGAAAAAAGCAAATTTGATGATAAAAGTAAATTGGAAAGTTGATTAAAATTAAAAGTCCTATCTGAATAATGAAAGTTTAATTTATACTTGACTGTCCCTTTAATTACTGAGGTGCCTTACCGCTACCAATTAAGACCGGATCAACCAGAAATAGAGAAAAATAACTTTTTCCTCAGAAACGTTCTGAAGTAAATCCGGTCATGTGACCGTAACTGCTGAGCTCAAATTACTGCTGTGATACAGAGAGGCACTACTTCCTGGTACACTGAGTGCCAGAAATAACCGTTTTTACAAACCTGACAGTTTAAAATGTTGCATCGTTTTATTTTAAAGCAATGGGGAAATTAATAAGCTGCTGAAATAGAAAATTCAGCCTTATTTTCAGTTTAAATTTGTATTGTGTCAGAAAATAAAGCCTAATAAAAACATTTTACCTTTTTTTTTTAAAGAGTTTAAATGTTAGTCTCACACATGCTACAGTGCATTGTTAAGTGCATGGTCTCTTCAACTGGAAGAAAAAGCACTTACCTGCTCCGCTGTCCGGCATGTAGACAGTTACAAGGTATGAGAGGACACAGTTCCTCACAGAGACCTTTGAAAAAGAAAAAACAGAGTAGTCAACTCTGGCTTTCTAAACTAGGGCAGAAATTGTTAGGAAAATGCAGTAAGTACCTCTTTACAAGTTCCTAACTGCTTTAAAGCCACCACTACCCGACTGCAAGGAATGACGTGGAATAAGGCTATTCCCCAAAACTTGCTTGTAGATGAAAGAGAAATTTTTCTTCAGACACCTAAACTTCACCTCCTCCATGCACCGAAGGCAAAGAGAATGACTGGGGGTTGTGATTAAGGGAGTGATACTTAGCAGTTTAACTGTGGTGCTCTTTGCCTCCTCCTGCTGGCCAGGAGTGATATTCCCAACAGTAATTACTCAAGCTGTGGACTCACCATATCTTAGGAAAGAAATAAAGCCGTATATATTTTATATAAAACTAAACAATAAAGAACTTACCAATAGGTACTCTGCTACTGCAGGAAACTAGCAGGAAGCCAAAACAAGTGCTGAAACGTAACAGTGGATCAGAGGATCTGGAAAAGGAACATATCAACGAACCAACACAAGAAGGCAAAAGACAAGTCCCCGCGACATCCGTGGAAAGGCATATGACAAAATCCCAAATAGGTGAAATATATGCCTCTACCAATACTTCAAATACATCCCTTCAACAATCATCGTACTCTGAGGGGGAATGGGCCTCAACTCAATCTGAGAACCCCTCTAACCGAAGAATCAAATGCACATCTTCATTATTGAACCTACTCCAGCGGAGGCAAAGACAAGACTGAGTTGCCAGTAAGGAGGGATGGGTTTTATAGAGTTCCTAGGATTTTAGAATCTTTGCTTCCTCCTAATGGTAGGGAAAAGTAATTCCCACGAGTAATGCATAGTAGACTCTCACCACCTATATGAAAGTTACTAACAACATTGTTAATTAAAACTCACAGTTTTGGGTACTAGGCAAGTAGACTTGAAATTATGCTACTTCAAGCAATCATCATTTGCTGTCAAGGATGCTTAATTTCTGAGCAAATAAAGTGAATATAATATGGTCAGTTAACTTTAAGTGATTGTAAAGTTTAATGACTAAGTTCACAGTAACTAAAAGTAATCTTAAAAACAGGTTCACTTTTATTCATTAAACTTTACAATCACGCTTTAAAAAAAAAAAATATGCTTACCTGATAAATTTCTTTCTTTCTTGACACGGTGAGTCCACGGATCATCATCAATAACTGTTGGGAATATCACTCCTGGCCAGCAGGAGGCGGCGAAGAGCACCACAGCAAAGCTGTTAAATATCACTCCCCTACCCACAATCCCCCAGTCATTCGACCAAAGGGAAAGGAGAGAAAGGAAGTAACACAAGGTGCAGAGTTGCCTGAGGTTTATATAAAAAGAAACTATGAATACAGTGCGGGCCGTGGACTCCCCGTGTCAAGAAAGAAATAAACTTATCAGGTAAGCATAAATTTTGTTTTATTTCTAATGACACGTAAGTCGACGGATCATCATCAATTACTGTTGGGAACCAATACCCAAGCCAGAGGACACAGATGATAAGGGAGGGACAAGACAGGAACATAAACAGAAGGCACCACTGCTTGAACAACCTTTCTCCTAAAAGAAGCCTCAACCGAAGCAAAAGTATCAAATTTATAGAATTTGGAAAAAGTGTGCAAAGATGACCTAGTTGCAGCCTTGCAAATTTGTTCTAAAGAAGCTTCATTTCATAAGCAGACAGACTTTTCATCCCGGGGAGTGGGAACTTAATTCGGATGTGTGTTCCAGCTTGACCCTCAAGTGGGGACAGCCAGAGTTGGATCTCATGGCTTCTCGTCAGAATGCCAAACTTCCGAGATACGGCTTCCTTGTGGAATGAGCTGTGATTTTCTTAGGAGGTTGCTGTCCAGCAGTCTCATATGCCAAGCGAATAACTCTCTTCAGCCAAAGGGAAAGTGAAGGAGCCGTAGCTTTCTAACCCTTTCCCAGAAAAGCAAACAAACAATGCAGAAGACTGACAAAAGTCCTTAGTTGCCTGCAAATAAAATTTTAGCGCTTGCACAACATCCAGATTAGGCAAAAAGCATTCTTTGTGAGAAAAAGGATTAGGACACAAAGAAGGTACAGCAATTTCCTGATTAATATTCTTGACCGAAACAACCTTGGTCAGGAAACCAAACTTAGTACTCAGAACTACCTTATCAGAGTGAAATATAAGATAAGGGGAGAATCACACTTTAAAGCAGAGAGTTTAGAAACTCTACGAGGAGAGGAAATAGCAACAAGAAACAAAACTTTCCAAGATAACATCTTAATATCTAAAGAATGCATAGGTTCAAACAGAGCCTGTTGTAAAACTTTAAGAACAAGGTTAAGACTCCATGGAGGAGTAACAGGTTTAAACACAGGCTGAATTCTAACCAAGGCCTGACAAAATGATTGCACGTCTGACACATCCACCAAGCGCTTATGTAACAAAATAGACAATGCCGAAATCTGACCCTTTAGAGTACTTGCCGACAAACCCTTCTCCAGACCATCCTGGAGAAAGGACAAAATCCTAGGAATCCTTACTCTACTCCAAGAGTATCCTTTGGATTCACACCAATACAAGTATTACGTCAGATCTTATGGTAAATCCTGCAAGTCACAGGCTTACAAGCCTGAATCAAGGTCTCAAAGACCGACTCTGAAAATACACACTTAGATAAAACTTAGCGTTCAATCTCCAAGCAGTCAGCTTCAAAGAAACGAGATATGGATGAAGGAAGGGACCCTGAAGTAGAAGGTCCTTCCTCAGAGGCAGTCTCCAAGGTGGAAAGGATAACATTTCCACTAGGTCTACATACCAAATCCTGTGGGGCCACGCCGGGGCTATGAGAATCACAGATGCCCTCTCCTGCTTGATTCGAGCAATCACTCTTGGAAGGAGAGCGAACGGAGGAGACAGGTATGCTAGACTGAATTCCAAGGAATTGCCAGAGCATCAATCAGAAATGCCTGCGGATCTCTTGACCTCGAGCCGTATCTCGGAAGTTTGGCATTCTGACGAGAAGCCATGAGATCCAACTCTGGCTGTCCCCACTTGAGGGTCAAGCTGGAACACACATCCGAATTAAGTTCCCACTCCCCGGGATGAAAAGTCTGTCTGCTTAGAAAATCCGCTTTTCAATTGTCCACTCCTGGTATGTGGATCGCAGAAAGACAGCAGTTGTGGGTCTCCGCCAACTGAATAATTCGGGCCACCTCTGTCATAGCCAAGGAACTTCGAGTTCCCCCCTGGTGGTTGATGTAGGCCTCCGAGGTTATGATGTCCAACTGGAATCTGATAAACCGGGCTAAGGCTAACTGAGGCCAGGTCAGAAGAGCATTAGAGATTGCTCTCAGCTCCAATATGTTTATGGGCAGGACTGACATACTGCTCCCCAACCTAGAAGGGTGGCATCCATGTTCACAATCACCCAGGATGGTCTGCGGAAGCAAGGACCCTGGGAGAGATGATCCTGAGATAGCCAGCACGGAAGAGAGTCTATTGACGCCTGATCTAGATCTACATGCGGAGACAGGTCCGTATAGTCCCCTTTCCATTGTCTGAGCATGCATAACTGCAGAGGTCTGAGATGGAACCGAGCAAACGGAATATGTCCATGGAAGCCACCATCAGATCGATTACCTCCATACATTGAGCCACTGATGGCCATGGAGAGGACTGAAGAGCAAGACAAGAGTCGGAAATCTTTCTTTTTCTGACCTACATCAGAAAAATCTTCATTAACAGGGAGTCTATTATGGTCCCTAAAAATACGACCCTTGTAGCTGAAACCAGAAAACTTTTTTCCCGATTCACCTTCCATCCGTGGGATCGAAGAAGAGACAACAAGATCTCCGTATTAGAGTCTGCTTGTTGAAAAGATGGCACCCGAACCAGAATGTCGTCCAGATAAGGTGCCACTGCAATGCCCCGAGATCGAAGCACAGTTAAAATAGCCCCCAGAACCTTTGAAAAAATTCTGTGAGCTGTGGCAAGGCCGAATGCAAGGGCAACGAACTGGAAATGATTGTTCAAAAAGGCGAATCTCAGAAACTTGTGATGGTCCCTGTGAATTGGAACATGAAAGTATGCATCCTTTAGGTCTATGGTTGTCATGAACTGACCCTCAAAGTTCCCTCCTTTTTGGGAACTACGAAAATATTTGAGTAAAATCCCAGACCCCTTTCCTGAAAGGTAACTGGAACTATTGTGGCAAGGTCCTTGACACAATGTAAAAACGCCTCTCTTTTTATCTGGTCTACAGATAATCTGGAGAGGAGAAACCTGCCTCTGGGAGGAAAAGATTTTAAGTCTATTTTGTATCCCTGGGAGACAATGTCCACCGCCCAGGGATCCGGTTCATCTCTTATCCAAGTCTGGGAAAAAAGAGAGAATCTGCCCCCTACAAGATCCGCTTCCGGATCAGGAGCCAACCCTTCATGCTGACTTGGAATCAGCTGAAGGCTTTAGATTGCTTTCCCTTATTCCAGGACTGGTTGGGCTTCCAGGAAGGCTTGGCTTGATCTTGTGTGGAGTAAGGGGAGGAAGATTTGCCTTTAAAGTTCCGAAAAGGAAAGAAAAGAACCCTTCCCTCCAGTAATATCTGAGATAATTTCCGCTAAACCAGGTCCAAACAAGGTCTTACCCTTGTAAGGAATAGCCATGAGCTTAGATTTAGATGAAACATCCGCAGACCAGGACTTCAACCACAAGGCCCTGCAGGTTAGGACTGCAAAACCAGAAATGTTGACTCCCAGTTTAATAACCTTTAAGGAAGCATCTGTAATAAAGGAATTGGTTAACTTGAGAGCCTTAATCCTGTCTGGATCTCATCAAGAGGGGTATCCGTCTGAAGAGATTCAGACAACGCATCAAACCAGTAAACTGTAGCCCTGGTAACAGTGGCGATACACACCGCAGGTTGCCATTGTAGACCCTGGTGGACATATACCTTTTTTAGTAAAGCCTCCAAATTTGTATCCATTGGATCTTTCAAAGAACAACTATCCTCTATGGAAATAATAATCCTCTTGGTCAAAGTGGAGATTGCTCCTTCTACCTTAGGAACTGTCTGCCACGACTCCTTAATAGAATCCGCTATAGAAAACATCTTCTTAAAAATAGGAGATGGAGAATAGGGAATACCAGGTCTTTCCCATTCTCGGGCAATAATCTTCGCAGCACGGTCAGGAACCGGAAAAATCTCAACCGCGGAGGGAATATCAAAGTATTTGTTCAATTTATTAGACTTTTAAGGATAGACTACAATAGTTCTGTCGGAGTCGTCCAAAGTACCCAAAACCTCCTTAAGTAACAAGCGAAGGTGTTCTAGCGTAAATCTGAAGGATACCACTTCAGCATCAGAAGAAGGAATTACACTGTCTGAGTCTGAGATTTCCCCCTCAGATGCTACCGACATGTCTTCTTCCTCAGGCTTATGGGAAGGGACACTCTGGATAGCCAGAACTTGATCAGAAACTAACAGTTTCCATAAAATGTCCTTTTATGCAACATGGAGAAAGCTGACAAGGCCTCTGACACCGCAAGGGATACCTGGGAAGCAATGTCTTGTAGAGAAAATCCTACAGGATTGCAAGAGGAAACACAGGGCACTGCATGTGGAGACTGAAAATTTTTGGGACGCTTGAGGAGAAAGCTGTGGCATATCTGCAACAGGAGACACCTGAACAGCATTTACCTGGGATAATGGTGGCTAATGGTCAAATATTTTATCTCTATAACTTAAAGTTCTCTCAATGCATGAGGAACAAAAATGAACTAGGGGTTCCACCTGAGCATCCAAACATAACTAACAAGCAGCAACTTCATCTGGGATAATGGTTTGAAAAGCCTCTTGATCCATCTTATGTAATAAATAAGGATAAAGTGTAAACATTATTTATTTGAAAATAAAAAATAAATGTGTACTGTGTCTTTAAATAGAAATGTGTGTTAGCGCAACAAACCAAATAGACCTCAGGCTACCTATACACCTCAGTAGTTTTACTGAGGTGCCTACCTGTTCTGCAGCTCACAGAGTGACTTCCTTCACAGACAAAGCAATCCCCTTTTCAAATACAGAGCGGTTACAGAGCCTTAAAGGGACACTGAACCCAATTTTTTTCTTTCGAGATTCAGATAGAGCATGAAATTTTAAGCAACTTTCTAATTTACTCCTATTATCACATTTTCTTCATTCATTTGGTATCTTTATTTGAAATTCAAGAATGTAAGTTTAGATGCCGGCCCATTTTTGGTGAACAACCTAGGTTGTCCTTGCTGATTGGTGGATAAATTCATCCACCAATAAAAAAGTGCTGTCCAGAGTTCTGAAACATAAAAAAAACTTAGATGCCTTCTTTTTCAAATAAAGATAGGAAGAGAATGAAGAAAAATTGATAACAGGAGTAAATTAGAAAGTTGCTTAAAATTACATGCTCTATCTGAATCACAAAAGAAAAAAAATTGGGTTCAGTGTCCCTTTAACTGCTGAAAAAATGGCTTACAACAGTAATCTCCATGACCAAAAGTTAAAGTAAAAAAAACTACTATAACACACTGAGCCACCATAAATCCCCTCACAGTCTCAATGCCCAAACTGCCTAAAAGAAACCCCAAACATGAAGGTTTAATAAAGTCCCATATTAAATAAGACAGCTTTTAGCTGTAACAAGTGCCAGCAATCTCCTTGCAAAAGAAAATTAAAATGGCACATACCTGAAAGTGTTGTCCAGCAGCAGGAAAGCTCACCTGGTTTGAGAGGGTGCAGCACCTCACATGGACCTGTGAAGAGAGAAAAACTGAGTAAACCTACTCAGGTTTTCTAGTTAGGGCAGCAGATTCTTGAGAAAACACACCTGTACCTGACAAGTTCTCAAGTGCTCAAAAGCCACCACTGTCCTACTGAAGAGACTGATGTGGACTAAGCTAGACCCCAGAAAGTAACAGAGTAAGCTTACTCTGCTAAAAAAATAATAAAATCTTGATTGAAGAAAACTTCTTATCCGACACCTATTCTTCACCTCCTCCTTGCACTACAGGCAAAGAGAATGACTGGGGGATTGTGGGTAGGGGAGTGATATTTAACAGCTTTGATGTGGTGCTCTTTGCCTCCTCCTGCTGGCCAGGAGTGATATTCCCAATAGTAATTGATGATGATCCGTGGATTCACTGCGTCATTTGAAAGAAAAAAATACATACCTTTGCGTTATGGTTAACATACCGCCAATCCTTCACCCGCAGCTTCTGCTTTCATTAGCATATCAATGACTATCCGGGTTTCATCCAATCGAGCTTGACGCCAAAGAGGGCACACAACGATTGGAGGAAGCTGAATTCGTCATTTATCTGCTAAAGAAAGCTGGAGCTGCCGGGCGTTTATCATAACGCAAAGATAAGCGTCATTGAAAAGTTTAATGAATGAAAGTGCCCCTGTTTTTAAGATTACTTTTAGTTACCGGGCAATTATTCATTAAACATTACAATTACTTTAACACTGGCCCCATAGAAAAGGTGAATGCAAATTATTTGTTGCACATTGTCACCAGGGAATGTAGGTGCTGCAACTCTGTTGAAGCAGTGGAGCCCAGCAGACTTCCTAACTTTTCTTGCTGTTAATATATTAAAGTGACATTAATTACAAATTGTAAACTACATGATCATGAACCTTCATATCGGTAAACAATTTAGCAATGAAAACTTTAGCTTTATTTTGTCAAATTAGTATTTTCTTTTATGGTTTTCTTTTCACTGATAACCCTGTCTTCCAGAACAAAAGAACCCTTGCTAACCAATCACAAACTAATATGCAGATATATCATGTGCACATGTGCAGTTACTGGGCTGCCTGCCTTATTTCCTTCTGTCTTAAAGGGACATGAAACCCATTTTTTTTTCTCTTATGACTCAGATAAAGCATAATTATTATTATTTTTTTAAAGTCCAATTAACTTCTATTATCAATTTTGCTTCATTCTCTTTAGATCCTTTCTTCAAGAAGCAAATCACAAGAGGCATATATATGCAGCCAACAATCAGCAGCTAGCACTTGGGTCTTGAGCCTACCTAGGTATGCTTTTCAAAAAAGGGTACCAAGATAAAAAATTAAATTAGATAAAAGAAGTAAATTGGAAATTTGTTTAAAAACTTAAATGATGCTTACCTGATAATTTTCTTCTGTACGGGGAGAGTCCACAGCTGCATTCATTACTTTTGGGAAATACAGAACCTGGCCACCAGGTGGAGGCAAAGACACCCCAGCCAAATTAGAGATCACTCTAAATTCTGTACTCCACGAAGCACAAAAGCCTCTGAGGAGATAAAAGTCACACTCATTAGAAGCACACACATAAACACCTCTCCATGAACAATGGCAAGGGATAACAACAAACAAACGTCCACACCACATTCTGCCTAACTAATAGAAGGGAAGAATCAGATAAGAAGGTCTGAAAGAACCTCCAGAAACAATCCTTGAAGAGACAAGGACAAAACAGAGAGAGAAGCCCCCAGCATAACTCGAAAAAGAGCGGTTTCCAGGCTGCAAGAGGACAAAGTCTCGTAGAAAATACTCTACCGACGGAGAAGAGCAAAGAAAACGAAAAATTCCAGATTACCTTCCACGTGGATCTAAAAGGAGCCAATGTAAAGCCTTAACCAGAACCGAAGTCCCAGAAGGAAAAAAGGTAGAACAAGACTACCTTAACATAGACAGCAAACTAGCAGAAAGAAACTGAACACCCGTAGGAAAGAAAGAAACCCCGGGAGCAGAACAGCAACAGAATAGTAACATCCATTTACACAACAAACGAAAGCCGCAGGCTTCCATGGGATAGGCAGTCAGACTAAACGTCAAACCCTAGTAACTAGCCAACCGAATAGCTAGCAAACTTGCACCAGGACATTACTGGAAAGGAACAAGAGAAAAAACTCAGAAAGCAGGGCGGAGCAACTCCCCCCCAACTAGAAAACAGAGTAAGGGAGGACAACATAATTTATGTAAGAACTTACCTGATAAATTCATTTCTTTCTATTGGCAAGAGTCCAGGAGCTAGTGACGTATGGGATATACATTCCTACCAGGAGGGGCAAAGTTTTCCAATCCTCAAAATGCCTATAAATACACCCCTCACCACACCCACAATTCAGTTTAACGAATAGCCAAGAAGTGGGGTGATAAGAAAGGAGTGAAAGCATCAACAAGGAATTGGAATAATTGTGCTTTATACAAAAAATCATAACCACCACAAAAAAGGGTGGGTCTCATGGACTCTTGCCAATATGAAAGAAATGAATAAAGACAGCCAATTCCGCTGAAAAAACAATCCACAACCCAAATCAAAAGTTTTAATCTTTATAATGAAAAACTGAAATTATAAGCAGAAGAATCAGACTGAAACAGCTGCCAGAAGTAATTTTCTACCAAAAACTGCTTCTGAAGAAGAAAAAACATCTAAATGGTAGAATTTAGTAAAAGTATGCAAAGAAGACCAAGTTGCTGCTTTGCAAATCTGAACAACAGAAGCTTCATTCTTAAAAGCCCAGGAAGTAGAAACTGACCTAGTAGAATGAGCCGTAATCCTTTGAGGCGGGGATTTACCCGACTCCACATAAGCATGATGAATCAAAAGCTTTAACCAAGACGCCAAAGAAATGGCAGAAGCCTTCTGACCTTTCCTAAAACCAGAAAAGATAACAAATAGACTAGAAGTCTTTCTGAAATCTTAGTAGCTTCAACATAATATTTCAAAATTCTGACCACATCCAAAGAATGTAAGGATCTTTCCAAAGAATTCTTAGGATTTAGGACGCAAGGAAGGAACAATAATTCCTCTATTAATGTTGTTAGAATTCACAACTTGAGGTAAAAATTTAAATAAAGACAGCAAAACCACCTTATCCTGATGAAAAATCAGAAAAGGAGACTCACAAGAAAGAGCAGATAATTAAAAAACTCAAAAGAGATGGCCAAAAGGAACAATACTTTCCATGAAAGTAATTCAATGTCTAAAGAATGCATATGCTCAAACGGAAGAGCCTGCTAAGCCCTCAGAACCAAATTAAGACTCCAAGGAGGAGAAATTGGCTTACTGACAGGCTTGATACGAACCAAAGCCTGAACAAAACAATGAATATCAGAAAGATTAGCAATTTTTTCTGTGAAACAGCACAGAAAGAGCAGAGATTTGTCCTTTCAAGGAACTTGCAGACAAAACCTTATGAAGAAACTATAAAATCCTAGGAATTCTAAAAAAAGAATGCCAAGAGAAATTATGAGAAGACCAGAAGGAAAAGCAACAAATTGGTAATGCTTGTCAAAAAAAGAGAATCTCAGAAAATGAAAATAATCTGAATGAAAACAGAAGAAGATATGCATCTACTGTATCTATTGTACACAAATAATGCCCTTACTGACCAAAAAGGCAGAATAGACCATATAAACACCATTCTGAAAGAAGGAACTCTTATATGACAAATCAAAAAGATTTTCTATCTTTGGGACAATGAATAGTTTTGAACAAAACCTCAAACCCTGTTCCTGAAATGGAACTGGTATGAATACCCCAGATAACTCCAGGTCTGAGCAGCGCCTTGAGACCCCAACGGGTAACTGGCCACGTCTCACAAGTACCCAACACATACAGGTCTGAAACATACTTCAGAAAAGTGTGAGCCTTTACTGGAATAGCTGGAATATGATAGAGAGAAAAAAACTTCTCACAGGCGGTTTTACTCTGAATCCTATTCAGTACCCCAATCTAAGAAGTTTGGACCGAATTGAACCAAACAAATTTAAAAAAGTCAAAACCTGCCCCTTACCAGCTTAGCTGGAATAAAAAACCACACCTACATGCAAATTTGGGGGGCTGACTTTCATCTTTTAAATATCTTAAATTCATTCCATGTTGAAGAAAGCTTCCAATTATAAACATGTTACTTGGGGAAGAATTAGGATTCCGTTCCTTATTAAGAACAAACTAATATAAGCTTAAGATTTACTCTTAGAACTCAATCTTGAAGCAACAAAAAACTCCCTTCCCCAGAGTAACAAAAAATTGAATCCAATTGTGAACCAAATAATTGATTACCTTGGAAAAAAAGAAATATGGATTTTAGAAATCAAATTAGCATTCCAAGATTAAGTCACAAAGTTCTTCTAGCTAAAAATAGCTAAAGACATAGATTAAACCTCAATTGTGAAAATATAAAAAAAATGACGACACAAATGAAATTATTAGCATGTTGATCAACTTAACAATGCTAAAACAAATCATAATCCAATACTTGTTGCACTAAAGTATCCAACCAGAAAGTTGAAGCATTTGCAACATCAGCCAAATAAATTGCAGGCCTAATAAAAGGACCTGAAATAAAATATTTTTCCTTAAATAAGATACAAGTTTCCCATCTGAAGGAAAAAAATAAATACTATTTTCTATAGGAATAGTAGTATGTTTAGCAAGAGTAGAGATAGCCCCATTAACTTTGGGGATCTTCCTCAAAACTTTAAACTAAATGCCGGCAAAGGATACAATTTAAAAACCTTAAAGAAGGAATAAAAGAAGTCCCAGGCCTATTCCATTCCCTAGTATCATGAACTGGGAAAAAAACCTCTGAAGAAACCACAGGAGGTTAATGAGCAGAATTTAAATGTTAGCTTGTCTTAAATCAAAAGAACTAGACTCCTTAATATCCAATATAATCAACACCTTTTCAACAACGAATGTACTCTATTTAAAAATAAAAAAGTAGATTTGTTAGTGTCAAATATCTGATGAAGTATATTCTAAATGAGAAAAAACATCATCAGAGAAGGATAATTCAGTATGGTGTCGGTCATTTAAAAATTCATCAACTAAATGATAAGTTTAAAAAGACCTATAAATTTTATTAGAAGGCGGGATGTCAGACAAAGCCTTTAGAATAGAATCAGAAAAACATTCTCATAGATTCCTAGGTATATCTTGTACATTAGATGTAAAAAGAATAGCAATAGATAATGCATAAATACTAATGGACTCTGCATGTAAAAGTTTATCATGATAACTTATTACAAACCATAGCTAAAGATAAAATTCATAACATTAAAATTAATGAACTTAGCTTTGGTAGGACTGATATCAGTCATCAGGAATCCAACAGTATTTTCTAATACAGGAGCAGTTTTTGGAATATCTTGCAATATGTAATAGAAAAACAACATATAAAGCAAAATTATCAAATTCCTTAAATGACAGTTTCAGGAATGGGAAAAAATGCAAATAGAACAAGCCTCTAGAAACTAAAAAGTGAGACTTAAATAATGTAAAAAAACTGGAGCCAAGTATGACGCCCACATATTTTTTGGCGCCAAAAAAGTCTGTAATGAACACGAGAGTCAAAAATGACGCAACTATGTGAAAACTTCCGCCGTCAACCATGACGCCGGAAATGACGTCATTGACGTCAGACAAACGTCAATCTCGCGCCAAAAATTACGCAATAAATTCTAGCATTTTTTGCACCCGCGAGCCTAACAGCCCGCAATGTAAAGGAAAAAAGTCAATTGAAAATTTTAGGTAAGAAAAATATTTCATTCATATGCATTTTCCCAAAAAATGAAACTGACAGTCTGAAAGAAGGAAAAATAAACTGATTGACCTGAATCATGGCAAGTATAAAACATATATTTAGAACTTTACATATAAAGTGCCAAACTATAGCTGAGAGTGTCATAAATAAAATAAGACTTACATACCCAAAGACACTCATCTACATAAAGTAGATAGCCAAACCAGTACTGAAACGAGAATCAGTAGAGGTAATGGTATATAAGAGTATATCGTCGATCTGAAAAGGGAGGTAGGAGAAGAAATCTCTACGACCGATAACAGAGAACCTATGAAATAGATCCCGTAGAGGAAGACCATGGTATTCAAATAGGCAATACTCTCTTCACATCCCTCTGACATTCACTGCACTCTGAGGAGGAAAACCGGGCTTCAGCCTGCTGCGAAGCGCATATCAACGTAGAAATCTAGCACAAACTTACTTCACCACCTCCATGGGAGGCAAAGTTTGTAAAACTGAATTGTGGGTGTGGTGAGGGGTGTATTTATAGGCATTTTGAGGTTTGGGAAACTTTGCCCCTCCTGGTAGGAATGTATATCCCATACGTCACTAGCTCATGGACTCTTGCCAATTACATGAAAGAAAACACCCTGACCAATAAGGAAGAACAAACTACCTGCTAAGGGAAGATTCTAAAACCAACTGCAAGGCCTCCCAACCTAAGTAAGGATCCTTCGGGAGACAAGATACGTGGTCGATGCCCAAAAAGAGCAGTCAGAATTCCTGACCTCTTCCTGACCTCAGATCGAACAGTCCTATCCCAGAAGCGACTGTCAATGTCCCAAAGGACAAGAAAGATTAAAAATTCCCAGCATCGACAAGGCCTGGAGATCAGATAATGAATCTCCAACCACGAGTTCCTAAAGGAAGAAGCAGGAAGGAAGCACCGACACCCAGAGAGACTAACTCGGGATCCAGGATACCTATCCTCATTAACCCCTTTAGAAACCCGAAGGGAGGGTACACTGCAGACAAAAGAAAAAACCCTCGACCCATTGAACTCCTAGAGTCAGATGAGGAAACTACCTCAGGAGGAGCCAACTGGATAGGCGTAGTAGAGTAGATCCTCCCAAATAGAAGGAATACAAAGAAAACTAGGAATATTCCAGTAAAGAAATTTCCAGGAAAAACTTCCTCCATCACTCTAGAAGAGAAAAAAAAAGAACTGCCCCAGTAGGAACAAGGAGATTTTCCCAGGACCGGGAAAACAAGCCTACTACTCTATGCTGGACAGATCCAAGACTATTAAAATCTGGAAAACCAGATTAACTAAAATGCCAAGTCAAGGACTAGGTTTAAAAACCGGACCTCCAAAACCAGGTGCCGGATCAAGATCAAAAACCTTGCGGAACAAACACAAAGTTAACTGTAACTGAAAATTTCAAAATTAATGAACTTAGCTTTGGTAGGACTGATATCAGTCATCAGGAATCCAACAGTATTTTCTAATACAGGAGCAGTTTTTGGAATATCTTGCAATATGTAATAGAAAAACAACATATAAAGCAAAATTATCAAATTCCTTAAATGACAGTTTCAGGAATGGGAAAAAATGCAAATAGAACAAGCCTCTAGAAACTAAAAAGTGAGACTTAAATAATGTAAAAAAACTGGCGCCAAGTATGACGCCCACATATTTTTTGGCGCCAAAAAAGTCTGTAATGAACACGAGAGTCAAAAATGACGCAACTATGTGAAAACTTCCGCCGTCAACCATGACGCCGGAAATGACGTCATTGACGTCAGACAAACGTCAATCTCGCGCCAAAAATTACGCAATAAATTCTAGCATTTTTTGCACCCGCGAGCCTAACAGCCCGCAATGTAAAGGAAAAAAGTCAATTGAAAATTTTAGGTAAGAAAAATATTTCATTCATATGCATTTTCCCAAAAAATGAAACTGACAGTCTGAAAGAAGGAAAAATAAACTGATTGACCTGAATCATGGCAAGTATAAAACATATATTTAGAACTTTACATATAAAGTGCCAAACTATAGCTGAGAGTGTCATAAATAAAATAAGACTTACATACCCAAAGACACTCATCTACATAAAGTAGATAGCCAAACCAGTACTGAAACGAGAATCAGTAGAGGTAATGGTATATAAGAGTATATCGTCGATCTGAAAAGGGAGGTAGGAGAAGAAATCTCTACGACCGATAACAGAGAACCTATGAAATAGATCCCGTAGAGGAAGACCATGGTATTCAAATAGGCAATACTCTCTTCACATCCCTCTGACATTCACTGCACTCTGAGGAGGAAAACCGGGCTTCAGCCTGCTGCGAAGCGCATATCAACGTAGAAATCTAGCACAAACTTACTTCACCACCTCCATGGGAGGCAAAGTTTGTAAAACTGAATTGTGGGTGTGGTGAGGGGTGTATTTATAGGCATTTTGAGGTTTGGGAAACTTTGCCCCTCCTGGTAGGAATGTATATCCCATACGTCACTAGCTCATGGACTCTTGCCAATTACATGAAAGAAAACACCCTGACCAATAAGGAAGAACAAACTACCTGCTAAGGGAAGATTCTAAAACCAACTGCAAGGCCTCCCAACCTAAGTAAGGATCCTTCGGGAGACAAGATACGTGGTCGATGCCCAAAAAGAGCAGTCAGAATTCCTGACCTCTTCCTGACCTCAGATCGAACAGTCCTATCCCAGAAGCGACTGTCAATGTCCCAAAGGACAAGAAAGATTAAAAATTCCCAGCATCGACAAGGCCTGGAGATCAGATAATGAATCTCCAACCACGAGTTCCTAAAGGAAGAAGCAGGAAGGAAGCACCGACACCCAGAGAGACTAACTCGGGATCCAGGATACATATCCTCATTAACCCCTTTAGAAACCCGAAGGGAGGGTACACTGCAGACAAAAGAAAAAACCCTCGACCCATTGAACTCCTAGAGTCAGATGAGGAAACTACCTCAGGAGGAGCCAACTGGATAGGCGTAGTAGAGTAGATCCTCCCAAATAGAAGGAATACAAAGAAAACTAGGAATATTCCAGTAAAGAAATTTCCAGGAAAAACTTCCTCCATCACTCTAGAAGAGAAAAAAAAAGAACTGCCCCAGTAGGAACAAGGAGATTTTCCCAGGACCGGGAAAACAAGCCTACTACTCTATGCTGGACAGATCCAAGACTATTAAAATCTGGAAAACCAGATTAACTAAAATGCCAAGTCAAGGACAAGGACTAGGTTTAAAAACCGGACCTCCAAAACCAGGTGCCGGATCAAGATCAAAAACCTTGCGGAACAAACACAAAGTTAACTGTAACTGAAAATTTCCATACCCTTCAAGGGGTCTTGAACTCTGATCTCTCATGATGTATTCCAGTGGCTGTCCACTAAGCCTCAAAAAGGCCTCTAAGATAACACCCACAAAGTCTGAAGACAAAGGAAGGACCCAAAATAGAGAAGAACTCCATGATTAGGGGAATATGACAGTCTCTAAAGATTCAGTCTGCATCAACCCTCAGAAAACCTACAGCTCAAAGAATTAACGAATGAACGATAATCCTAAAAACTCCTATCAGTTGACGGCAAGAGAGACTGCATAACAATTACCCAGATCCCCAAGTATATAGGATCAAAAAGGAGGATATTGAATGGACAAAAAACGAAAACCAAGTCCGCAACCAGATGACCGAAAGTCCTACCCCAAAAGGCCAGGGGAAGCAAAAAGCATAGCAATCCTCAAAAAAAGAGGAAAGAAACACTGGTGAAAAGATCTTCCAATACACAAGGAGTACAAATAGGGGGGGGGGAATAATCGCACTCTACACCAGGTACTGGAGATCTCCAAGCAGTCATCTGATCCTTCCCCCTCGGGAAGGGAGGACTCTAACTTCTGTCCAAGGACCTCAGGAACTACAAATATACTGCCATAGCAGAATTCGTAATCCCAGCAAACCACGTAAGCTATGCAGGGACAAAAACACTTAGTATCGAGTATGACCAACATCGGACGCCCCACCAAGATGAAATAAAGTAGGACCTGCCTGATATCTAAGATAGAAGGGCCTCCTATAACTTGTAGAAACAAGAAAAACAACCTTGTAACAAGAGGTAAGCAAACTTAGTACCCAAACAGGACCAGCCTGTTGCCAAGCATACAAAATGTCTGATATAACTTCAACAGAACAGAGTGACCTAGTACCCAACCAGGACCAGCTTGCTGACCAGGGTACAACCGAACTGTTCAAGGGCTAACTGAAAGTTCAAAACCCTAGCAGGGCTAGACTAAACAAAACAGACAAACGACAGACAAATAAGCACTGAGGCTTAAACATTGTCATAAAATAATTTATTTATTTTTTGGACTTCCACCGGAAGTAACATCTAATGCAACCATGAAATTGCTAGCATCAAAATCCCAGAGAAAAAGGAATTTCCCTAACAAGGAAAATCTACAACAGCCACAAGCTCCAAAATAAAGAAAGAAAAAAAAAGACACATCCGAACCGGATAAAAAGAAAAACATAATTTATGTAAGAACTTACCTGATAAATTCATTTATTTCATATTGCCAAGAGTCCATGAGCTAGTGACGTATGGGATATACAATCCTACCAGGAGGGGCAAAGTTTCCCAAACCTCAAAATGCCTATAAATACACCCCTCACCACACCTACAATTCAGTTTAACGAATAGCCAAGTAGTGGGGTGATAAAATAAAGAGTAAAAAATCATACAAAAATGAGGAACTGGAAATATAATTGTGCTTTTATACAAAAAATCATAACTCCCAGAAAAAGGATGGGTCTCATGGACTCATGCCAATATGAAAGAAATTAATTTATCAGGTAAGTTCTTACATAAATTATGTTTTCTTTTATGTAAATGGCAAGAGTCCATGAGCTAGTGACGTATGGGATAGAAATACCCAAGATGTGGAAGTCCACAGAAGAGTCACTAGAAAGGGAGGGATAAAATAAAAACAGCCATTTTCCGTTGAAAAAAATTAAATCCAAAAAAGTTTTTCTCATAAATTGAAAGAGAAAAACATAAAACATTAGCAGAAGAATCAAACTGAAACAGCTGCCAGAAAAATTTTTCTACCAAAGACTACTTCAGAAGAAGCAAATACATCAAAATGGTAAAATGTAGTAAATGTATGCAAAGAAGACCAAGTTGCTGCTTTGCAAATCTGATCAACTGAAGCTTCATTTTTAAAAGCCCAAGAAGTGGAGACTGATCTGGTAGAATGATCTGTGATCCTATGAGGTGGGGACTGTCCTGCCTACAAATAAGCTTTATTAATCAAAAGCTTCAACCAAGATGCCAAAGAAATGGCAGAAGCTTTCTGCCCTTTCCTAGAACCAGAGAAGACAACAAATAGACTAGAAATCTTCCTGAAATCTTTAGTAGCTTCAACATAATATTTCAAAGCTCTTACAACATCCAAAGAATGCAAAGATCTTTCAAGAGCATTCTTGGGATTAGGACACAAGGAAGGAACAACAATTTCCCTACTAATTTTGTTAGAATTCACAAACTTAGGAAGAAATTTAAACGAAATCCGCAAAACAGCCTTATCCTGATGGAAAATCAGAAAGAGAGACTCACAAGAGAGAGCAGACAATTCAGAAACTCTTCTAGCTGAAGAGATAGCCAAAAGAAACAACACTTTCCAAGAAAGTAGTTTAATATCCAAACATGCATAGGCTCAAAAGGAGGAGCCTGCAAAGTCTTCAAAACCAAATTAAGATTTCAAGGAGGAGAGATTTATTTAATAACAGGCTTGATACGAACCAAAGCCTGAACAAAACAGTGAATATCAGGAAGCTTAGCAATCTTTCTATTAAATAAAACAGAAAGAGCAGTGATTTGTCCCTTCAAAGTACTTGCAGACAAACCTTTATCTAAACCACCCTGAAGAAACTGTAAAATTCTTAAAGAATGCAAGGAGAATTTATGAGAAGAACACCATGAAATATAGGTTTTCCAAACTCGATAATAAATCTTTCTTGAAAAAGACTAACAAGCCTGTAGCACAGTATTAAACACTGAGTCAGAGAAACCTCTATTACTAAGCGTTCAATTTCCATACCTTCAAATTTAACGATTTGAGATGCTGATGGATAAACGGCCCTTGAAACAGGTCTGTTCTTAGAGGAAGTAGCCAAGGCTGGGAACTGGACATCCGAATAAGATCCGCAAACCAAAACCTGTGAGACCACGCTGGTGCTATCAGAAACACATACGATTGTTCCATAATGATCTTGGAGATCACTATTGGAAGAAGAATTAGAGGCGGAAAGATACAAGCAGGTTGGTAAAACCAAGAAACTGCTAAAGCATCCATCATCTCCACCTGAGGATCCCTGGACCTGGACAGGCACCTGGGAAGTTTCTTGTTTAGATGAGAAGCCATCAGATGTATTTCTGGAAGACCCCACATCTGTACAATCTGACAAAATACATCTGGATGGAGAGACCACTCCCCCGGATGTAAGGTCTGACGGCTGAGATAATCTGCTTCCCAATTGTCTACATCTGGGAAGCAGATCTAGAAATTAGACAAGAGCTGGATTCTGCCCAAGAAAGTATCTGAGATACTTCTTTCATAGCTAGGGGACTGCGAGTCCCACCCTGTTGATTGACATATGCCACAGTTGTGATATTGTCTGTCTGAAAACAAATGAATGGTGGAGGCCAAACCTGAAGAGCCCTGAAAATAGCGTGGGGTTCTAAAATATTGATTGGTAACCTCGCCTCTTCAGGTTTCCAAACCCCTTGTGCTGTCATAAAAATCCCCAGACAGCTCCCCAACCTGAAATACTTGAATCTGTTGTGATCAGTCCAGGTAGGACGAACAAAAGAGGCCCCCTGAATTAAACAATGATGGTCTAACCACCAAGTCAGAGAGAGTTGAATGCTGGGATTTATGTATATCAATTGTGATATCCAAGTATAATCCCTGCACCATTGATTCAGCATACAAAGCTATAGAGGTCTCATGTGAAAACGATGCTGCACTCATGAGATCTAAAACTTCCATGCACATAGCCACTGAAGAGAATGATCGAGACTGAAGGTTTCAACAAGCTGAAACCAATTTCATTTGTCGCTTGTCTGTTAAGGACAGAGTCATGGACACTGAATCTATCTGGAAACCAAAAAAGTGACCCTTGTCTGAGAAATCAAGAAACTCTTTGGTAAATTGATCCTCCAACCATGTCTTTGAAGAAACAACACTAGTTGATTTGTGTGAGATTCGGCTAAATGTAAAGACTGAGCTAGAACCAAAACATTGTTTAAATAAGGAAACACTGCAATACCCTGTCCTCTGATTACAGATAGAAGGGCACCGAGAACCTTTGAAAAGATCCTTGGTGCTGTTGCAAGGCCAAATGGAAGAGCGACAAATTGGTAATGCTTGTCTAGAAAAGAGAATCTCAGAAACCGATAGTGGTCTGGATGAATCGGAATGTGAAGATATGCATCCTGTAAGTCTATCGTGGACATATAATGACCTTGCTGAACAAAAGGCAAAAACATAATTTATGTAAGAACTTACCTGATAAATTCATTTCTTTCATATTAGCAAGAGTCCATGAGCTAGTGACGTATGGGATATACATTCCTACCAGGAGGGGCAAAGTTTCCCAAACCTTAAAATGCCTATAAATACACCCCTCACCACACCCACAATTCAGTTTAACGAATAGCCAAGAAGTGGGGTGATAAGAAAAAAGTGCGAAAGCATATAAAATAAGGAATTGGAATAATTGTGCTTTATACAAAATCATAACCACCACAAAAAAAGGGCGGGCCTCATGGACTCTTGCTAATATGAAAGAAATGAATTTATCAGGTAAGTTCTTACATAAATTATGTTTTCTTTCATGTAATTAGCAAGAGTCCATGAGCTAGTGACGTATGGGATAATGACTACCCAAGAAGTGGATCTTTCCACACAAGAGTCACTAGAGAGGGAGGGATAAAATAAAGACAGCCAATTCCTGCTGAAAATAATCCACACCCAAAATAAAGTTTAATGAAAAACATAAGCAGAAGATTCAAACTGAAACCGCTGCCTGAAGTACTTTTCTACCAAAAACTGCTTCAGAAGAAGAAAATACATCAAAAATGGTAGAATTTAGTAAAAGTATGCAAAGAGGACCAAGTCGCTGCTTTGCAGATCTGGTCAACCGAAGCTTCATTCCTAAACGCCCAGGAAGTAGAAACTGACCTAGTAGAATGAGCTGTAATTCTCTGAGGCGGAGTTTTACCCGACTCAACATAGGCAAGATGAATTAAAGATTTCAACCAAGATGCCAACGAAATGGCAGAAGCTTTCTGGCCTTTTCTAGAACCGGAAAAAATAACAAATAGACTAGAAGTCTTACGAAAAGATTTCGTAGCTTCAACATAATATTTCAAAGCTCTAACAACATCCAAAGAATGCAACGATTTCTCCTTAGAAATCTTAGGATTAGGACATAATGAAGGAACCACAATTTCTCTACTAATGTTGTTGGAATTCACAACTTTAGGTAAAAATTCAAAAGAAGTTCGCAACACCGCCTTATCCTGATGAAAAATCAGAAAAGGAGACTCACAAGAAAGAGCAGATAATTCAGAAACTCTTCTGGCAGAAGAGATGGCCAAAAGGAACAAAAAACTTTCCAAGAAAGTAATTTAATATCCAATGAATGCATAGGTTCAAATGGAGGAGCTTGAAGAGCCCCCAGAACCAAATTCAAACTCCAAGGAGGAGAAATTGACTTAATGACAGGCTTTATACGAACCAAAGCTTGTACAAAACAATGAATATCAGGAAGAATAGCAATCTTTCTGTGAAAAAGAACAGAAAGAGCAGAGATTTGACCTTTCAAGGAACTTGCGGACAAACCCTTATCTAAACCATCCTGAAGAATACTGTAATATTCTCGGTATTCTAAAAGAATGCCAAGAAAAAT
This sequence comes from Bombina bombina, assembly GCF_027579735.1. NCBI lineage: Eukaryota > Metazoa > Chordata > Amphibia > Anura > Bombinatoridae > Bombina > Bombina bombina. The sequence continues at coordinate 637,131,835 of NC_069501.1, read as the reverse complement.
GATGAGAAAGACACCAAGAAATATAAGTCTTCCAGACTCTATAATATATCTCTCTGGATACAGATGTACGAGCCTGTAACATAGTATTAATCACAGAGTCAGAGAAACCTCTTTGACCAAGAATCAAGCGTTCAATCGCCATACCTTTAAATTTAAGGATTTCAGATCCTGATGGAAAAAAAGGACCTTGAGACAAAAGGTCTGGTCTTAACGGAAGAGTCCACGGTTGGCAAGAGGCCATCCGGACAAGATCCGCATACCAAAACCTGTAAGGCCATGCCGGAGCTACCAGCAGAACAAACGAGCATTCCTTCAGAATCTTGGAGGTTACTCTTGGAAGAAGAACTAGAGGCGGAAAGATATAGGGAGGATGATACTTCCAAGGAAGTGATAATGCATCCACTGCCTCCGCCTGAGGATCCCGGGATCTGGACAGATACCTGGGAAGTTTCTTGTTTAGATGAGAAGCCATCAGATCTATTTCTGGAAGTTCCTACATTTGAACAATCTGAAGAAATACCTCTGGGTGAAGAGACCATTCGCCCGGATGCAACGTTTGACGACTGAGATAATCCGCTTTCCAATTGTCCATACCTGGGATATGAACCGCAGAGATTAGACAGGAGCTGGATTCCGCCCAAACCAAAATTCGAGATACTTCTTTCATAGCCAGAGGACTGTGAGTCCCTCCTTGATGATTGATGTATGCCACAGTTGTGACATTGTCTATCTGAAAACAAATGAACAACTCTCTCTTCAGAAGAGGCCAAGACTGAAGAGCTCTGAAAATTGCACGGAGTTCCAAAATATTGACCGGAAATCTCACCTCCTGAGATTCCCAAACCCCTTGTGCCGTCAGATACCCCCACACAGCTCCCCAACCTGTAAGACTTGCATCTGTTGAGATTATAGTCCAGGTCGGAAGAACAAAGAAGCCCCCTGAACTAAACGATGGTGATCTGTCCACCATGTCAGAGAGTGTTGTAAAATCGGTTTAAAGATATTAATTGAGATATCTTTGAGTAATCCCTGCACCATTGGTTCAGCATACAGAGCTGAAGAGGTCGCATGTGAAAACGAGCAAAGGAGATCGCATCTGATGCGGCAGTCCTAAGACCCAACATTTCCATGCATAAGGCTACCAAAGGGAAGGATTGTGACTGAAGGTTTTGACAAGCTGATATCAATGTTAAACTTCTCTTGTCTGACAAGGACAGAGTCATAGACACTGAATTTATCTAGAAACCTAAAAAGGTTACCCTTGTCTGAGGAATCAATGAACTGATTGGTAAATTGATCCTCCAACCATGAACTTGAAGAAACAACACAAGTCGATTCGTATGAGATTCTTCGAAAATGAGAAGACTGAGCAAATACCAAGATATCGTCCAAATAAGGAAATACCAAAACCCTATTCTCTGATTACAGAAAGAAGGGCACCGAGAACCTTTGAAAAAAATTCTTGGAACTGAGGCTAAGCCAAACGGTAGAGCCACAAAACTGGTAATGCTTGTCTAAAAAGAGAATCTCAGACACTAAAAGTGATCTGGATGAATCGGAATATGCAGATACACATCCTGTAAATCTATTGTAGACATATAATGCCCTTGCTAAACAAAAGGCAGGATAGTCCTACAGTAACCATCTTGAATGTTGGTATCCTAACATAATGATTCAATAATGATAGATCCGGAACTGGTCTGAAGGAATTGACCTTCTTTGGTACAATGAAGAGATAAAATAAGACCCCAGCCCCTGTTCCAGAACTGGAACTGGCATAAATACTCCAGCCAACTCTAGATCTGAAACACATTTCAGAAATGCTGAGCCTTTGCTGTGTTAACTGGGACACGGGAAAGAAAAGAATCTCTTAGCAGGAGGCCTTAACTTGAAGCCAATTCTGTACCTTTCTGAAACAATGTTTCTGAAACCAGAGATTAAGAACGGAATTGATCCAAATTTCTTTGAAGAAAACGTAATCTGCCCCATACCAGCTGAGCTGGAATAAGGGCCGCACCTTCATAGGTACTTAGGAGCTGGCTATAGGTTTCTATAAGGCTTGGATATATTCCAAACTGGAAATAGTTTCCAAACTGATACCGCTCCTGAGGATGAAGGATCAGGCTTTTGTTCCTTGTGAGGAAAGGAACGAAAATGATTATTTACCCTGGAAAGAAAGGGAAAGCAAAGTTGACTTAGAAGACATGTCAGCATTCCAAGTTTAATCCATAAAGCTATTCTAGCTAAAATAGCTAGAGACATATACCTGACATCAACTCTAATGATATCAAAAGATGGTATCACCAATAAAATTATTAGCATGTTATAGAATAAAAATAATGCTATAAAATTATGATCTGTTACTTGTTGCGCTAAAGCTTCTAACCAAAAAGTTGAAGCTGCAGCAACATCCGCTAAAAATATAGCAGGTCTAAGAAGATTACCTGAACATAAGTAAGCTTTTCTTAGAAAGGAATCAATTTTCCTATCTAAAGGATCCTTAAATGAAGTACTATCTGCCGTAGGAATAGTAGTACATTAGCAGGAGTAGAGACAGCCCCATAACCTTAGGGATTTTTGTCCCAAAAAACTCTAATCTGTCAGATGGCACAGGATATAATTTGCTTAAACGTCTAGAAGGAGTAAATAAATTACCCAAATTATTCCATTCCCTGGAAATTACTTCAGAAATAGCATCAGGGAGATAAAACACTTCTGGAATAACTACAGGAGATTTAAAAACCTTATTTAAACGTTTACATTTAGTATCAAGAGGACCAGAATCCTCTATTTCTAATGCAAATAACACTTCTTTAAGTAAAGAACGAATAAATTCCATCTTGAACAAATACAAAGATTTATCAGCATCAACCTCTGAGACAGAAACCTCAGAACCAGAAGAACCATTATCAGTATCAGAATGATGATGTTCATTTAAAAATTCATCTGAAAAAAAGAGAAGTTTTAAAAGACTTTTATGTATACTAGAAGGAAAAATAACAGACATAGCCTTCTTAATGGATTTAAAAAATAAAATCTCTTATGTTATCAGGAACACTCTGAAAATTAGATGTTGACGGAACAGCAACAGGTAATGTAACAGTACTAAAGGAAATTTTATCTGCATTAATAAGTTTGACATGACATGCAATACAAATAACAGCTGGAGAAACAGATACCAAAAGTTTATAGCAGATACACTTAGCTTGGTAGCTCCAGCATTGTGCAGTGATTTTCCTGAAGTATCTTCTGACTCAGTTGCAACGTGGAACATCTTGCAATATGTAAAAGAAAAAAAACAACATATAAAGCAAAATTGATCAAATTCCTTAAATGACAGTTTCAGGAATGGGAAAAAATGCCAAAGAACAAGCTTCTAGCAACCAGAAGCAATAAAAAATGAGACTTAAATAATGTGGAGACAAAAGTGACGCCCATATTTTTTCGCGCCAAATAAGACGCCCACATTATTTGGCGCCTAAATGCTTTTTGGCGCCAAAAATGACGCCACATCCGGAACGCCGACATTTTTGGCGCAAAATAACGTCAAAGAATGACGCAACTTCCGGCGACACGTATGACGCCGGAAACGGAAATAGAATTTTTGCGCCAAAAAAGTCCGCGCCAAGAATGACGCAATAAAATGAAGCATTTTCAGCCCCCGCGAGCCTAACAGCCCACAGGGAAAAAGTCAAATTTTAAGGTAAAAAATGTTAAATTAAAATGCATTATCCCAAATATGAAACTGACTGTCTGAAAAATAAGGAAAGTTGAACATTCTGAGTCAAGGCAAATAAATGTTTGAATACATATATTTAGAACTTTATAAACAAAGTGCCCAACCATAGCTAGGAGTGTCACAGAAAATAAGACTTACTTACCCCAGGACACTCATCTACATATAGCAGATAGCCAAACCAGTACTGAAACGAGAATCAGCAGAGGTAATGGTATATATAAGAGTATATCGTCGATCTGAAAAGGGAGGTAAGAGATGAATCTCTACGACCGATAACAGAGAACCTATGAAATAGACCCCGTAGAAGGAGATCACTGCATTCAAATAGGCAATACTCTCCTCACATCCCTCTGACATTCACTGCACGCTGAGAGGAAAACCGGGCTCCAACTTGCTGCGGAGCGCATATCAACGTAGAATCTAGCACAAACTTACTTCACCACCTCCATCGGAGGCAAAGTTTGTAAAAACTGAATTGTGGGTGTGGTGAGGGGTGTATTTATAGGCATTTTAAGGTTTGGGAAACTTTGCCCCTCCTGGTAGGAATGTATATCCCATACGTCACTAGCTCATGGACTCTTGCTAATTACATGAAAGAAATATTCCTTATAGTCAACATCTTGAAAGTTGGGACTCTTACAAAACGATTCAAAAACTTCAGATCCAGAACTGGCTGAATGAATTTTCTTTCTTTGGGACAATGAATAGATTTGAATAAAACCCCAGACCCTGTTCCTGAAACGTAACTGCTATGATTACTCCAGAAAGCTCTAGATCTGAAACACACTTCAGAAAAGCCTCAGCCTTCACCGAATTTGCAGGAACATGAGAGAAAGAATCTTCTTACAGGAGGTCTTACTCTGAATGCTATTCGATACCCTTGAGAGAAAATACTCTGAATCCACTGATTTTGAACAGAATCTGCCCAAATGTTTTGGAATAATTTCAATCTGCCCCCCACCAGCTGAACTGGATTGAGGGCCGCACCTTCATGCAGACTTGGGGGCTGGCTTTGGTTTCTTAAAAGGCTTGGATTTATTCCAATTTGAAGGTTTCCAAATTTTCTGTTCCTTGTTCTGTCCAAAAGAACAAAAACCATTAGAAGCTTTAGATTTACCCTTAGATCTTTTATCCTGAGGCAAAAAAACTCCCTTGCCTCCAGTGATAGTTGAAATAACTGAATCCAACTGAGAACCAAATAAATTGTTACCTTGGAAAGAAAGAGATAGTAATCTAGACTTAAGATACCATGTCAGCATTCCAAGATTTGAGCCATAAAGCTCTTCTAGCTAAAATAGCTAAATACACAGATCTAGCATCAATTTTGATATCAAAAATAGCATCACAAATAAAATGATTAGCATGTTGAAGCAAGTTAACAATGCTAGACAAATCAGGATCTGTTTCTTGTTGCGCTAAGCTATCCAACCAAAAGGTTGATGCAGCCACAACATCAGCCATAGCAATGGCAGGCCTGAGAAAATAGCCCAAAAATAAATAAGCTTTCCTTAGAAAAGAGTTAAGTTTCCTATCTAAAGGATCTTTAAAAGAAGTACTGTCTTCCATAGGAATAGTAGTACGTTTGGCAAGAGTAGAAATAGCCCCATCAACTTTGGGGACTTTTTCCGAAAACTCTGGCAAAGAGTACAACTTTTTAAACCTAGAAGAAGGAATGAAAGAAGTACCAGGCTTAATCCATCCATCAGAAATAGCATCAGGATCCGGAAAAACCTCAGGAGTAACCACAGGAGGTTTATAAACAGAATTTAAACGTTTACTAGTTATGATAACAAGAGGACTAGACTTCTCAATATCCAAAGTAACCAACACTTCTCTCAAAAAGGAAACAATATACTCAATATTGAAAAGATAAGTAGATTTGTCAGTGTCAATGTCTGAGGTATGATCTTCTGAATCAGAGAGTTCCTCATCAGAGGAGGATATTTCAGTATGTTGTCATTAGAAATTTCATCAAATTTATGAGAAGTTTAAAAAGACCATTTTCGTTTATTAGAAGGCGGAATAGAAGACAAAGCATTCTGTATCGCATCAGCAATATAATTTTTCATATCAACAGGGATATCATGTACATTAGATGTGGAAGGAACAACAGAAACTGTATTATTACTGATGGAAACATTTTCTGCATACAAAAGCTTAGCTAACTTACAACAGATACACTTAGCTTTGGTAGAACTGTGATCAGGCAGCAGGGTTCCAACAGTTCCCTCTGAGACAGGATCAGATTGAGACATCTTGTAAAATGTAAAAGAAAAAACAACATTAAAGCAAAATTTACAATTTCCTTATATGGCAGTTTCAGGAATGGGAAAAAATGCAAACAGCATAGCCCTCTGAGCATATAGAAGGCAAGAGGCACATAGGAAGTGGGGTGAAAAATAAACAATTTTTTTGGCGCTAAGTATGACGCACGGCGCAAAAGGAAGTTGAAATTTTTTTGGGGCGCCAACAACATCCGGAAATGACGCAACTAGCGTCATAACAGGCGCAACCTCGTGCAAGGAAAACCTGGGGTCAACTAAGACTCCGGAAATGACGAACCTGCGTCATCAAAGACGTACCTTCGCGCTAAAAAAAATCTTGCGCCAAAAATGATGCAATAAATAACAGCATGTTGCGCCCTCGCAAACCTAATTTTGCCCACGAAAGAAAAAACAGTAAATTTGAAAAAATGGACTATACCCCAGGTAAGACAAATAACTTCCTAAACATGCTTCCCAAACTAAAACTGACAGTCTGCAAAAGGAAATGTACATAGACCTATATACCTGACTCATAGCAAATATAAGTAAAATACATATATTTAAAACTTTATAGTAATAAGTAAAGCGCCAAACCATAGCTGAGAGTGTCTTAAATAAGAAAAACAAACTAACCGAAAGACACCCATCCACATATAGCAGATAGCCAAACCAGTACTGAAAAAGTATCAGCAGAGGTAATGGTATATAAGAGTATATTGTCGATCTGAAAAGGGATGTAGGAGATGAATCCCTACGACCGATAACAGAGAACCTTTGAAAAAGATTTTCCATGAGAAAAGCCATAACATAAATAGGCTATACTCCCTTCACATCCCTATGAGAAACACTGTACTCTGAAAAGTTTTACAAAATACTTAGAAGCGCTAATCATAGAAGAAATCATAGAAATCTTAGCACAAACTTACTTCACCACCTCCATAGGAGGCAAAGTTTGTAAAACTGAATTGTGGGTGTGGTGAGGGGTGTATTTATAGGCATTTTGAGGTTTGGGAAACTTTGTCCCTACTGGTAGGATTGTATATCCCATACGTCACTAGCTCATGGACTCTTGCCAATTACATGAAAGAAATAGGCCGCACCCACAGGTGAACGCCAAAGAGGAATTGAAACACTAACAAGACCAGCCTGCCAGATATCCTAATCCACAGGAGCTCAGAACTGGGATTAGATACACAAAAAAACAAGAGACGACCAGGAGTAGGATCTCATCCCTCCATCGTCTAGCGCTGTTCGCCATCTGATTCAGAATCCTGAGGATCCGTTGACGAATCAGAACTAGAATCCTCCAAAGCTGCCAACACATGTTGCAGCAGTACACGCAGGCGGGCTAGTCTGAATCTAAATGCAAAATAAACCTCCGGTGAGGCATCTGAAGACCCCGTCCCTGAAGGTTGTACCCTTGAAGCCTCAGAGGAAACCGCTTCCCCAGAGGAAAGATCCAATATAATCAAACTCGCACCTGATATCCCCAGGTTAAGGGGACACGGATGAACTCTTCGATTGCAATTAGGAAGATGTAAGTGGCCATGCGGAACCGTGCGGTAACCTCTGGTGGAAATTATCCTCCTTCCGGAGAAGGGGTAACGATATTCGGGACAACTGCCTGTGTAGGAACAGAATATTCTAGGGAACGCACCTCATGGGACACAGAATCCTCATAGGCGGATGGCTCAGCGGTCTCTAGCCTCACCCCAGAGGGAGAAGAGAGCACTCTATTACGGCATACGGAACATAATTGATTGAGCTGGATTACCCTGGCCTTCCCACAATCCCTGCAAGTAACAGAATCTGAATCAGAGAAATCCTTCTCCAAACAATCAGAATCCTCCATAGCTTGACTTATTAAATTATGGACAAAAACAACTGTCACCTTACACCCCCAAAGCTGGGGCACTCACCACCCCCTATGACCCAGACAAGTAGAGAAACAGATCCTCTCCACCGACACTCGGTCACGAATACAGAAATGGAGAACGAAAACGTGACCACGCACGGTCACGAGGTGCAACATGTAGGCCAAAGAAAAGCGTTCCAGTCCACAAGAACTGCATAGCTCAAAAAAAATTGTACGTTCCGCAATAGCCATGAGCCCCAACATTCTACACATAATCAGACAGAATCACATAAACATGATTAAAGTCCCCCACTGCTCAATAACCCCCCCTTAGGAGATATTAACCCTTGATTCCATAGAGATAAAGGAGTCCCACTGAGACCCTGTCTTCTATCACTTACATTACATTCCCACAATGAAAGGAAAATGAAACAATCTTATCGGAATCTATGCCGTAGTAGTGATGCTTCTGACATGGACTTGAGTTAAGAAAGCAGGCAGCGAAACTCATCAACGCAGATTGCTAAGGGAGCTGTTAATATGAGTCGGGATGATTTCGCAGAAAGACTCTCCCTGCATCTCCGGACTCTAACTTTCATCCATGCTCTTACTGAGAGGCTGACAGAACTACTTAAAACTCCAGTCCCATCTCAAAGAGTACTACCCTCCATAAGAGACTACTCCGTAATCTTCTGACACTTCTCTGCCAACCTGCTGTGATGAAAGGCAAAGAATGACTGAGGGATGAGGGAAGTAGGGGAGGTATTTAAGCCTTTGGCTGGGGTGTCTTTGCCTCCTCCTGGTGGCCAGGTTCTGTATTTCCCAAAAGTAATAAATGCAGCTGTGGACTCTCGCCGTTTTAAGAAGAAAAATATAATTAGGTAAAAATTTGGTTTTAATGTCCCTTTAAGGAGGTTTAGCACTGATTCAACTTAGTTACTTAGTAATAATTTATTTAACAGGTATTTAAACATACAGACATATATTCCTTTCTATTCTCTATCTAATAGCTAAATACAATTACATTTGTATGTATTTACATTAATATTCACAACTATACTATCTGGCATGCCCACTGCTATTGCAAGGAATGATTTTCCTATAATGATTGATGATGCAAAACTGAAAATCCACCTTTTAAAAGCAAATGAATGCAGAGAAGATTAGGGGGGAATGGGGGACACACACAAAAGCTAGAATATATTACTTAAAAGTATTAACCTAAGCCTCCCTGGGAGAAAGCCGAACAAGCACATTTTTTCAGATGTATTTTACAGCAAATGGCAGCAAAATAAAATAATGAATGTGTATTGCAATAATGTTTAGCTTATAAATGTATGCATTGTTGAAATGCAAGCTTAAAGGAACATGAAAGCCAAAATGTTTCTTTCATGATTCAGATAGTGCATACCATTTAAAACAACTTTCCAATTTACTTCTTTTATCTAATTTGCTTAGTTTTCTTGGTATCCTTTGTTCAAAAGTATACACAGCTAGGCTTAGGAGGTAGGAGCTAGCTGCTGATTGGTGGCTGAAAATATCTGCCTCCAGTCATTGGTTTACCAATGTGTTCAGCTAGCTCCCAGCAGTGCAATGCTGCACCTACAACAAAGGATATCAAAAGAATAAAGCAAAGTTAACAATTGAATAAAATTGGAAAATTGTTTAAAAATGTATGCTCTATCTGAATCATGACAGAAAATGTTTGGCAAGGATATGGAGACAAACAATTTTTTTTTAATCATATAGACAGAAAACACAGATCTTATTGACTTGCAAGAATTTACCAAATACATTTAACAACAAGTTCTCTTTAGCAAGAAAGTATCCAGAAAAAAAAGAGTGTTGTTTTTACCACACAGCAAAACAACAAGAGTAAAAACTAACAGTGAACATTAAAGTAATTATATGGGAAATTCCTGGTTCTGGATCTGTAATTCAAACCTCACAGTTGTATTTTGTTGCCATGATTAAGGAATGCTGGTACGATATATTGTTTACAAATATATGTATTAAAAACAAAATTTATGCTTACCTGATAAATTTATTTCTCTTGTGGTGTATCCAGTCCACGGGTTCATCCATTACTTGTGGGATATTCTCCTTCCCAACAGGAAGCTGCAAGAGGACACCCACAGCAGAGCTTTCTATATAGCTCCTCCCCTAACTGCCACCCCCAGTCATTCGACCGAAGACAAGCAAGAAAAAAAGGAGAAACTATAGGGTGCAGTGGTGACTGTAGTTTAAAAATAAAAAACACCTGCCTTAAAGGGACATTATACACTCATTTTTTCTTTGAATAAATGTTTTGTAGATGATCTATTTATATAGCCCATAAAGGTTTTTTTTTAAAAATAAATGTATAGTTTTGCTTATTTTTAAATAACATTGCTCTGATTTTCAGACTCCTAACCAAGCCCCAAAGTTTTATGTGAATACTGTCAGCTACCTTCTCCAGCTTGCTCCTGTTTCTGTAAAGGGTCTTTTCATATGCAAAAGAAGGGGGAGGGGGGAGTGTCTTATTTGCCACTTGCAGTTGGCTTTCCAGCTGCCTTTTCAACAGAGCCAAACTGACAGCTTCTGAGTAAGTTTTTAAACAGTTTTATACTGGATTTTTATATCAGTATCTGTGCATCTTATTCTTTATAGTAGTGTATATTACATGCAGTTATATGAAAATGAGTGTATACTGTCTCTTTAAAATGACAGGGCGGGCCGTGGACTGGATACACCACAAGAGAAATAAATTTATCAGGTAAGCATAAATTTTGTTTTCTCTTGTAAAGGTGTATCCAGTCCACGGGTTCATCCATTACTTGTGGGATACCAATAGCAAAGCTTTAGGACACGGATGAAGGGAGGGACAAGGCAGGCACTTAAACGGAAGGCACCACTGCCTGTAAGACCTTTCTCCCAAAAACAGCCTCAGAAGTAGCAAAAGTATCAAAGTTATAGAATTTCGAAAAGGTATGAAGCGAAGACCAAGTCGCCGCCTTACAAATCTGTTCAACAGAGGCCTCATGTTTAAAAGCCCATGAGGAAGCTACTGCTCTAGTAGAATGAGCTGTAATTCTTTCAGGAGGCTGCTGGCCAGCAGTCTCATAAGCTAAGCGTATTATACTTCTTAGCCAAAAAGAAAGAGAATTTGCCGAAGCCTTTTGGCCTCTCCTCTGTCCAGAGTAGACAACAAACAAAGCAGATGTTTGACGAAAATCCTTCGTAGCTTGTAAATAAAACTTTAAAGCACGGACCACATCAAGATTGTGTAATAGACGTTCCTTGTTTGAAGAAGGATTAGGACATAGTGAAGGAACAACAATCTCCTGAATGAAATTCTTATTAGATACCACCTTAGGAAGAAACCCAGGTTTGGTACGTAACACTACCTTATCGGCATGGAAAATCAGATAAGGGGAATCACATTGTAAAGCAGATAACTCTGAAACTCTTTGAGCCGAGGAGATAGCTACTAAAAACAGAACTTTCAAAGATAAAAGCTTAATATCTATGGAATGCAAAGGTTCAAACGGAACCCCTTGAAGAACTTTAAGAACTAAATTTAAACTCCATGGCGGAGCAACAGGTTTAAACACAGGCTTGATTCTAACTAAAGCCTGACAAAACGCCTGAACGTCTGGAACCTCAGCCAGACGTTTGTGCAAAAGAATAGACAGAGCAGAAATCTGTCCCTTTAAGGAACTAGCTGACAATCCCTTCTCCAATCCTTCTTGGAGAAAAGATAATATCCTAGGAATCCTGACCTTACTCCATGAGTAACCCTTGGATTCACACCAGTGAAGATATTTACACCATATCTTATGATAGATCTTCCTGGTGACAGGCTTTCAAGCCTGAATTAAGGTATCAATGACCGATTCGGAAAAACCACGCTTTGATAGAATCAAGCGTTCAATCTCCAAGCAGTCAGACAAAGAGAAATTAGATTTGGATGTTTGAAGGGACCTTGAAGTAGAAGGTCCTGCCTTAGCGGCAGAGTCCATGGTGGAAAAGATGACATGTCCACCAGATCTGCATACCAAGTCCTGCGTGAGCTGAGGAAACGGTGGAAACACATAAGCCAGGCTGAAGGACCAGGGCGCTGCTAGAGCATCTATCAGCGCTGCCTTGGGATCCCTGGACCTGGACCCGTAACAAGGAAGCTTGGCGTTCTGACGAGACGCCATGAGATCCAGTTCTGGTTTGCCCCATAGTTGAATCCACTGGGCAAATACCTCCGGATGGAGCTCCCACTCCCCCGGATGAAAAGTCTGCCGACTTAGAAAATCCGCCTCCCAGTTCTCTACTCCTGGGATATGGATAGCTGAGAGATGGCAAGAGTGAACCTCTGCCCATAGAATTATCTTTGAAACCTCCAACATTGCCAGGGGGCTCCTTGTTCCCCCCTGATGGTTGATATAGGCTACAGTCATGATGTTGTCCGACTGAAATCTGATGAACCTGACCGCAGCTAGCTGAGGCCATGCCTGAAGAGCATTGAATATCGCTCTTAGTTCCAGAATGTTTATCGGAAGGAGGTCCTCCTCCTGAGTCCACGAACCCTGAACCTTCAGGGAGTTCCAGACTGCACCCCAGCCCAGAAGGCTGGCATCTGTCATTACTATAGTCCATTCTGGCCTGCGGAAACTCATTCCCTTGGACAGATGGACCCAAGATAGCCACCAGAGAAGAGAATCCCTGGTCTCTTGATCCAGATTTAGTAGAGGGGACAAATATGTGTAATCCCCATTCCACTGATTGAGCATGCAAAGTTGCAGTGGTCTGAGATGTAGGCGGGCAAACGGAACTATGTCCATTGCCGCTACCATTAATCCGATTACCTCCATACACTGAGCCACTGACGGATGGGAAGTGGAATAAAGAGCACGGCAGGAAGTTAGAAGTTTTGACAACCTGACCTCTGTCAGATAAATCTTCATTTCTACTGAGTCTATCAGAGTTCCGAGGAAGGAAACTCTTGTGAGAGGGGAGAGAGAACTCTTTCCTTCGTTCACTTTCCACCCATGAGACCTCAGGAATGCCAGAACAATGTCCGTATGGGACCTGGCGATTTGAAAAGTCGACGCCTGTATCAGGATGTCGTCTAGGTAAGGGGCTACTGCTATACCCCGCGGCCTTAGAACCGCCAGAAGGACCCTAGAACCTTCGTAAAGATTCTTGGTGACGTGGCTAACCCGAAGGGAAGAGCCACAAACTGGTAATGCCTGTCTAGGAAGGCGAACCTGAGAAACTGATGATGATCCCTGTGTATCGGAATGTGTAGATAAGCATCCTTTAAATCCACGGTAGTCATATATTGACCCTCCTGGATCATAGGTAGGATGGTTCGAATAGTCTCCATCTTGAAGGATGGGACCCTGAAAAATTTGTTTAGGATCTTGAGATCCAAGATTGGTCTGAAAGTTCCCTCTTTCTTGGGAACTATAAACAGATTTGAATAGAAGCCCTGCCCCTGTTCCTCCTTTGGAACTGGGTGGATCACTCCCATAACTAGTAGGTCTTGAACGCAATGTAAGAATGCCTCTCTCTTTATCTGGTTTGCAGATAATTGTGAGAGATGAAATCGCCCCTTTGGAGATGAAGCTTTGAAATCCAGAAGATATCCCTGGGAAACAATCTCCAGAGCCCAGGGATCCTGGACATCTCTTGCCCAAGCCTGGGCGAAGAGAGATAATCTGCCCCCCACTAGATCCGGTCCCGGATTGGGGGCTACTCCTTCATTCTGTCTTAGAGGCAGCAGCAGGCTTTTTGGCCTGTTTCCCCTTGTTCCAAGACTGGGCAAAATTTCCCTCTAGTTTTGTAGAAGAGGAAGATGAAGCTGTGCCACTCTTGAAGTTTCGAAAGGAACGAAAATTAGTCTGTTTGGTCCTTAACTTGTTGGACCTATCCTGGGGAAGGGCGTAGCCTTTTCCTCCAGTAATATAAAAAATGATCTCCTTCAGTCCAGGCCCGAATAGGGTCTGCACTTTGAAGGGGATATTGAGAAGTTTAGACTTTGAAGTGACATCAGCTGACTAGGATTTAAGCCATAGCACCCTACGCGCCTGAATGGCAAAACCTGAATTTTTAGCCGTTAGCTTGGTTAAATGAAAAACGGCGTCAGAATGAATTGGCTAACTTAAGAGCTTTAAGCCTGTCAAGGATATCATCCAATGGGGTTTCTACCTGTAGAGGCTCCTCCATAAACTCGAAACAGAAAGCCGCTGCAGCAGTGACTGGGGCAATGCATGCAAGAGGCTGGAGAATAAAACCTTGTTGTATAAAGATTTTCTTAAGGAAACCCTTTAATTTTTTATCCATAGGATCTAGGAAAGCACAACTGTCCTCGACAGGAATAGTTGTACTCTTAGCTAGGGTAGAGACTGCTCCCTCCACCTTAGGGACCGTCTGCCACAAGTCCTGTGTAGCGGCATCTATAGGAAACATCTTTTTAAAAGCAGGAGGGGGAGAGAACGGTACACCTGGTCTATCCCATTCCTTAGTAATAATTTCTGAAAACCTCTTAGGGATTGGAAAGACGTCAGTGTAAACAGGCACTGCAAAGTATTTGTCCATTTTACACAATTTCTCTGGGACTACAATGGTGTCACAGTCATCCAGAGTCGCTAAAACCTCCCTGAGCAACACGTGGAGGTGTTCAAGCTTAAAAATAAATGCTGTCATTTCAGAGTCAGACTGAAGTAACGCCTTCCCTGAATCAGAAAAGTCACCCACAGATAGAAGCTCTCCTGCTTCAACTTCTGCACATTGTGAGGGTATATCAGACATAGCTACTAAAGAGTCAGAGAGCTCTGTATTTGTTCTAGCCCCAGAGCTGTCTTGCTTTCCTTGCAACCCTGGTAGTTTGGACAATACCTATGTGAGGGTATGATTCATAACTGCCGCCATATCTTGTAAGGTAAACGCATTGGACGCGCTAGATGTACTTGGCGTCCCTTGAGTGGGAGTTATAGGTTCTGACACGTGGGGAGAGCTAGATGGCATAACCTCCCTTTTGTCAGTCTCAGAAACCTCAGGTGATAAATCTTTAAAAGCCATAATATGATCTTTATAACTTATAGAAAGGTCAGTGCATTTGGTACACATTCTAAGAGGGGGTTCTACAATGGCTTCTAAACATAATGAACAAGGAGTTTCCTCTATGTCAGACATGTTTAACAGACTAATAATGAGACCAGCAAGCTTGGAAAACACTTTAATAAATGTGAAAAAAGCAATAATATAAAAATGGTACTGTGCCTTTAAGAGAAAAAAACTACCACATAAACTGCAAAACAGTGATAAAAAGTAGTAAACTCTACAAAATTTTACAGTGTATAAGGGACTAAAGCAGCATTGCACCAACTTGCAAATGGATGATTAACCCCTCAGGCCCAAAAACGAATTAGAAAAACATTAAAACTGCTAACAAACAGTCAAACACACTGCCACAGCCATAATATGATCTTTATAACTTATAGAAAGGTCAGTGCATTTGGTACACATTCTAAGAGGGGGTTCTACAATGGCTTCTAAACATAATGAACAAGGAGTTTCCTCTATGTCAGACATGTTTAACAGACTAGTAATGAGACCAGCAAGCTTGGAAAACACTTTAATAAATGTGAAAAAAGCAATAATATAAAAACGGTACTGTGCCTTTAAGAGAAAAAAACTACCACATAAACTGCAAAACAGTGATAAAAAGTAGTAAACTCTACAAAATTTTTACAGTGTATAAGGGACTAAAGCAGCATTGCACCCACTTGCAAATGGATGATTAACCCCTCAGGCCCAAAAACGAATTAGAAAAACATTAAAACTGCTAACAAACAGTCAAACACACTGCCACAGCTGTGCTGTGGCTCCTACCTGCCCTTAAAAATGATTTTTGCAGGAACAAAACCCTCTATAGAGGTCCAATAAGCCAGAGGACTCCTTCAGGGAAGCTGGATGTCTCAGACTGAAAATCAACTGCACATTTAGAGCTTGAAAATAGGCCCCTCCCTACCATGTACTCAAAGTCAGAGGGCCTTAAAAAAGTACTCCTAGGAGTAATCTAACAAGCCATGTGGAAAACTAGGCCCCAAATAAAAATTTATCACCCTCAGAGAAAAAACGTTTTTATTTTTATAAATCATGCAAACGTAATATAAGTATTAACATGAATATTACCCTTATTTGCAAGCATGATCCCAGTTGTTGTTAAATCACTGTATCAGGCTTACCTTAAATATACCAGGCATTGTCAGCATTTTCTAGACCTTATCATCTCTCTAGAAAAAAATATACTGAACATACCTCAAAGCAGGCAATCTGCAGACCGTCCCCCCAACTGAAGTTTTCTTTCCATACTCTTCAGTTATGTGTGAGAACAGCAATGGACCTTAGTTACAAACTGCTAAGATCATCAAAACCTCCAGGCAGAATTCTTCTTCCAATTTCTGCCTGAGAGTAAAAACAGTACAACGCCGGTACCGTTTAAAAATAAACTTTTGATTGAAGGTAAAAACTACACTAAGTCACCACATCTCTCTTGATATTTCCTTTCTTGTCGAGAGCTGCAAGAGAATGACTGGGGGTGGCAGTTAGGGGAGGAGCTATATAGACAGCTCTGCTGTGGGTGTCCTCTTGCAGCTTCCTGTTGGGAAGGAGAATATCCCACAAGTAATGGATGAACCCGTGGACTGGATACACCTTTACAAGAGAAACAAGGTATTATATTTACAGGTTGAAGGCCAAGGATTTTCACAAAACATTTATTATGCACAGCCATGAAATACATATTGGATGTATATTATCTGGAGCATAGCCTCTGAAGACATTTCTGGGTTCTTTCTTTTAACTACTTCTGACAACTACAATAGTCAAAGGTCATTTACCTACTAGTTCTTCTATGCTTCAATAAAGGGAAAATAGACTGTGAACTTTTCTGTTTTCTCTCTCTCTTTTTTAATTTACTGCATCCAATTTACTTAAAGGGACAATCAAGTCCAAAAAAAAACTGTCATGATTCAAATAGGGCATGCAATTTTAAACAACTTTCCCATTTACTTTTATCACCAATTTTGCTTTGTTCTCTTGGTATTCTTAGTTGAAAGCTAAACCTAGGAGGTTCATATGCTAATTTCTTAGACCTTGAAGGCATCCTCTGCATTTGACAGGTTTTTACCACTAGAGGGCGTTAGTTCATGTGTTTCATATAGAAAACATTGAGCTCATGCATGTGAATTTACAGAGAAGTAAGCACTGTCTGGCTAAAATGCAAGTCTGTCAAAAGAACTGAAATAAGGGGGCAGTCTGCATAGGCATTAGATACAATATAATCACAGGGTTAAAACGTGTATTATTATAACTGTGTTTGGTTATGCAAAACTAGGTAATGGGTAATTAAGGGATTATCTATCTTTAAAAACAACAAAAATTCTGGTGTTGACTGTCCCTTTAAATTGAAAAGGCTGATGCAACCGATAACAACCGTAGTGATCTGGCATGCACAGAGCGTAACAAGCTACCTGCCTATCTAAAAGGGGGGATAAACATCCTTTAATTACAATATTTGACTTCAATCTTACTGTAAATAAACAGACTATGGAAGTGTGAAAAAATCGAGGGCATTTACATCTTAATTATGGCATGTAGCAGGGTTAAGCTTGTAGTCTGCAGTGTGCACTTCCAATTCTAAGAACTAAATTCCCACAATTTTTAGACTTATATTACAGGAAAGGTAGGGAGAATAAATTGTGAGGGAAATTTTTTTTTTTCTTCACAGAGCATAATTAGACATTTTATAATAAAATCTTATGATGTTTAAAGTTCTAAAGTGCTACTGCACATGTCCAAAGCACAGTGAGTTGTTCCTAAAGCAGCATGCTGATAGAAACAAGCTAGTGAGAGCTGTTTGGTGTAATGCTGATGCAGCTCCTAAGTGTCTGCATCCGCATTTGCTTTAAAAAAAACCAAACAACTCAACTGCATAGATCATTTAAAGGGACATGAAACAGTACCCCTTCAGAAAAAAGAAATATCTATACTGTGTATGTATGTATATATACACACACACAGTATCCCACAAAAGTGAGTACACCCCTCACAATTTTGTAAATATTTTATTAAAGCTTCTCATGTGACAACACTGAAGAAATGACACTTTGCTACAATGTAAAGTAGTGAGTGTACAGCCTGTATAACAGTGTAAATTTGCAGTCCCCTCAAAATAACTCAACACACAGCCATTATTGTCTCAACCTTTGCCAACAAAAGTGAGTACACCCCTAAGTGGAAATGTATAAATTGGGCCCAAGTAGCCATTTTCCTTCCCCGGTGTCATGTGACTCAGTGTTACAAGGTCTCAGGTGTGAATGGGGAGCAGGTGTGTTAAATTTGGTGTTATCGCTCTCACACTCTCTCATACTGGTCACTGGAAGTTCAACATGGCACCTCATGGCAAAGAACTCTAAGGATCTAAAAAAAAAATTGTTGCTCTACATAAAGATGGCCTACGCTATAAGAAGATTGCCAAGACCCTGAAACTGAGCTGCAGCACGGTGGGCAAGACCACGCAGCGGTTTCACAGGACAGGTTCCACTCAGAACAGGCCTCGCATGGTCAATCAAAGAAGTTGAGTGCACGTGATTAGCGTCATATCCAGAGATTGTCTTTGGGAAATAGATGTATGAGTGCTGACAGCATGGCTGCAGAGGTTGAAGGGGTGGGTGGTCAGCCTGTCAGTGCTCAGACCATACGCCGCACACTGCATCAAATTAGTCTGCATGGCTGTCGTCCCAGAAGGAAGCCTCTTCTAAAGATAAAGCACAAGAAAGCCCACAAACAGTTTGCTGAAGACAAGCAGACTAAGGACATGGATTACTGGAACCATGTCCTGTGGTCCCATGAGACCAAGATAAACTTATTTGTTTCAGATGGTGTCAAGCATGTGTGGTGGCAATCAGGTGAAGAGTACAAAGACAATTGTGTCTTTCCTACAATCAAGCATGGTGGTGGGAGTGTCATGGTCTGGGCCTGCATGAGTGCTGCCGGCACTGGGGAGCTACAGTTCATTGAGGGACCCATGAATGCCAACATGTACTGTGACATACTGAAGCAGAGCATGATCCCCTCCCTTCGGAGACTGGGTCACAGGGCAGTATTCCAACATGATAACAACCCCAAACACACCTCCAAGACAACCACTTCCTTGCTAAAGAAGCTGAGGGTAAAGGTGATGGACTGACCAAGCATGTTTCCAGACCTAAACCCTATTGAGCATCTGTGGGGCATCCTCAAATGGAAGGTGGGGGAGAGCAAGGTCTCTAACATCCACCAGCTCCATGTTGTCATCATGGAGAAGTGAAAGAGGACTCCAGTGGCAACCTGTGAAGCTCTGTTGAACTCCATGCCCAAGAGGGTTAAGGCAGTGCTGGAAAATAATGGTGGCCACACTAAATATTGACACTTTGGGCCCAATTTGGACATTTCCACTTAGGGGTGTACTCACTTGTGTTGCCAACGGTTTAGACATTATTGGCTGTGTGTTGAGTTATTTTTAGGAAATAAGATGACCACCAGGAGGAGGCAAATACACCCCAGCAAAAGGCTTAAATACCTCCCCCACTTCCCTCATCCCTCAGTCATTCTGCCGAGGGAACAAGGAACAGTAGGAGAGATAGGGTATAAAAGGTGCCAGAAGAAATAAAACTAAATTTAGGTAAGCCCACAGGAGCAACGGGCAGGAGTCATGGACTCTCCTCCCCTTGATGGAAATAAAATGATCAGGTAAGCATATTTTATGTTTTCCATCTAAAGGGAAGGAGAGTTCACGGCTTCATTCATTACTTGTGGGAACAAATACCCAAGCTCTAGAGGAAAAACGGGAGGGCAAAAAAAAAAAAAAAGGCGGACCCTAATCTGAGGGCACCACAGCCTGTAAAACCTTTCTCCCAAAAACTGCTTACGCCAAAGCAAAAACTTCAAATTTGTAAAACTTTGTAAAAAAGTATGTAAGGAGGACCAGGTAGCCGCCTTACAAATCTGCTCCATAAAGGCCGAAGAAGAAGCCACAGCTATCTAGGCTAAGCGAATAATGCTCCTCAACAAAATGGACAAAGAAGTATGCTGCCAACTCAGAGACTCTGCGAGCCGATGCAATAGCCAACAGAAAAAGAACCTTCCAGGAAAGAATCTTAATGTCAATAGAGTGCATGGGTTCAAACGGAATCCTCTGCAATACCCTCAGAACCAGGTTCAAGCTCCAGGAAGGAGCGGACTGTCTAAAACCAGGCCTGATTCAAGACAGAGCCTGAACAAAGGACTGAATATCAGGAAGCTCAGCGAGCCTCTTGTGCAACAAAACAGATTATGTAGAAATCTGTCCCTTCAAGGAACTAGCGGCAAGTCCCTTTTCCAAACCATCCTGGAGAAAGGACAGAACCCTGGATACCTTAACGTTGTGCCAAGGATATCCATGCTTCTCATACCAGGACAAGTAAGTCCTCCACACCTTATGATAGATGCGACGAGTGTCTGGCTACCTAGCCTGAACGAGTGTATCAATCACTCTCTCAGAAAATCCTCTCTTGGCCAAGACTAAGCGTTCAATCTATACACAGTCATCCTCAGAGAATCTAGATTTTAATGTTGAAAGGGACCCTGTGCCAACAGATCCCTGCGACAGGGTAACCTCCATGGAGGAGAAAATGACATCCCTACCAGATCTGCAAACCACATCCTCCGCGGCCACGACAGAGCAACCAGAATAACCGAAGCTTGCTCCTGCTTGATGCAGGCCACTACACGAGGTATAAGTGGCAACGGTGGAAATATGTAAACTAGGGTGAACCCCCAAGGCACCGCTAAGGCATCTATCAGCTCTGCCTGGGGATCCCTGGACCGCGACCCGTATCTTGGTAGCTTGCAATTGAGTCTGAACACCATAAGGTCTATCTCCGTCGTCCCACATCTGTGGCAAATCCCTGCAAACACCTCCAGATGGAGAGACCATTCCCCTGGATGGAGGGATTGCCTGCTGAGGAAATCCGCTTCCGAGTTGTCCATACCCGGAATGTGGATTGCTGAGAGCGAGCAGTTGTGGGACTCTGCCCATTCCAATATCCGAGAAACCTCCCTCATTGCCAGAGAGCTCCCCATCCTGCCAGACTAGCGTCTGTGATCACAATCACCCAGGACGGTCTCAGGAAGGATGTCCCTTGGGACAGCTGTTCCGGACAGATCCACCAAGAGAGGGATTCCCTCGTTCGATCGTCCAAAGATATCTGATGGGATAGGTCTGTATGATCGCCGTTCCGCTGTCTCAACATGCATTACTGAAGACGTCTGAGGTGGAACCTGGAGAATGGAATAACATTGATGCTGGACACCATGAGCCCGATCACCTCCATACTCTGAGCCACTGAGGGACTAGAGGAGGACTGAAGGGCAAGACAGGTTAACGCAATCTTCCTGCGTCGCTGATCTGTGAGAAATATCCTCATGGATATAGAATCGATTATCATTCCCAGGAACTCCACCCTGTTGCTGGGAATCAGGGAGCTCTTTCCTGAGTTTATCTTCCAACTGTGGGATTGGAGCCAATGAAGTAGAGCCGTCGAGTGATCCTCTGCGAGACTGAACAAAGGCGCCTGGTCTATGATGTCATCCAGATAGGGCGCCACAGCAATGCCTCTGGATCTGGCCACTGCAAGTAGCGCCCCCAGAACCTTTGTGAAGACTCTTGGGGCTGTCGCCAGACCAAAGGGAAGAGCCACAAACTGGAAATGTTGGTCCAGGAATGCAAATCTCAGGAACCTGAAGTGGTCCCTGTGGATTGGCACATGAAGGTAGGCATCCTTCAAGTCTATTGTCTTCATGAACTGACCCTCTTGACCTAGGGGCAGAATAGATCTGATCGTTTCCATTTTGAACGATGGAACAGCCAGAAATTTCTTTAAACATTTTAGGTCCAGAATCGGGCGGAACATGTCCTCCTTCTTTGGGACCACAAAAAGGTTTAAAAAGTACCTTAGACCCTTTTCTGCTGGGGGTACCGGTACAATTACTCAGAGGGAAGAGAGATCCCTCACACATTCTAGAAAGGCGTCTTTCTTTTCTGGTCTGGAAGAGAGGTTTGACAGGAGGAATCTGCCCCTGGGCGGATGAGAACTGAACCCTATCCTGTATCCTTGGGTGACAACCTCCAGAACCCAAGGGTCTTGAACATCCTGGCTGCAACCAGTGAGTGAAACTAAAATCCACCCATTGCCAGAGCCTCATCTCACACATGTCGCAGCAATGACACAAACAATATTATGTATAACCCCCCCCTGTTCAAGAATCCCCCTTCTATAAAGATAAAATGTATCACACTGTGACTCTGTCTTCTGCGTTATCATTATGTGTATAAAAAAATGAAACAATCTTACCAGAATCTATGCCGTGGAACAGGAACAAGGCCTCTCAAGTGTGACAGGTTAGTAGCATCGCTCCTGACATGGACTTGAGTGTAGAAAGCAGGCAGCGAAACTGGTCAACGCTGATTGCTTATGGAGCTGTTAAAATGAGTCGGGATGGTTTTGCAGAAAGACTCTCCCTGCACCTCCGGACTCTAACTTTCACCCAAGCTATCACTGAGAGGCAGACAGGACTACTTAAAACTCCAGTCCCATTCCGAAGAGTACTACCCTCCCTAAGAGACTACTCCGGTATTTAAGCCTTTGGCTGGGGTATCTTTGCCTCCTCCTGGTGGACAAGTTCTTATTTCCCACACGTAATGAATGAAGCCTTGGAGTCTCCTCCCCTTTAGATGGAAAAGTGTGCAAAGAAGACCGAGTTGCAGCCTTGCAAATCTGTTCTACAGAGGCCTCATTCTTGAAGGCCCAAAAAGAAGAACAGCCCTAGTGGAATAAGCTGTGATTCTCTCAGGGGGCTGCTATTAAGCAGTCTCATATGCCAAACGAATAATACTTCTCAACCAAAGAGAAAGAGAAGTGGCAGTAGCTTTTTGTACTTTGTGTTTAACAGAAAAACACACAAACAATGCTGAAGACTAAGGAAAATCCTTAATCGCTTGCAAATAAAATTTAAGAGCCCACACAATGTCAAGGTTGTGTAATAAATGTTCCTTATGAGAACAAGGATTAGGACAAAGAGAAGGAACAACAATTTCCTGATTAATATTTCTGTCCGAAACAACCTTAAGAAGAAAACCAAACTTGGTACGAAGAACTGCCTTATCTGCATGAAATATGAGATAAGGAGAATCACACTGCAATGCTGAGAGTTCAGAAACCCTTCGAGCAGAAGAGATAGCAGTCAGAAACAAAACCTTTCAAGAAAACTTAATATCTATGGAATGCATCAGCTCAAACGGAGCCTGTTGCAAAACTTTAAGAACAAGGTTAAGGCTCCAAGGTGGAGCAACAGATTTAAACACTGGCCTGACCAAGGCCTTACAAAAGGATTGCACATCTGGCAAGTCCGCCAGTCGCTTATGTAGCAAAATAGATAATGCAAAGATCTGACCTTTCAGGGTACTGACAGACAAACCCTTCTCCAGGCCTTCCTGGAGAAAAGACAACATTCTTGGGATCCTGACTCTTCTCCAAGAATATCCCTTAGACTCACAAAAATAAAGATATTTACGTCATATCTTATGATAAATCTTTCAAGTGGCAAACTTAGGAGCCTGAATCATGGTCTCAATGACCTACTCGGAAAAACCGCGCTTAGCTAAAATCAAGCGTTCAATCTCCAAGCAGTCAGCTTCAGAGAAACGAGATTTGGATGAAGAAAGGGCCCCTGAAGCAGAAGGTCCTTCCTCAAAGGTAGTCTCGACGGAGGTAGAGACAACCTTTCTACTAGATCTGCATACCAGATCCTGCGAGGCCACGCAGGAGCAATTAGAATCACCAACACTCTCTCCTGCTTGATCCGAGTAATGACTCGTGGAAGGAGAGCAAACGGACGAAACAGATATGCCAACCTGAAGTTCCAAGGAACTGCCAGAGAATCTATCAGAAAGTCCTGAGGATCTCTTGACCTTGAACCATACTTTGGGAGCTTGGTGTTCTGACGAGACGCCATCAGATCCAATTCCGGTAACCCCCATTTGGTTGTTAACCTGATGAACACTTCCGGATGGAGTTCCCATTCCCTGGGATGGAAAGTCTGTCTGCTCAGGAAATCCGCCTCCCAATTGTCCACTCCTAGGATGTGGATGGCAGATAGACAGCAATTGTGAGCCTCCGCCCAATAAATGATTTGTGCAACTTAATTCATGGCTAAGGAACTCCGAGTTCCCCCCTGGTGGTTGATGTAAGCCACTGAAGTTATGTTGTCCGAGTGGAGGCATTGGAGATCGCTCTTAATTCCAATATGTTTATGGGGAGAGCAGATTCCTTCTGAGACCAAAGTCCCTGCGCCTTCAACAAGTCCCAGACTGCTCCCCAACCCATCAGGCTGGCATCCGTGGTCACAATTACCCATGAGGGTCTCCAAAAGCATGTCCCCTGGGACAGATGTTCTTGAGACAGCTACCACGGTAGAGTCTTTTGTTAATTGATCCAGAACTATCCTCTGAGACAGGTCTGCATAATCCCCGTTCCATTGACCGAGAATGCATAGCTGTAGGGCTCTCAAATGGAATTAAGCAAAGGGAACTATGTCCATGGAAGCCACTATCAAACCAATTTCCTCCATACATTGGGCCACTGATGGTCGTAAAGCCGACTGTAGAGATAGGCAAGAGGAAAGAATCTTGGCTCTTCTGACCTCCGTCAGAAATATTTTCATTGATAGGGAATCTATAATGGTCCCTAAGAAGACCACTCTTGTAGCCGGAACCAGATAACTTTTTTTTTTACAAATTCCCCTTCGATCCATGGGAACTAAGAAAAGACAACAAGATCTCTGTATGAGATTTTGCTACTTGAAAAGATGGCACCTGAACCAGAATGTCGTCCAGATAAGGTGACACAGCAATTCCCCGGGACCAAATTACTGCCAACAGAGCTCCCAGGATCTTTAAGAAAATCCTGGGAGTTGTGGCGAGGCCATATGGAAGCGCTACAAATTGAAAGTGTTTGTCTAGATAAGCAAATCTCAGAAACTTGTGATGATCCCTGTGAATGGGAACATGCAGGTAGCATCCTTCAGGTCTATGGTCATCATGAATTGACCTTCTTGAGCCAGAGGAAGAATGGAACGGATAGTCTCCATTTTGAAGGACGGCACTCTGAGAAATTTATTAAGAAACTTTAGATCCAGAATAGGCCGGAAAGTTCCCTGTTTTTTTGGGCACCACAAACAGGTTGGAGTAGAACCCGATACCCTGTTCCTGTATTGGGACTGGAACTATCACTCCTAAGAGGAAAAGATCCTGAACACATTTCAAGAATGCCTCTCTTTATCTGGTCTACAGATAATCTTGAGAGATGAAACCTGCCCCTGGGAGGAAAGGTCTTGAACTCTAACTTGTAACCCTGGGATACTATGTCCACGGCCCACGGATTTGGGACATCTCATTCCCAAGCTTGAGAGAATTGAGAGAGTCTGCCCCCCACTTGATCCGATCCTGGATCAGGGGCAGACCCTTCATGCGGACTTAGATTCAGCTGCAGCTTTCTTAGATTGCTTCCCCTTGTTCCAAGACTGACTGGGCTTCCATGAAGGCTTGGACTGCTCCTGCTTGGTAGAGGAGGGGGGAACACTTACCTCTGAAGTTATGAAAGGAACGAAAGTTACTCTGACATCCATTTGATTTGTTCTTCTTGTCTTGAGGCAGAAAGGATCCTTTACCACCTGTGATATCGGAAATAATTTCTGCCAACCCTGGCCCAAACAAGATTTTTCCCTTGTAAGGAAGATTTGTTAGATTTGGAAGAAACAGCAGCTAACCAAGATTTCAGCCATAGCGCGCTACGCACTAAAATTGCAAAGCCAGATATCTTGGCTACCAACTTAATGACCTGCAAAGAGGCGTCAGTGATAAAGAAATTGGCTAACATGAGAGCCTTTAACCTATCGTGTATCTCCTCCCAAGGTATCTCAGCTTGGAGGGACTCAGAAAAAGCGTCAAACCAATAGGCTGCCGCACTAGTAACTGTAGCAATACACACCGCCAGTTGCCATTGTAAACCCTGATGAATATACATCTTTTTTAAGAAAGCCTCCAGCTTCTTATCCATAGGGTCCTTGAAAGAGCAACTATACTCATTAGAAATAGTAGTCCTCTTGGCCAGAGTAGAAATCGCCCCTTCCACCTTGGGGACCATCTGCCACGACTCCTTGATGGAATCAGACACCGGGAACATCTTCCTAAAGACTGGAGAGGGAGAAAAGGGAATTCCTGGTCTCTCCCATTCCTGGGCAGTAATCTCCGTAGCACGGTCTAGCACTGGAAACACCTCCACTGGGGAGGAAACATCAAAGTATCTATTTAATTTGCTAGATTTCTTAGGGTTGAGAACGACAGAGGTATCTGAGTCGTCTAAAGTAGCCAAAATCTCCTTTGATAAAACATGAAGGTGTTCAAGCTTAAATCTGAAGGAAACCACTTCAGCATCAGAAGAAGGAATTACACTATCCAAATCTGAGATTTCACCCTCAGAGGCTACCAAAGTATCCTCCTCTTCCGACTTATGGGAAAGAGCAACTTGGTTAGCCTGTACAGAATCTGATACCTTACTATCTGATTCTCTAATTTTCCTCTTATGTTTCCCCTGCAGCATGGGGATGGCAGCTAGCGCCTCAGATAACGCAGAGGATACCTGGGCAGCAATCTCAGAATTCAAATAAACTCCATCAGGATCTTGCTAGGAACTGCAGGGCACTGCATGTGACGTTAATACTGGTTGGGGCACTTGAGGAAGAAACTGTGGCATTGCCTGAACAGTATCAAGCTGAGAGAATGGTGGCTCAGAAACAAACAGTCTATCTTTGTACATAAGAGTTCTTTCAATACAAGAACTACAGAAAGGCAAAGGGGGTTCACTTTGGGAATTCAAACAAAGTTTGCATTCTATAGCAGGCATAGACTCTAGGTCCATCTTGCAAATAAATATCACAACTTTAGAAGAGAAAAAGAAGACCTTTTATTTTTGTTACCGTCCCATTAACTGATATTGCTCAAAACATTAGCGGTAAAATCAATCTAACAGATCTGTTAGTCAGGAGCTAACCTTATGGGCAAAGTTTACAGACCCCCAAAGAAAGTTTATCAAATTTCATAAAAAACAAAAAAAAACCTCTCTGGCACCCTCTACACCTCAGCACTAAGCTGAGGTGCCTACCTGTTCCTTTCTGACATGGAATATAGTGGAAGAATAATGAATCAGCTCCTGAGCGAGGGAAAAGGCCACCAAAGCCGTTAAGTCTCTCAATAAGAAAAAGGTGCCAAGTAACAGCGTGCGCTGCGTCTAGAGAGAGAAGCCCCGCACCTCGTGACGTCAAAGCCAGCTCCATATACGGGCCGCAAGTGCATAAAAAAAATGGCACAAAATAGCCCCCAAAAGTTAACAACTGCATAAATATGCAGTCTAACTAACTGAGCCACCAATAATGTTAACACACTCTATAATGTTACACACTGTCTCTTCAAGGACTCTGACGTCCTGATACCGCTATACAGTGCCCTGCATCCTGTCTAAGATATCCTGACTCTCAGGAAAAACGTAGCCTCATATAAAGTGCAGCCTATCAGCTTTAGTGCCAGTGTCTTCTTAAGAAATAAAATGGCACTTACCTGCACCCTTGACTGTCCGACAGGAGGACAGCTCACCTGGCATGAGAGGAAGCCACTCCTCACAGAGACCTGTGGATAAAAGAAGGAACAGAGTAAGCCAACTCTGGCATTCTGTTTGGGGGCAGAAATCTTGACAGGAAAACGCAGTGAGGCCCACCCCACAAGTTCCTAACTGCTTGAAAGCTAAACCCAGCTTGTCAGGGAAGATCAGAGCAAACCTGCTCAGGCTTCCAAAATAAAAAAAAAAATTGATAGAAGAATTCTTAAACAGACACCTAAATGTCACCTCCTCCTTGCACTGAAGGCAAAGAGAATGACTGGGGATTGTGGGAAGGGAAGTGATACTTAACAGTTTTGCTGTGGTGCTCTTTGCCTCCTTCTGCTGGCCAGGAGTGATATTCCAAACAGTAATTGATGATTCTGTGGACTCACCGTGTCTTAAGAAAGAAAATGTTTTACAGCACAGGTTATAACTTTTTTTTAATCACAACCCTCTTACCTAATTAACCCCATACTTTGTTACTCTTCTTCTTTACATAGTTGTGTGGTTATTAAATAATGGTTCCCTCCTCAATGCAGAATTATTTTCAAATAGTAAATTATTAAAATCATTCATGTCCATTAATGTTTCAGGTAGACCCATCGCATACTATGATCAAAACATCTTAAACAAATATTTGGGTTATTATTTAAGGATTACTATGTTGTTGTGGTAAAAAATAGGTTACTTATTTGGGATTCTGCAGATTAGACCAAACCATTACCAACATTGAAAAAATGTAATAATAAAAGGTATTTTTGTTTTTTTTTGTTTTTTTTTAATCCAGCTAATTTATTTTCACACGTTCATTTTCTTGGCTTGCAACATGTTTCAACATTTGTTGTAAAAAGTGTGCAGCAGAAACACTGGGAGACAGCAAAGCTGCTAGAGTTTATTGCTTGCATACATATGCTGTCAAAAAACTAAATACTTCATCTTGACTGTGTGATAAATCTACTTAACATGCAACTGCTGCTAAGGTGGTGGGAAAAAATTCTGAAGCAAAACTCATTAAAAGTAATCAATGTGGAATGTATACCATGTGTTAAAATAAACTCCAGAAGTCTTGGGCTTGGTTAAATACATACAGCTCCTCATCGTAGAGAGCAGTAATAATGGAATATTTGTTAATTTCCCCCATGTGTGTAAATAAAAAGCCTCACATTATCAATATGTAATAAGCATTTACAGTGCAAAATAACTGGTGCTATCCATAAAACATCAAGGGAAGAGAGTTGTTACCTAAATTAAAATACATAAAGCAAAAATAACAATGCTAAATAATTGTGTGATCACATCCAAGCAAAATACATAATGAAGTAGTAAGCCATAAAATATTAATTATTTAACCTTTTCGTTGCTTAGCTTTTTCACATCCCCAGTAGTAAGCCAATTTTGACATTACATTTAAACACTATTGTAAGTCAAATTTCAGTGAGCCACCCACATATATAAAATAAAAAAATATTCAGGAGGTCCAGCAGATTCAGAATATACCATTATTATAATTATATTTCATGGCATGTGAGAAAACAGAATTTATGTTTACCTGATAAATTACTTTCTCCAACGGTGTGTCCGGTCCACGGCGTCATCCTTACTTGTGGGATATTCTCTTCCCCAACAGGAAATGGCAAAGAGCCCAGCAAAGCTGGTCACATGATCCCTCCTAGGCTCCGCCTTCCCCAGTCATTCGACCGACGTAAAGGAGGAATATTTGCATAGGAGAAATCATATGATACCGTGGTGACTGTAGTTAGAGAAAATAAATCATCAGACCTGATTAAAAAACCAGGGCGGGCCGTGGACCGGACACACCGTTGGAGAAAGTAATTTATCAGGTAAACATAAATTCTGTTTTCTCCAACATTGGTGTGTCCGGTCCACGGCGTCATCCTTACTTGTGGGAACCAATACCAAAGCTTTAGGACACGGATGATGGGAGGGAGCAAATCAGGTCACCTAGATGGAAGGCACCACGGCTTGCAAAACCTTTCTCCCAAAAATAGCCTCAGAAGAAGCAAAAGTATCAAATTTGTAAAATTTAGTAAAAGTGTGCAGTGAAGACCAAGTCGCTGCCTTACATATCTGATCAACAGAAGCCTCGTTCTTGAAGGCCCATGTGGAAGCCACGGCCCTAGTGGAATGAGCTGTGATTCTTTCAGGAGGCTGCCGTCCGGCAGTCACATAAGCCAATCTGATGATGCTTTTAAGCCAAAAAGAGAGAGAGGTAGAAGTTGCTTTTTGACCTCTCCTTTTGCCAGAATAAACAACAAACAAGGAAGATGTTTGTCTGAAATCCTTTGTAGCCTCTAAATAGAATTTTAGAGCACAAACTACATCCAAATTGTGCAACAAACGTTCCTTCTTTGAAACTGGATTCGGACACAAAGAAGGCACGACTATCTCCTGGTTAATATTTTTGTTAGAAACAACTTTCGGAAGAAAACCAGGTTTAGTACGCAAAACCACCTTATCTGCATGGAACACCAGATAAGGAGGAGAACACTGCAGAGCAGATAACTCTGAAACTCTTCTAGCAGAAGAAATTGCAACCAAAAACAAAACTTTCCAAGATAATAACTTGATATCAACGGAATGTAGGGGTTCAAACGGAACCCCCTGAAGAACTGAAAGAACTAAATTAAGACTCCAAGGAGGAGTCAAAGGTTTGTAAACAGGCTTGATTCTAACCAGAGCCTGAACAAAAGCTTGAACATCTGGCACAGCCGCCAGCTTTTTGTGAAGTAAAACAGATAAAGCAGAAATCTGTCCCTTCAAAGAACTTGCAGATAATCATTTCTCCAAACCTTCTTGAAGAAAGGATAGAATCTTAGGAATTTTTATCTTGTTCCATGGGAATCCTTTAGATTCACACCAACAGATATATTTTTTCCATATTTTATGGTAGATTTTTCTAGTTACAGGCTTTCTAGCCTGAACAAGAGTATCAATGACAGAATCTGAGAACCCTCGCTTTGATAAAATCAAGCGTTCAATCTCCAAGCAGTCAGTTGGAGTGAGGCCAGATTCGGATGTTCGAACGGACCTTGAACAAGAAGGTCCTGTCTCAAAGGTAGCTTCCATGGTGGAGCCGATGACATATTCACCAGATCTGCATACCAAGTCCTGCGTGGCCACGCAGGAGCTATCAAGATCACCGATACCCTCTCCTGCTTGATCCTGGCTACCAGCCTGGGAATGAGAGGAAACGGTGGGAACACATAAGCTAGGTTGAAGCTCCAAGGTGCTACTAGTGCATCCACTAGAGTCGCCTTGGGATCCCTGGATCTGGACCCGTAGCAAGGAACCTTGAAGTTCTGACGAGACGCCATCAGATCCATGTCTGGAATGCCCCACAATTGAATTATTTGGGCAAAGATTTCCGGATGGAGTTCCCACTCCCCCGGATGAAATGTCTGACGACTCAGAAAATCCGCTTCCCAATTTTCCACTCCTGGGATGTGGATTGCAGACAAGTGGCAGGAGTGAGTCTCCGCCCATTGAATTATTTTGGTCACTTCTTCCATCGCCAGGGAACTCCTTGTTCCCCCCTGATGGTTGATATACGCAACAGTCGTCATGTTGTCTGATTGAAACCGTATGAATTTGGCCTTTGCTAGCTGAGGCCAAGCCTTGAGAGCATTGAATATCGCTCTCAGTTCCAGAATATTTATCGGGAGAAGAGATTCTTCCCGAGACCAAAGACCCTGAGCTTTCAGGGGTTCCCAGACCGCGCCCCAGCCCACCAGACTGGCGTCGGTCGTGACAATGACCCACTCTGGTCTGCGGAAGCTCATCCCTTGTGACAGGTTGTCCAGGGTCAGCCACCAACGGAGTGAATCTCTGGTCCTATGATCTACTTGTATCGTCGGAGACAAGTCTGTATAATCCCCATTCCACTGACTGAGCATGCACAGTTGTAATGGTCTTAGATGAATTCGCGCAAAAGGAACTATGTCCATTGCCGCGACCATCAAACCTATTACTTCCATGCACTGCGCTATGGAAGGAAGAAGAACAGAATGAAGAACTTGACAAGAGCTTAGAAGTTTTGATTTTCTGGCCTCTGTCAGAAAAATCCTCATTTCTAAGGAGTCTATTATTGTTCCCAAGAACACTCTCGTTGACGGAGATAGAGAACTTTTTTCTACGTTCACTTTCCACCCGTGAGATCTGAGAAAGGCCAGGACAATGTCCGTATGAGCCTTTGGTTGTGGTAGAGACGACGCTTGAATCAGTATGTCGTCCAAGTAAGGTACCACTGCAATGCCCCTTGGTCTTAGCACCGCTAGAAGGGACCCTAGTACCTTTGTGAAAATTCTTGGAGCAGTGGCTAATCCGAATGGAAGTGCCACAAACTGGTAATGCTTGTCCAGAAAGGCGAACCTTAGGAACCGATGATGTTCCTTGTGGATAGGAATATGTAGATACGCATCCTTTAAATCCACCGTGGTCATGAATTGACCTTCCTGGATGGTAGGAAGAATTAACAAGTAATTGTAAATAGATTTACAAATAGGAATAGGTAACTTAAATCTGTGAGGAAAAATTCCACCGACTGAGCCCTTTCTAAGTCAGAGCTAAATTTGTTTTTAATTAGAAAAAATGTTTTTCTTGTCCATTCATACACTAAACTTTATTAAGAAAATATATTTAACCACACATACATTTAGCAAGAGCTACGATTTAAAAACACTGCACCTAAGTTGAGCTAGGATTATTAAATTATTCTGAAATCAGCATCAAAGGTATCTGCAGCAAAATTATAAATATAGGCTAAGCCCTTACAATCCGAGGGCTAGTTTAAGTTTAAGTTTTACCAAGTTTATAAAGCTGCAATTAACCAGACCAACAAAGGTGAGCAAATTAAAAAAGGGAAAGACAAAGCTTATCCCAGAGGACCCCTGACGTACGTCAGGGGTCCTCTGGGATAAGCTTTGTCTTTCCCTTTTTTAATTTGCTCACCTTTGTTGGTCTGGTTAATTGCAGCTTTATAAACTTGGTAAAACTTAAACTTAAACTAGCCCTCGGATTGTAAGGGCTTAGCCTATATTTATAATTTTGCTGCAGATACCTTTGATGCTGATTTCAGAATAATTTAATAATCCTAGCTCAACTTAGGTGCAGTGTTTTTAAATCGTAGCTCTTGCTAAATGTATGTGTGGTTAAATATATTTTCTTAATAAAGTTTAGTGTATGAATGGACAAGAAAAACATTTTTTCTAATTAAAAACAAATTTAGCTCTGACTTAGAAAGGGCTCAGTCGGTGGAATTTTTCCTCACAGATTTAAGTTACCTATTCCTATTTGTAAATCTATTTACAATTACTTGTTAGTTGTACTTTGCTTTTAACTATAAATCTGTGGCAGGAGGTATTAGCGGTTAGGAGATTACTTAAACTCAAATTGGGCTATTTGCCTTTAACCACTAACCTCTTGTATATAGTATACTTTGCCCTACCCCCACCTATTCTTACTTTAAATTGGTAGGAAGAATTGTCCGAATGGTTTCCATTTTGAACGATGGAACCTTGAGAAATTTGTTTAGGATCTTGAGATCTAAGATTGGTCTGAATGTTCCCTCTTTTTTGGGAACTATGAACAGATTGGAGTAGAATCCCATCCCTTGTTCTTCTAATGGAACAGGATGAATCACTCCCATTTTTAACAGGTCTTCTACACAATGTAAGAATGCCTGTCTTTTCATGTGGTCTGAAGACAATTGAGACCTGTGGAACCTCCCCCTTGGGGGTAGCTCCTTGAATTCCAGAAGATAACCTTGGGAGACTATTTCTAGCGCCCAAGGATCCAGAACATCTCTTTCCCAAGCCTGAGCGAAGAGAGAAAGTCTGCCCCCCACCAGATCCGGTCCCGGATCGGGGGCCAACATCTCATGCTGTCTTGGTAGCAGTGGCAGGTTTCTTGGCCTGCTTACCTTTGTTCCAGCCTTGCATTGGCCTCCAGGCTGGCTTGGTTTGAGAAGTATTACCCTCTTGCTTAGAGGATGTAGAACTTGGGGCTGGTCCGTTTCTGCGAAAGGGACGAAAATTTGGTTTATTTTTAGCCTTAAAAGACCTATCCTGAGGAAGGGCGTGGCCCTTACCCCCAGTGATATCTGAAATAATCTCTTTCAAGTCAGGGCCAAACAGCGTTTTCCCCTTGAAATGTATGTTAAGCAATTTGTTCTTGGAAGACGCATCCGCTGACCAAGATTTTAGCCAAAGCGCTCTGCGCGCCACAATAGCAAACCCCGAATTTTTCGCCGCTAATCTAGCCAATTGCAAAGTGGCGTCTAAAGTAAAAGAGTTAGCCAATTTAAGAGCATGAATTCTGTCCATAATCTCCTCATAAGAAGAATCTTTATTGAGCGACTTTTCTAGTTCATCGAACCAGAAACACGCTGCTGTAGTGACAGGAACAATGCATGAAATTGGTTGTAGAAGGTAACCTTGCTGAACAAACATCTTTTTAAGCAAACCCTCTAATTTTTTATCCATAGGATCTTTGAAAGCACAACTATCTTCTATAGGGATAGTAGTGCGTTTGTTTAGAGTAGAAACCGCCCCCTCGACCTTGGGGACTGTCTGCCATAAGTCCTTTCTGGGGTCGACCATAGGAAACAATTTCTTAAATATAGGGGGAGGGACAAAAGGTATGCCGGGCCTTTCCCATTCTTTGTTTACAATGTCCGCCACCCGCTTGGGTATAGAAAAAGCTTCGGGGGGCCCCGGGACCTCTAGGAACTTGTCCATCTTGCATAATTTCTCTGGAATGACCAAATTGTCACAATCATCCAGAGTAGATAACACCTCCTTAAGCAGAGCGCGGAGATGTTCCAATTTAAATTTGAATGTAATCACATCAGGTTCAGCTTGTTGAGAAATTTTCCCTGAATCTGAAATTTCTCCCTCAGACAAAACCTCCCTGGCCCCCTCAGACTGGTGTAGGGGCATGTCAGAACCATTATCATCAGCGTCCTCATGCTCTTCGGTATTTTCTAAAACAGAGCAGTCGCGCTTTCGCTGATAAGTGGGCATTTTGGCTAAAATGTTTTTGATAGAATTATCCATTACAGCCGTTAATTGTTGCATAGTAAGGAGTATTGGCGCACTAGATGTACTAGGGGCCTCCTGTGTGGGCAAGACTGGCGTAGACGAAGGAGGGGATGATGCAGTACCATGCTTACTCCCCTCACTTGAGGAATCATCTTGGGCATCATGTTCTCTAAATTTTTTGTCACATACATCACATCTATTTAAATGAGAAGGAACCTTGGCTTCCTCACATACAGAACATAGTCTATCTGATAGTTCAGACATGTTAAACAGGCATAAACTTGATAACAAAGTACAAAAAACGTTTTAAAATAAAACCGTTACTGTCACTTTAAATTTTAAACTGAACACACTTTATTACTGAATATGTGAAAAAGTATGAAGGAATTGTTCAAAATTCACCAAAATTTCACCACAGTGTCTTAAAACCTTAAAAGTATTGCACACCAAATTTGAAAGCTTTAACTCTTAAAATAACGGAACCGGAGCCGTTTTTATATTTAACCCCTATACAGTCCCTGGTATCTGCTTTGCTGAGACCCAACCAAGCCCAGAGGGGAATACGATACCAAATGACGCCTTCAGTAAGCTTTTTCTATGTATCTGAGCTCCTCACACATGCATCTGCATGCCTTGCTTCCCAAAAACAACTGCGCATTAGTGGCGCGAAAATGAGGCTCTGCCTATGATTAGAGAAGGCCCCCAGTGAAAAAGGTGTCCAATACAGTGCCTGCCGGTTATTTAACATAATTCCCAAGAATAAAATAACTCCTCAAAGCTATAAACTATTAAAAATGCTTATAAATCAATCGTTTTAGCCCAGAAAAATGTCTACCAGTCTTTAAAGCCCTTGTGAAGCCCTTTATTCTTATTTAATAAAAATGGCTTACCGGATCCCATAGGGAAAATGACAGCTTCCAGCATTACCAAGTCTTGTTAGAAATGTGTCATACCTCAAGCAGCAAAAGTCTGCTCACTGTTTCCCCCAACTGAAGTTAATTCCTCTCAACAGTCCTGTGTGGAAACAGCCATCGATTTTAGTAACGGTTGCTAAAATCATTTTCCTCTTACAAACAGAAATCTTCATCTCTTTTCTGTTTCAGAGTAAATAGTACATACCAGCACTATTTTAAAATAACAAACTCTTGATTGAAGAATAAAAACTACATTTAAACACCAAAAAACTCTAAGCCATCTCCGTGGAGATGTTGCCTGTACAACGGCAAAGAGAATGACTGGGGAAGGCGGAGCCTAGGAGGGATCATGTGACCAGCTTTGCTGGGCTCTTTGCCATTTCCTGTTGGGGAAGAGAATATCCCACAAGTAAGGATGACGCCGTGGACCGGACACACCTATGTTGGAGAAATCTGCTGCAAAAAACATATCTTTCCAAGATCCCTACCATTTAAAAGAGCAGGCAATTCAATTTTAAATAAAGGGTTTTGGAGGTCTGTGGCTAGTAAGAGATCTGAGATCAAGGGGATTGAATAACCCCCATCCAGCTACATTACCTGCCTATCACATTGTGGTCCCATCCACTCTGTGATGTCACCACGCACGTTTGTAGTGACATCACTGGAACTCCCATGTAGCTCTGGGAGTGTCACCCACAATACTACCAACGGTCATGCCTGTGCTCTATGTAGAACTCCATCGAAAACTCCAATCTGACGTCACTTCAGGGGATTCCATACATCTGATTGGTCCGTGTCTCAGTGAATCACAGGATTTACAACCAATCAGATGGGCACTGTAATTGCCTATATTCACTATCTATTTTGCCTCCACCTGGGGGGTTCAAGGGGGCAAAGCCCCCCTTGTAAACCTCATTCCCCAAGGTGTACTTGGGTTGTATGCCAGAGGATCAATGGTGCGCCCCCAAGGCAGAGGCAAAAACAGATATTGAAAATAGAAGTCCCCGGAAGTGACGTCAGATTGGAATTTCGAGGAATTAGAGTTCTCGACAGAACACCTGCAGTGAGGGGGAATCACTGATCCAATGCTGTGATTAGTCATTCCCCATAAAGAGACAGTAAAGTTAAAACTAAAGTTAAATGGACTGGGTACAACATTACATTTTAAACAATTTTCCAATTTACTTGTATTACCAATTTTGCTTAGTTCTTTTGGTATCCTTTGTTAAAGAATAATCATAAGTGAGCTTAGGAGCATGCACGTGTCAGTCATCTGGCAGTGTGTGTGCAACAATGTTTATAGCAATGTTATACACAGCTGCTAACACAGCTGCCACTGACACTCTATGACAGCAGTGTTTGCAACTATGTATAACATGGTTTCAACCATTTTTACAAAAAATGCCAATTAACAAAGGATACCAGGAGAACTTAGCAAAATTGATAATAGAACTAAACTGGAAAGTTGTTTAAAATTGTATGCTCCATCTGAATCATGAAAGTTTAATTTTGACTTTGCTGCCTTTTAATAATAATAACTTGTTGTCATGCATTTAAAGGCAACAATTTGCATGGCAACCCGTTTGCGTCAAATTCATCAAATTGGTTAAAAAACATAATTTATGCTTACCTGATAAATTACTTTCTCCAACGGTGTGTCCGGTCCACGGCGTCATCCATAACTTGTGGGAATATCTCTTCCCCAACAGGAAATGGCAAAGAGTACAGCAAAAGCTGTCCATATAGTCCCTCCTAGGCTCCGCCCACCCCAGTCATTCGACCGACGGACAGGAGAAAAACAGGAGAAACTATAGGGTGCCGTGGTGACTGTAGTTAAAGAAATAAATTCATCAAACCTGATTAAAAAACCAAGGCGGGTCATGGACCAGACACACCGTTGGAGAAAGTAATTTATCAGGTAAGCATAAATTCTGTTTTCTCCAACATTGGTGTGTCCGGTCCACGGCGTCATCCATAACTTGTGGGAACCAATACCAAAGCTTTAGGACACGGATGAAGGGAGGGAGCCAATCAGGTTGCCTAAACGGAAGGCACCACGGCTTGCAAAACCTTTCTCCCAAAAATAGCCTCCGAAGAAGCAAAAGTATCAAATTTGTAGAATTTGGCAAAAGTGTGCAGGGAAGACCAAGTCGCTGCCTTACATATCTGATCAACAGAAGCCTCGTTCTTGAAGGCCCATGTGGAAGCCACAGCCCTAGTAGAGTGAGCTGTGATGCGTTCAGGAGGCTGCCGTCCGGCAGTCTCGTAAGCCAACCGGATGATGCTTTTCAGCCAAAAGGAAAGAGAGGTAGCAGTAGCTTTTTGACCTCTCCTCTTGCCAGAATAAACGACAAACAGAGAAGACGTTTGTCTGAAATCCTTTGTTGCTTCTAAATAGAACTTTAAAGCACGAACTACATCTAGATTGTGTAACAAACGTTCCTTCTTTGAAACTGGATTCGGACACAAAGAAGGCACAACTATTTCCTGGTTAATATTCTGGGTTGGAAACAACCTTTGGAAGGAAACCAGGTTTAGTACGCAAAACAACCTTATCTGAATGGAACACCAGATAGGGCGGATTACACTGCAGAGCAGATAACTCAGAAACTCTTCTAGCAGAAGAAATAGCAACCAAAAACAGAACTTTCCAAGATAACATCTTGATATCTATGGAATGTAGAGGTTCAAACGGAACCCCTTGAAGAACTCAAAGAACTAAATTCAAACTCCAGGGAGGAGTCAAAGGTCTGTAAACAGGTTTGATCCTGACCAAAGCCTGAACAAAAGCTTGAACATCAGGCACAGCTGCCAGTCGTTTGTGTAATAAGACAGATAAAGCAGAAATCTGTCCCTTTAGAGAACTTGCTGATAATCCCTTATCCAAACGTTCTTGGAGAAAAGAAAGGATCCTAG
The DNA here is from genome assembly GCF_027579735.1 of Bombina bombina. Taxonomy (NCBI): domain Eukaryota; kingdom Metazoa; phylum Chordata; class Amphibia; order Anura; family Bombinatoridae; genus Bombina; species Bombina bombina. Next base: position 637,093,317 of record NC_069501.1, on the reverse strand, counting down.
GAACTTTGATCTTACTCCATGAGAATCCCTTGGATTCACACCAACAGATATATCTTTTCCATATTTTATGGTAAATCTTCCTAGTTACAGGTTTTCTGGCTTGTATCAGAGTATCTATTACAGAATCCGAAAACCCACGCTTAGATAAAATCAAGCGTTCAATTTCCAAGCCGTTAGCTGGAAATTCAAACTCCAGGGAGGAGTCAAAGGTCTGTAAACAGGCTTGATCCTGACCAAAGCCTGAACAAAAGCTTGAACATCAGGCACAGCTGCCAGTCGTTTGTGTAATAAGACAGATAAAGCAGAAATCTGTCCCTTTAGAGAACTCGCTGATAATCCCTTATCCAAACGTTCTTGGAGAAAAGAAAGGATCCTAGGAACTTTGATCTTACTCCATGAGAATCCCTTGGATTCACACAAACAGATATATCTTTTCCATATTTTATGGTAAATCTTCCTAGTTACAGGTTTTCTGGCTTGTATCAGAGTATCTATTACAGAATCCGAAAACCCACGCTTAGATAAAATCAAGCGTTCAATTTCCAAGCCGTTAGCTGAAGGGAAACTAGATTTGGATGTTCGAATGGACCTTGTACTAGAAGATCCTGTCTCAAAGGTAGCTTCCATGGTGGAGCCGATGATATATTCACCAGGTCTGCATACCAAGTCCTGCGTGGCCACGCAGGAGCTATCAAGATCACTGAGGCCCTCTCCTGCTTGATCCTGGCTACCAGCCTGGGAATGAGAGGAAACGGTGGAAACACATAAGCTAGGTTGAAGGTCCAAGGCGCTACTAATGCATCCACTAGAGTCGCCTTGGGATCCCTGGATCTGGACCCGTAGCAAGGAACCTTGAAGTTCTGACGAGACGCCATTAGATCCATGTCTGGAATGCCCCATAATTGAGTCAACTGGGCAAAGATCTCCGGGTGGAGTTCCCACTCCCCCGGATGGAATGTCTGACGACTCAGATAATCCGCCTCCCAGTTTTCCACTCCTGGGATGTGGATCGCAGATAGGTGGCAGGAGTGATCCTCCGCCCATTTTATGGTTTTGGTCACTTCTCTCATCGCCAGGGAACTCCTTGTTCCCCCCTGATGATTGATGTAAGCAACAGTCGTCATGTTGTCTGATTGGAATCTTATGAATCTGGCCTTTGCTAGTTGAGGCCAAGCCCTGAGAGCATTGAATATCGCTCTCAGTTCCAGAATGTTTATCGGGAGAAGAGACTCTTCCCGAGACCATAGCCCCTGAGCTTTCAGGGAGTTCCAGACCGCGCCCCAGCCCACTAGACTGGCGTCGGTCGTGACGATGACCCACTCTGGTCTGCGGAAACTCATTCCCTGGGACAGGTGGTCCTGGGTTAGCCACCAACGGAGTGAGTCTCTGGTCTTCTGATCTACTTGAATCACTGGAGACAAGTCTGTATAGTCCCCATTCCACTGTTTCAGCATGCACAGTTGTAATGGTCTTAGATGAATTCGTGCAAAAGGAACTATGTCCATTGCTGCAACCATCAATCCTACTACTTCCATGCACTGAGCTATGGAAGGACGTGGAACAGAATGAAGAACTTGACAAGCGCTTAGAAGTTTTGACTTTCTGACATCTGTCAGGAAAATCTTCATTTCTAAAGAATCTATTATTGTCCCCAAGAAGGGAACTCTTGTCGACGGAGACAGGGAACTTTGTTCTATGTTCACTTTCCATCCGTGAGATCTGAGAAAGGCCAGAACGATGTCTGTGTGAGTCTTTGCCTTTGAAAGAGACGACGCTTGTATCAGAATGTCGTCCAAGTAAGGTGCCACTGCAATGCCCCTTGGTCTTAGAACCGCTAGAATGGACCCGAGTACCTTTGTGAAAATCCTTGGAAAAGTGGCTAGCCCGAATGGGAGAGCCACAAACTGGTAATGTTTGTCCAGAAAGGCGAACCTTAGGAACTGATGATGATCTTTGTGGATAGGAATATGTAGATACGCATCCTTTAGATCCACGGTAGTCATAAATTGACCCTCCTGGATTGTAGGTAAAATCGTTCGAATGGTTTCCATTTTGAACGATGGCACTCTGAGAAATTTGTTTAGGATCTTTAAATCCAGAATTGGTCTGAAAGTTCCCTCTTTTTTGGGAACCACAAACAGATTTGAGTAAAACCCCATTCCTTGTTCCACGGTTGGAACTGGGTGTATCACTCCCATTTTTAACAGGTCTTCTACACAATGTAAGAATGCCTGTCTCTTTATTTGGTTTGAAGATAAGTGAGACATGTGGAACCTTCCCCTTGGGGGTAGTTCCTTGAATTCCAGAAGATAACCCTGAGAAACTATTTCTAGTGCCCAGGGATCCTGAACATCTCTTGCCCAAGCCTGAGCGAAGAGAGAGAGTCTGCCCCCTACTAGATCCGGTCCCGGACCGGGGGCTACTCCTTCATGCTGTTTTGTTAGCAGCAGCAGGTTTCTTGGCCTGCTTACCCTTGTTCCAGCCTTGCATCGGTTTCCAAGCTGGTTTGGTTTGCGAAGCATTACCCTCTTGTCTAGAGGCTGCTGAGTTGGAGGCCGGTCCGTTCCTGAAATTGCGAAAGGAACGAAAATTAGACTTATTCTTGGCTTTGAAAGGCCTATCTTGTGGGAGGGCGTGGCCCTTACCCCCATTGATGTCTGAGATAATCTCTTTCAATTCTGGCCCAAGAAGAGTTTTACCCTTGAAAGGGATATTAAGCAATTTTGTCTTGGAAGATACATCCGCTGACCAAGACTTTAGCCAGAGTGCTCTGCGCGCCACAATTGCAAACCCAGAATTTTTCGCCGCTAATCTAGCTAACTGCAAAGCGGCATCTAAAATAAAGGAATTAGCTAACTTAACTGCGTGAACTCTGTCCATAACCTCCTCATACGGAGTCTCTCTACTGAGCGACATTTCTAGTTCCTCGAACCAGAACCACGCTGCTGTAGTGACAGGAATAATGCACGAAATAGGTTGCAGGAGGTAACCTTGCTGTACAAAAATCTTTTTAAGCAAACCCTCCAATTTTTTATCCATAGGATCTTTGAAAGCACAATTATCCTCAATAGGAATAGTAGTGCGCTTGGCTAGTGTAGAAACTGCCCCCTCGACCTTAGGGACTGTCTGCCATAAGTCCTTTCTGGGGTCGATAAGAAATAGGAAATAATTTCTTAAATATAGGAGGGGGAATAAAAGGTATGCCGGGCTTCTCCCACTCCTTATTCACTATGTCCGCCACCCGCTTGGGTATAGGAAAAGCGTCGGGGTGCACCGGAACCTCTAGGAACTTGTCCATCTTGCACAATTTTTCTGGAATGACCAGGTTGTCACAATCATCCAGAGTAGATAACACCTCCTTAAGCAGTGCGCGGAGATGCTCTAATTTAAATTTAAATGTCACAACATCAGGTTCTGCCTGTTGAGAAATTCTACCTGAATCTGAAATTTCCCCATCTGACAAAACCTCCCTCATGGCCCCTTCAGATTGGTGTGAGGGTATGACAGAACAATTATCATCAGCGCCCTCCTGCTCTACAGTGTTTAAAACAGAGCAATCGCGCTTTCTCTGATATGCAGGCATTTTGGATAAAATATTTGCTATGGAGTTATCCATTACTGCCGTCAATTGTTGCATAGTAATAAACATTGGCGCGCTAGAAGTACTAGGGGTCTCCTGCATGGTCAAAACTGGTGTAGACACAGAAGGAGATGATGTAGAACTATGTCTACTCCCTTCATCTGATGAATCATCTTGGGCAACTTTACTATCTGTGGCAGTACTGTCCTTACTTGGTTTGGACGCTATGGCACAATTATCACACAATTTGAAGGGGGAGACACATTGGCTTCCATACATACAGAACATAGTTTATCTGAAGGCACAGACATGTTAAACAGGCTTAAACTTGTCAATAAAGTACAAAAACCGTTTTTAAACAAAACCGTTACTGTCTCTTTAAATTTTAAACAGTGCACACTTTATTACTGAATATGTGAAAAACTATGAAGGAATTGTTCAAATTTAACCAAATTGTCACCACAGTGTCTTAAAGCATTCAAAGCATTGCACCCCAAATTTGAGACCTTTAACCCTTAAAATGAAGAAACCGGAGCCGGTTACAATTTTAACCCCTCTACAGTCCCAGCTACAGCCTTTGCTGCGACTTTACCAAACCCAGGGGGTATACGATACCAAATGAAGCCTTCTAGGAACCTTTTCAACTACTTTCAGACCCACACACATGCAGCTGCATGTCCTGCTCTCAAAAGTAACTGCGCAGTAATGGCGCGAAAATGAGGCTCAGCCTACTACAGGGAAGGCCCTTCCTGACTGAAAAGGTGTCTAAACCAGTGCCTGACGTTAAAAAAACGTTCCCCAAAGTTTATAAGTGTGAATATCAACATCAAGCTTTATAAAATGCCCAAATAAAGCAATCGATCTTGCCCATAAAAGTGTCTACCAGTTTTATAGCCCATATTAAGCCCTTTATTCTGTTTGAGACTAAGAAAATGGCTTACCGGTCCCCATGAGGGGAAATGACAGCCTTCCAGCATTACACAGTCTTGTTAGAAAAATGGCTAGTCATACCTTAAGCAGAAAAGTCTGCTAACTGTTTCCCCCAACTGAAGTTATTTCATCTCAACAGTCCTATGTGGAAACAGCAAACAATTTTAGTTACTGCTGCTAAAATCATATTCCTCTCACAAACAGAACTCTTAATCTTTTTCTGTTTCAGAGTAAATAGTACATACCAGCACTATTTTAAAATAACAAACTCTTGATAGTAGAATAAAAAACTACAACTAAACACCACATACTCTTCACCATCTCCGTGGAGATGTTGCCTGTGCAACGGCAAAGAGAATGACTGGGGTGGGCGGAGCCTAGGAGGGACTATATGGACAGCTTTTGCTGTACTCTTTGCCATTTCCTGTTGGGGAAGAGATATTCCCACAAGTTATGGATGACGCCGTGGACCGGACACACCAGAGCTGTTAAATAGCTCCTCCTTTCCCTCCCACTCCAGTCATTCGACCGAAGTTAGGAAGAGAAAGGAAAAGCCAAGGTGCAGAGGTGTCTGAAGTTTATAAGAAAAAAAAAAAAAACCTGTCTAAAAGAACAGGGCGAGCCGTGGACTCATCGTGTCTAAAAAGAAACAAATTTATCAGGTAAACATAAATTTTCTTTTCTTTTTAAAGTCCACGGATCATCATCCTTACTTGTGGGATACAATACCAAAGCTAGAGTACACGGATGATAAGGGAGGGACAAGACAGGGAACCTAAACGGAAGGCACCACTGCTTGAAGAACCTTTCTCCCAAAAGCAACCTCAGCCGAGGAAAAAGTATCAAATTTATAAAATTTAGAAAAAGTGTGGAGAGACGACCAAGTTGCAGCCTTGCAAATCTGTTCTACAGAAGTTTCATTTATGAATGCCCATGAGGAAGCAACAGCCCTAGTGGAATGAGCCGTAACTCTTTCAGGAGGCTGCTTTCCAGCAGTCTCATATGCAAAACAGATGATACTCTTCAGCCAAAAAGAAAGAGGTAGCCATAGCTTTCTGACCCTTACGTTTTCCAAAGAAAATTACAAACAGAGAAGAAGACTGACGAAAGTCCTTAGTCGCTTGTAAGTAAAATTTTAAAGCACGGACTACGTCCAAATTGTGCAGAAGACGTTCCTTCTGAGAAGAAGGATTAGGACACAAGGAAGGAACAAAAATCTCCTGATTAATGTTCCTGTCTGAAACAACCTTAGTAAAAAAAACCAGTTTAGTATGTAAAACTACCATATCTGAATGAAAAATAGGGTAAGGTGAATTGTATTGCAACGCCGAGAGCTCAGACACTCTTCGAGCTGAAGAAATAGCAACAAGAAATAACACTTTGCAAGATAACAACTTAATATCTAAGGAATGCATAGCTCAAACAGAGCCCCTTGAAGAACTTTAAGAACTAAATTAAGACTCCATGGAGGAGTAACTGGCTTGAACACAGGCCTGATCCTAACCAAGGCCTGACAAAAAGATTGTACATCTGGGACATCTGCCAGACGTTTGTGTAACAAAATAGATAAGGCAGAGATCTGACCCTTTAGGGAACTTGTCAATAAACCCTTCTCCAAACCTTCTCGGAGAAAAGACAAAATTCTGGGAATCCTAACTCTACTCCATGAGTAGCCCTTGGATTCACACCAATAGAGATATTTACACCATATCTTATGGTAAATCTTTCTAGTTACAGGCTTACGCGCCTGAATCAATGACTCTATGACCGAGCCAGAAAAACCCCGCTTGGGTAGGATTAAGCATTCAATCTCCAAGCAGTTAGCTTCAGAGAAACTAGATTTGGGTGAAGGAAGGGCCCTTGAATGAGAAGGTCCTTCCTCAACGGAAGTATCCAAGGTGGCAGGGATGACATATCTACCAGATCGGCATACCAAATCCTGCGAGGCCAAGCAGGGGCAATGAGGATCACTGATGTGCAAACGGGGGAAATAGGTATGCTAGGCTGAAGGACCAAGGAACTGCCAGAGCATCTATCAGTTCCGCCTGGGGATCCCTGGATCTCGACCCGTATCTCAGGAGTTTGGCATTCTGACGAGATGCCATGAGATCTAACTCCGGCCGACCCTATTTGAGAATCAGGTTGGAGAATACTTCCGGATGGAGTTCCCACTCTCCCGGATGAAAAGTCTGCCTGCTCAGAAAGTCCGCCTCCCAGTTGTCCACCCCTGGGATGTGGATCGCTGACAGATGGCAAGAATGGGCCTCCACCCACCGGATTATCGTGGCTACCTCGGTCATCGCTAAGGAACTCCTCGTTCCTCCCTGGTGATTGATTTAAGCCACTGTCGTTATGTTGTACAACTGGAATCTGATGAACTGGGCCGAAGCCAACTGAGGCCAGGTCAGAAGAGCATTGAAGATCGCTCTTAGTTCCAGGATGTTTATAGGAAGAACAGACTCTGCCTGAGTCCATACTCCCTGAGCCTTTAGGGAACCCCAGACAGCTCCACATCCTAAAAGGCTGGCGTCTGTTGTCACAATCACCCAGGAAGGTCTGCAAAAGCAGATTCCCTGGGATAGATGATCCATAGACAACCACCATTGAACAGAGTCCCAAGTCTCCTGCTCCAGGGTTATTCGAGGAGACAAATCTGCATAATCTCCATTCCACTGCCTGAGCATGTTTAACCGCAAGGCCTGACGTGGAACCAAGCAAACGGAATGATGTCCATTGCCACCACCATCAGTCCGATTACTTCCATGCACTGAGCCACTGACGGCCGAGGATTGGACTGAAGGGCTCGACAAGTATATAGAATCTTTAATTTCCTGACCTCTGTCAGAAAAATCCTCATAGATATAGAATTGATTAGAGTTCCCAAGAAAGTCACCCTTGTCTTCGGGATTAAGGAACTCTTTTCCAGATTTACCTTCCACCCGTGAGTTTTCAGGAAGGATAGCACAACATTGGTATGAGATCTTGCTTGTTGACAAGATGGAGCCTGGATTAGAATATCGTCCAAATAAGGCGCCACCGCAATGCCTTGCGGTCTTAGAACCGCCAGCAGAAACCCCAGAACCTTTGTGAAAAATCTGGGTGCCGTGGCCAGACCGAAAGGAAGAGCCATGAACTGGAAGTGTTTGTCTAGAAAGGCAAACCTCAGGAACCTGTGATGATCTCTGTGGATAGGAACAACATAATTTATGTAAGAACTTACCTGATAAATTCATTTCTTTCATATTAGCAAGAGTCCATGAGCTAGTGACGTATGGGATATACATTCCTACCAGGAGGGGCAAAGTTTCCCAAACCTCAAAATGCCTATAAATACACCCCTCACCACACCCACAATTCAGTTTAACGAATAGCCAATGCCAGTGGGGTGACAAGAAAGGAGCGAAAGTATCAAAATAAGGAATTGGAATAATTGTGCTTAATACAAAAAAATCATAACCACCACAAAAAAGGGTGGGCCTCATGGACTCTTGCTAATATGAAAGAAATGAATTTATCAGGTAAGTTCTTACATAAATTATGTTTTCTTTCATGTAATTAGCAAGAGTCCATGAGCTAGTGAAGTATGGGATAATAAATACCCAAGATGTGGAACTTCCACGCAACAGTCACTAGAGAGGGAGGGATAAAATAAAGACAGCCAATCCGCTGAAAAATAATAATCCACAACTCAAAACAAAAGTTTTAATCTCAATAATGAAAAAAACTGAAATTATAAGCAGAAGAATCAAACTGAAACAGCTGCCTGAAGTACTTTTCTACCAAAAACTGCTTCAGAAGAAGAAAACACATCAAAATGGTAGAATTTAGTAAAAGTATGCAAAGAAGACCAAGTTGCTGCTTTGCAAATCTGACCAACAGAAGCTTCATTCCTAAACGCCCAGGAAGTAGAAACTAACCTAGTAGAATGAGTCGTAATTCTTTGAGGCGGGATTTACCCGACTCTACATAAGCATGATGAATCAAAGACATTAACCAAGACGCCAAAGAAATGGTGGAGGCCTTCTGACCTTTTCTGGACCCAGAAAAGATAACAAATAGACTAGAAGTCTTTCTAAAATCTTTAGTAGCTTCAACATAATATTTCAAAGCTCTAACTACATCCAAAGAATGTAAAGATCTCTCCTTTGAATTCTTAGGATTAGGACACAATGAAGGAACAACAATTTCTCTACTAATGTTGTTAGAATTCACAACCTTAGGTAAAAATTTAAATGAAGTCCGCAACACTGCCTTATCCTGATGAAAAATCAGAAAAGGAGATTCACAAGAAAGAGCAGATAACTCAGAAACTCTTCTAGCAGAAGAGATGGCCAAAAGGAACAGAACTTTCCAAGAAAGTAATTTAATGTCCAGAGAATGCATAGGTTCAAACGGAGGAGCTTGTAAAGCCCTCAGAACCAAATTAAGACTCCAAGGAGGAGAGATTGACTTAATGACAGGTTTGATTTGAACCAAAGCCTGTACAAAACAATGAATATCAGGAAAAATAGCAATCTTTCTGTGAAAAAGAACAGAAAGAGCAGAGATTTGTCCTTTCAAGGAACTTGCAGACAAACCTTTATCCAAACCATCCTGAAGAAACTGTAAAATTCTAGGAATTCTGAAAGAATGCCAGGAGAATTTATGAGAAGAACACCAAGAAATGTAAGTCTTCCAGACTCGATAATAAATCTTCCTAGACACAGATTTACGAGCCTGTAACATAGTATTAATTACTGAGTCAGAGAAACCTCTATGACTAAGAAACAAGCGTTCAATTTCCATACCTTCAAATTTAATGATTTGATATCCTGATGGAAAAAACATAATTTATGCTTACCTGATAAATTTATTTCTCTTGTAGTGTATCCAGTCCACGGATCATCCATTACTTATGGGATATTCTCCTTCCCAACAGGAAGTTGCAAGAGGATCATCCAAGCAGAGCTGCTATATAGCTCCTCCCCTCACATGTCATATCCAGTCATTCGACCGAAATAAGACAAGAAAGGAGAAACCATAGGGTGCAGTGGTGACTGTAGTTTAATTAAAATTTAGACCTGCCTTAAAAGGACAGGGCGGGCCGTGGACTGGATACACTACAAGAGAAATAAATTTATCAGGTAAGCATAAATTATGTTTTCTCTTGTTAAGTGTATCCAGTCCACGGATCATCCATTACTTATGGGATACCAATACCAAAGCTAAAGTACACGGATGATGGGAGGGACAAGGCAGGTACTTAAACGGAAGTGACCACTGCCTGTAAAAAACCCTTTCTCCCAAAAATAGCCTCCGAAGAAGCAAAGTATCAAATTTGTTAAATTTAAAAAAGTATGAAGCGCAGACCAAGACTCCGTCTTATAAATCTGTTCAACAGAAGCCTCCTTCTAAAAAGGCCCAAGTGAAAACCACAGCTCTAGTAGAATGAGCTGTAATCCCTTCAGAAGGCTGCTGTCTAGCAGTCTCGTAAGCTAAATGAATTATGCTTTTTAACCAAAAGGACAGAGAGGTTGCTGAAGTCTTTTGACCTTTCCTCTGTCCAGAATAGACAACAAACAAGGTGAATGTTTGATGAAAATCTGTAGTAGCTTGTAAGAAAAACTTTAAAGCACGAGCCACGTCCAAATTATGTAATAGACGTTCCTTCTTTGAAGAAGGATTAGGATACAAGAACGGAACAACAATCTCTTGAGTGATATTCTTGTTAGATACCACCTTAGGTAAAAACCCAGGTTGGTACGTAGGAATACCTTATCCGTACGGAGGACCAGATAAGGAGAATCACATTGTAACGCAGATAACTCAGAGACTCTATGAGCCGAGGAAATATCTACCAAGAAAGAACTTTCCAAGATAAAAGTTTGATATCTATGGAATGAAAAAGTTCAAACGGAACTCCTAGAAGAACCTTAAGAACCAGGTTTAAGCTCCATGGTGAAGCAACAGTTTTAAACACAGGCTTGGTTCTAACCAAAGCCTGACCAAAAACCTGGACGTCTAGAATACCTGCCAGACACTTGTGCAAAAGAATAGACAGTAGAATCTGACTAGCTGACCATCCTTTCTCAAAATCATCTTGGAGAAAAGATAATATCTTTGGAATCCAGACTTTACTCCATGAGTAACCCTTGGATTCATAACAATAAGATATTTACACCATATCTATGTTAAATTTTCCTAGAGACAGGCTTTCATGCCTGTATTAAGGTATCAATGACTGACTCGGAGAAACCATGCTTTGATCAGTCTCCAGGCAGTCCAACTCGGACTAGATATATTTAGCTGATTGAAAGGACCCTGAGGTAGAGGGTCCTGTCTCAGAAGCAGAGACCGTGGTGGAAAGGATGACATGTCCACCAGATCTGCATACCAGGTCCTGCGTGGCCACGCAGGCGCTGTCAAAAAACTCCAAAGCACTCTCATGCTTGATTTTGTACAAACACCTCCGGAGGGAATTCCCACTCCCCCGGATGAAAAGTCTGACGACTTAGAAAATCCGTCTCCCAGTTCTCAACACCTGGGATATGATATACAAGAGTGAGTCTCTGTCCAGAGAATTATTTTAAAACTTCTAACATCGCTAGGGAACTTCTGTTCCCCCTTGATGGTTGATGTAAGCGACAGTCGTGATATTGTCCGACTGAAATATGATGTACCCCAGAGTTGCTAACTGAGGCCAAGTCTGAAGAGTATGGGATATCGCTCCCAGTTCCAGAATATTCATTAGAAGGAGGAACTCCTCCCGAGTCCACTATCCCTGAGCCTTCAGGGAGTTCCAGACTGTATCCCAACCTAAAAGGCTGGCATCTGTTGTAACAATTGTCCCATCTGACCTGCGGAAGGTCATACCCTTGGGCAGATGGACCCGAGATAGTCACCAGAGAAGAGAATCTCTGATCTCTTGGTCCAGATTTAACCGGAGAACAAATCTGTGTAATCCCCGTTCCTCTGACTGAGCATGCAAAGTTGCAGCGATCAGAAAAGTAGGCGTGCAAACGATACTATGTCCCTTGCCGCTACCATTAAGCCGATTACATTCATGTACTGAGCCACCAAAGGGTGCGGATGGAATGAAGAACACGGCAGAAATTTAGAAACTTTGACAACCTTGACTCCGTCAGGTAAATTTTCTATCAAAATCCCTAGGATTGAAACCCTTGAGATTGGGGATAGAGAACTCTTTCCTTGTTCACTTTCCACCCATGCGATCTCAGAAATGCCATTACTACGTCCGTATGAAACTTGGCAACTTGGATGTTTGACGCCTGCATCGGGATGTCGTCTAAATAAGGGGCCATTTTTATGCCCCGCGGTCTAAGGACCGCCAGAGCGACCCCAGAACCTCCACACCTGGTCTATCCCATTCCTTATTAATAATTTCTGTAAACCTCTTTAGGTATTGGAAAAACATCAGTACACACCGGCACTGCATAGTATTTATTCAGTCTACACAATTTCTCTGGCACTGTGATTGTAACACAGTCATTCAGAGCCGCTAAAACCTCCCTGAGCAACAAGTGGAGGATCTCAAGCATAAATTTTAAATGTAGAAATATCGCAATCAGGTTAAATCATTTTCCCTGAGTCAAAATATCACCCAGAGACTGAAGCTCCCCTCAGCTTCTACATATTGTGAGGCAGTATCAGACATGGTTCTTGACGCATCTGTATGCTCTGTATCTACCCCCAGAGCTATGTTGCTTTCCTTTAATTTCAGGTAGTCTGACTAATACCGCTGCCAGTGTATTATTCACAACCTTTGCCATGTCTTGTAAAATAAACGCTAAGGGCGCCCTTTGTGTATTTGGCACCATTTGAGCGTGAGTCCCTGAAGCGGGAGTCGAAGGATCTGACACATGGGGAGAGTTAGTCGGCATAACTTCCCCCTCGACAGAATTCTCTGGTAAAATAAACGCTATGGGCGCCCTTAATGTACTTGGCGCCATTTGAGCGTGAGTCCCTAAAGCGGGAGTCAAAGGGTCTGACATGTGGGAAGAGTTAGTCGGCATAACTTCCCCCTCGACAGAATCCTCTGGTGATAATTTTTTTAAAGACAAAAAATGATCTTTATTGTTTAACATGAAATCAGTACATCTGGTACACATTCTAAGATGGGGTTCCACCATGGCTTTTAAACATAATGAACACAGAGCTTCCTCTATGTCAGACATGTTAGAACAGACTAATAATGAGACTAGTAAGCTTGGAAAACACTTTAAATCAGGTTAACAAGCAAATATAAAAAACGTTACTGTGCCTTTAAGAGTAACAAATTTTGTCAAAATTTGAAAAAACAGTGAAAAAAGGCAGTAAATCAAACAAAATTTTCACAGTATATGTAATAAGGTAACAGAGCATTGCACCCACTTGCAAATGGATGATTAACCCCTTAATGCAAAAAAACAGATAAAAAAACGACAAGACGTTTTTAAAACAGACACAACAAAACTGCCACAGCTGATCTGTGGATTACCTTCCCTATAACGATTTTGGAAGTCTTTTTAGCCCTTTAGAGATGTCCTGTAGTAATCATGGGACTGCTGAGGAAATCTGGATGATTCATTTTGTAATTTTAACTGCGCAAAAAAGCGCTAAATTGGGCCCCTCCCACTCCTATTACAACAGTGGGAAACCTCAGTTAAGTGTTTCTATGTAGAATTTAAGCCAGCCATGTGGAAAAATTAGGCCCCAATAAGTTTTATCACCAAACATATGTCAAAAAACGATTAAACATGCCAGCAAACGTTTTAAAACACATTTTTTATAAGAGTATGTATCTCTATTAATCAGCCTAATACCAGTCGCTTTCACTGCATTTAAGGCTATAGTAATATTACAGTTTTATCACCATGTACGTTAAAAAAACGATTAAACATGCCAGTAAACGTTTTAAAACACATTTTTATGAGAGTATGTATCTCTATTAATAAGCCTGATACCAGTCGCTACTACTGCATTGAAGGCTTTTACTTACATTACTTCGGTATCAGCTGTATTTTCTTAGTCAATTCCATTCCTTAGAAAAATATTTTACTGCACATACCTTATTTGCAGGAAAACCTGCACGCAATTCCCCCTCTGAAGTTACCTCACTCCTCAGAATGTGTGAGAACAGCAAATGGATCTTAGTTACTTCTGCTAAGATCATAGAAAAAACGCAGGCAGATTCTTCTTCCAAATACTGCCTGAGATAAACAGCACACTCCGGTGCCATTTAAAAATAACAAACTTTTGATTGAAGAGATAAACTAAGTATAAAACACTACAGTCCTCTTACGACCTCCATCTTAATTGAGTTGCAAGAGAATGACTGGATATGACATGTGAGGGGAGGAGCTATATAGCAGCTCTGCTTGGGTGATCCTCTTGCAACTTCCTGTTGGGAAGGAGAATATCCCATAAGTAATGGATGATCCGTGGACTGGATACACTTAACAAGAGAAAAGGGCCTTGAGATAGAAGGTCTGGTCTTAACGAAGAGTCCAAGGTTGGCAACTGGCCATCCGAATGAGATCCGCATACCAAAACCTGTGAGGCCATGCTGGAGCCACCAGCAGCACAAACGAACGTTCCATTAGAATTTTGGAAATCACTTTTGGAAGAAGAACTAGAGGCGGAAAGATATAGGCAGGATAATTCCAAGGAAGCGACAACGCGTCCACTGCCTCCGCCTGAGGGTCACTGGATCTGGACAGATACCTGGGAAGTTTCTTGTTTAGATGAGAGGCCATCAGATCTATTTCTGGAAGTCCCCAGATTTGAACAATCTGAAGAAATACCTCTGGGTGAAGGGACCATTCTCCCGGATGTAACGTCTGGCGACTGAGATAATCCGCTTCCCAATTGTCTACACCTGGGATGTAAACCGCAGAGATTAGACAGGAGCTGGATTCTGCCCATACAAGTATCTGAGATACTTCTTTCATAGCCAGAGGACTGAGAGTCCCACCTTGATGATTGACATATGCCACGGTTGTGACATTGTCTGTCTGAAAACAAATAAACGATTCTCTCTTCAGAAGAGGCCAGAACTGAAGAGCTCTGAAAATCGCACGGAGTTCCAAAATGTTGATTGGTAATCTCGCCTCCTGAGATTCCCAAACCCCCTGCGCTGTCAGAGATCCCCATACAGCTCCCCAACCTGACAGACTCGCATCTGTTGAGATCACAGTCCAGGTTGGACGAACAAAAGAAGCCCCTTGAACTAAACGATGGTGATCTATCCACCACGTCAGAGAGTGTCGTACATTGGGATTTAAGGATATTAATTGTGATATCTTTGTATAATCCCTGCACCACTGGTTCAGCATACAAAGCTGAAGAGGTGCATGTGAAAACGAGCAAAGGGGATCGCGTCCGATGCAGCAGTCATGAGACCTAGAATTTCCATGCACAAAGCTACCGAAGGGAATGATTGAGACTGAAGGTTTCGACAGGCTGAAACCAATTTCAGATGTCTCTTTTCTGTTAAAGACAAGGTCATGGACACTGAATCTATTTGAAAACCCAAAAAGGTTACCTTTGTCTGAGGAATCAACAAACTCTTTGGTAAATTGATCCTCCAACCATGTCTTTGAAGAAACAACACAAGTTGATTCGTGTGAGATTCTGCAGAATGTAAAGATTGAGCAAGAACCAAGATATCGTCCAAATAAGGAAATACCGCAATACCCTGTTCTCTGATTACAGAGAGAAGGGCACCGAGAACCTTTGAAAAGATCCTTGGAGCTGTTGCTAGGCCAAACGGAAGAGCCACAAACTGGTAATGCTTGTCTAGAAAAGAGAATCTCAGAAACTGAAAGTGATCTGGATGAATCGGAATATGAAGATATGCATCCTGTAAATCTATTGTGGACATATAATGCCCTTGCTGAACAAAAGGCAGAATAGTCCTTATAGTTACCATTTTGAATGTTGGTATTCTTACATAACGATTCAATATCTTTAGATCCAGAACTGGTCTGAAGGAATTCTCCTTCTTTGGTACAATGAATAGATTTGAGTAAAACCCCAGACCCTGTTCCAGAACTGGAACTGGCACAATTACTCCAGCCAACTCTAGATCTGAAACACATTTCAGAAATGCCTGAGCCTTCGCTGGGTTTAATGGAATGCGAGAGAGAAAAAATCTCTTCGCAGGCGGCCTTACCTTGAAACCTATTCTGTACCCTTGTGAAATAATGTTCTGAATCCAAAGACTGTGAATCGAATTGATCCAAATGTCTTTGAAAAATCGTAACCTGCCCCCTACCAGCTGTGCTGGAATGAGGACTGCACCTTCATGTGGACTTGGGAGCTGGTTTTGACTTTCTAAAAGGCTTGGTTTTATTCCAGATTGGAGAAGGTTTCCAGACAGAAACCGTTCCTTTAGGGGAAGGGTCAGGCTTCTGTTCCTTATTCTGACGAAAGGAACGAAAACGATTAGCAGCCCTGTATTTACCTTTAGATTTTTTGTCCTGAGGCAAAAAAGTTACTTTCCCACCAGTAACAGTTGAAATAATAGAATCCAACTGGGAACCAAATAATTTATTACCTTGGAAAGAAAGAGAAAGCAAAGTTGACTTAGAAGACATATCTGCATTCCAAGTTTTAAGCCATAAAGCTTTTCTAGCTAAAATAGCTAAAGACATATACCTGACATCAACTCTAATGATATCAAAGATGGCATCACAAATAAAGTTATTAGCATGTTGAAGGAGTTTAACAATGCTATGAGTATTATGGTCTGATACTTGTTGTGCTAAAGCCTCCAACCAAAAAGTGGAAGCGGCAGCAACATCAGCCAAAGAAATAGCAGGCCTAAGAAGATTACCTAAACATAAATAAGCTTTCCTTAGAAAGGATTCAATCTTCCTATCTAAAGGATCCTTAAAGGAAGTACTATCTGCCGTAGGAATAGTAGTACGTTTAGCAAGAGTAGAGATAGCCCCATCAACTTTAGGGATTTTGTCCCAAAACTCTAATCTGTCAGATGGCACAGGATATCATTTCTTAAACCTTTGAGAAGGAGTAAATTAAGTACCCATATTATTCCATTCCCTAGAAATTACTTCAGAAATAGCATCAGGGACAGGAAAAACTTCTGGAATAACCATAGGAGGTTTAAAAACCGAATTTAAACGCTTAGTAGATTTAGTATCAAGAGGACTAGATTCCTCCATCTCTAAAGCGATTAAAACTTCTTTAAGTAAAGAGCGAATAAATTCCATCTTAAATAAATATGAAGATTTATCAGTGTCAATATCTGAGACAGAATCCTCTGAACCAGAAAAATCCTCATCAGAAACAGACAAATCAGAATGATGACGGTCATTTAAAATTTCATCTGAAAAATGAGAAGTTTTAAAAGACCTTTTACGTTTACTGGAAGGAGGAATAACAGACATAGCCTTCCTAATAGATTTAGAAACAAATTCTCTTATATTAACAGGAACATCCTGAGTATTAGATGTTGAGGGAACAGCAACAGGTAATGGTATATTACTAATGGAAATACTATCTGCATTAGCAAGCTTATCATGACATTCATCACAAACTACAGCCGGAGGAACAGTTACCACAAGTTTACAACAAATGCACTTAACTTTGGCAGAACCAGCATCAGGCAGCGTCTTTCCAGAAGTAGATTCTGATCCAGGGTCAATCTGAGACATCTTGCAATATGTAATAGAAAAAACAACATATAAAGCAAAATTATCAAATTCCTTAAAAGACAGTTTCAGGAATGGGAAAGAATGCCAATGAACAAGCCTCTAGCAACCAGAAGCAATGAAAAATGAGACTGAAATAATGTGAAAAAAAGGTGGAGACAAGAATGACGCCCACATTTTTTAGCGCCAAAAAAAGACGCCCACATTATTGGCACCTTAAATTTTTTGGCGCCAAGAATGACGCCACATCCGGTAACACCGACATTTTTGATGCAAAACGTAAAAAAATGACGTAATCACGAACAACTTCCGGCGTCAAGTATGACGCCGGAAATGACAAAAAAAATTTTGCGCCAAAAAAGTCCGCGCCAAGAATGACGCAATAAATTGAAGCATTTTCAGCCCCCACGAGCCTAACAGCCCACAGGAAAAAAAAAAAAAAGGTCAATTTGAAAACAATTTTTAAGGTAAGAAAAAAATTGATTATTCATATGCATTAACCCAAATAATGAAACTGACTTGTCTGAAATAAGGAATATTGATCATCCTGAATCAAGGCAAATATAAGTTTAAAGACATATATTTAGAACTTCACATATAAAGTGCCCAACCATAGCTTAGAGTGTCACAAAAAATAAGACTTACTTACCCCAGGACACTCATCTACATATAGTAGATAGCCAAACCAGTACTGAAACGAGAATCAGTAGAGGTAATGGTATATAAGAGTATATCGTCGATCTGAAAAGGGAGGTAAGAGATGAATCTCTACGACCGATAACAGAGAACCTATGAAATAGATCCCGTAGAAGGAGACCATTGAATTCAAATAGGCAATACTCTTTTCACATCCCTCTGACATTCAATGCACTCTGAGAGGAAAACCGGGCTCCAACCTGCTGCTTAGCGCATATCAACGTAGAATCTAGCACAAACTTACTTCACCACCTCCACGGGAGGCAAAGTTTGTAAAACTGAATTGTGGGTCTGGTGAGGGGTGTATTTATAGGCATTTTGAGGTTTGGGAAACTTTGCCCCTTCTGGTAGGAATGTAAATCCCATACGTCACTAGCTCATGGACTCTTGCTAATTACATGAAAGAAATGTAGATATGCATCCTTTAAATCCACTGTCATCATAAATTGACCCTCCTGGATCAATGGAAGAATGGTACGAATAGTTTCCATCTTGAATGACAGAACTCTGAGAAACTTGTTTAGACTCTTAAGGTCTAAGATAGGTCTGAAGGTTTCCTCCTTTTTGAGAACCACAAACAGATTTGAATAAAACCCTTGCCCCTGTTCCTGTACTGGAACGGGAACAATCATTCCCAGGGAGGCGAGGTCTCTTAAACAATATAAGAACGCCTCTTTTTTTTATCTGGCTTGCAGATAATCTTGAAAGAAGAAACCTTCCTCTGGGAGGAAATTTTTTTAACTCCAATTTGTATCCCTGAGACACTATTTCTATTGCCCAGGGATCGTGAACGTCCCAAACCCAAGCCTGAATGGAGAAGGAAAGTCTGCCCCTTACCAGATCCAGTACCGGATCGGGGGCATGCCCTTCATGCTGTTTTGGATTCAACAGCAGGCTTCTTGGATTGTTTACCCTTGTTCGAAGGCTGGTTGGGTCACCAAGTAGACTTAGATTGTGAATAGTTCCCTTCCTGTTTAGAGGAGGAAGAGAAAGAATTTCCCTTGAAATTTCTAAAGGAACGAAAATTACTTTGTCGTCCTTTTAGTTTACTTCTCTTATCCTGAGGAAGGAGATGATCCTTACCTCCCATGATGTCAGAGATAATTTCCTTCAGGCCAGGTCCAAACAAGGTCTTCCCCATGTAAGGAATTGCTAGGAGCTTAGACTTGGATGACACGTCCGCAGACCAAGGATTCAAACATAAGGCTCTGCGGGCTAGGATAGAGAACCCTGAACTCTTAGCTGCCAATTTAGTAATTTGCAGAGAAGCATCCGTAATAAAAGCATTGGCTAATTTCAGAGCTTTAATCCTATCTTGGATCTCTTCCAAAGAAGTCTCAGTCTTGAGAGACTCGGACAGAGCATCAAACCAATAAGCTGCTGCACAAGTGACAGTAGCAATGCACGCAGCCGGCTGCAATAGCAGACCCTGGTGAACATAAATCTTTTTAAGTAGACTCTCCAACTTCTTGTCCATGGGATCTTTCAAAGCACAACTATCCTCAATAGGAATAATAGTTCGCTTGGCTAAGGTGGAAATAGCCCCTTCCACCTTAGGGACCGTCTGCCAGGCTTCTCTGACAGCGTCAGCTATAGGAAACATCTTCTTGAAAATAGGAAATGGAGAGAAGGGAATACCTGGTCTCTCCCATTCCTTAGAAACAATCTCCGAAGCTCGCTTAGGAACTGGAAAAACATCTGAGTAAGAAGGAACTTCGAAGTATCTGTCCCATTTACTCGAATTCGCAGGAGTGACCACTACTGTGGAATCGCAGTCGTCTAAGGTAGCCAAAACCTCCCTGAGTAACAGGCAGAGGTGTTCTAGTTTAAATCTGAAAGAAACAACCTCTGAATCGGTCAAAGGCAATGATGAATCAGAAATTTCACCTTCTGATAGAACCTCTACACCCTCCATCTCAGATCCCTGGGAGGGTACATCCGAGATTGCCACCATGGCATCTGAAACTTCACTAATAACATGGTTGTCTTTCCTCTTACGTTTGCCTTGTAGCATAGGAAAAGCAGACAACGCATCAGAAATTGTGGAAGACATAAGCGCAGCTATGTCCTTTAAAGTAACTCCAGCAGTCGCTAGAGTAGAAGTACAGGGCCCTGCTTGAGCGGTTGCTTAAGTTTGGGACGCTTGGGGAGAAAGCTGTGGCATACATTGACTCTCTTCATTAGAGTCCTAAGAAGCATTCGTTTTAGAAAAATCTTGATCATGAAAATGTTTTTTCTCTATAACTTAAAGCCCTCTCAATACACGAGGGACAAAAAGGAATTGGTGGTTCCACATTGACATCCAAACACATGGAGCAAATAAAATTTTCCACGGCTCCAACGTCCATACTGAATCCAATAAAATAACAATATAAGAATTTTTTTTTTTAACAAAAAAACATTACTGTCACTTTAAGATTTAAAAGGGAACTTTCTTACTTGCAGTCTCCCAAATCAAACTTCTAAGTAACTTCCAATATCGATATAAAATAAATGCTACTGTAGCTTTAAATTTTAAAACATCCACTATTTTACTGCCACTAAGTAAAAAGACGTATTAACAGGAAAATTAATAAAATTCAGACCCCCTTACAACTCAGCAGCTCTGCTGAGGTGCATACCAGACAACCGGACTCCCTGCTATGTACTGAAGCGATTCGGATACAAAGAGCTGTATAGTGCACTAACCGCTTGCTTAATATTCTGCAAAAACCATGCGGTTCAAGTGCGACGTAGCTCAGCCGTTCCTCATATACAAGAGAAGGCTGAGTGTTGCGCAGTTCAAAGACACGCGAAAACAGTAACCCCGCCCATCGTGGGCATCATTAAACATACCTCAACCGGCTTCATAGAAAAAAAACATAATTTATGTAAGAACTTACCTGATAAATTCATTTCTTTCATATTAGCAAGAGTCCATGAGCTAGTGACGTATGGGATATACATTCCTACCAGGAGGGGCAAAGTTTCCCAAACCTCAAAATGCCTATAAATACACCCCTCACCACACCCACAATTCAGTTTAACGAATAGCCAAGAAGTGGGGTGATAAAAAAGTGCGAAAGCATATAAAATAAGGAATTGGAATAATTGTGCTTTATACAAAAATCATAACCACCACAAAAAATGGTGGGCCTCATGGACTCTTGCTAATATGAAAGAAATGAATTTATCAGGTAAGTTCTTACATAAATTATGTTTTCTTTCATGTAATTAGCAAGAGTCCATGAGCTAGTGACGTATGGGATAATGATTACCCAAGATGTGGATCTTTCCACGCAAGAGTCACTAGAGAGGGAGGGATAAAATAAAGACAGCCAATTCCTGCTGAAAATAATCCACACCCAAAATAAAGTTTAATGAAAAACATAAGCAGAAGATTCAAACTGAAACCGCTGCCTGAAGTACTTTTCTACCAAAAACTGCTTCAGAAGAAGAAAATACATCAAAATGGTAGAATTTAGTAAAAGTATGCAAAGAGGACCAAGTTGCTGCTTTGCAAATCTGATCAATCGAAGCTTCATTCCTAAACGCCCAGGAAGTAGAAACTGACCTAGTAGAATGAGCTGTAATCCTTTGTGGCGGAATTTTACCCGACTCAACATAGGCAAGATGAATTAAAGATTTCAACCAAGATGCCAAAGAAATGGCAGAAGCTTTCTGGCCTTTTCTAGAACCGGAAAAGATAACAAATAAACTAGAAGTCTTTCGGAAAGACTTAGTAGCTTCAACATAATATTTCAAAGCTCTAACAACATCCAAAGAATGTAACGATTTCTCCTTAGAATTCTTAGGATAAGGACATAATGAAGGAACCACAATTTCTCTACTAATGTTGTTGGAATTCACAACTTTAGGTAAAAATTCAAAAGAAGTTCGCAACACTGCCTTATCCTGATGAAAAATCAGAAAAGGAGACTCACAAGAAAGAGCAGATAATTCAGAAACTCTTCTGACAGAAGAGATGGCCAAAAGGAACAAAACTTTCCAAGAAAGTAATTTAATGTCCAATGAATGCATAGGTTCAAACGGAGGAGCTTGAAGAGCCCCTAGAACCAAATTCAAACTCCAAGGAGGAGAAATTGACTTAATGACAGGTTTTATACGAACCAAAACTTGTACAAAACAATGAATATCAGGAAGATTAGCAATCTTTCTGTGAAAAAGAACAGAAAGAGCAGAGATTTGTCCTTTCAAGGAACTTGCGGACAAACCTTTATCTAAACCATCCTGAAGAAACTGTAAAATTCTTGGAATTCTAAAAGAATGCCAAGAAAAATGATGAGAAAGACACCAAGAAATATAAGTCTTCCAGACTCTATAATATATCTCTCTGGATACAGATTTACGAGCCTGTAACATAGTATTAATCACAGAGTCAGAGAAACCTCTTTGACTAAGAATCAAGCGTTCAATCTCCATACCTTTAAATTTAAGGATTTGAGATCCTGATGGAAAAAAGGACCTTGCGACAGAAGGTCTGGTCGTAGCGGAAGAGTCCACGGATGGCAAGAGGCCATCCGAACAAGATCCGCATACCAAAACCTGTGAGGCCATGCCGGAGCTACCAGCAGAACAAACGAGCATTCCTTCAGAATCTTGGAGATTACTCTTGGAAGAAGAACTAGAGGCGGAAAGATATAGGCAGGATGATACTTCCAAGGAAGTGACAATGCATCCACTGCTTCCGCTTGAGGATCCCTGGATCTGGACAGATACCTGGGAAGTTTCTTGTTTAGATGAGAGGCCATCAGATCTATTTCTGGAAGTCCCCACATTTGAACAATCTGAAGAAATACCTCTGGGTGAAGAGACCATTCGCCCGGATGTAACGTTTGGCGACTGAGATAATCCGCTTCCCAATTGTCTATACCTGGGATATGAACCGCAGAGATTAGACAGGAGCTGGATTCCGCCCAAACCAGAATTCGAGATACTTCTTTCATAGCCAGAGGACTGTGAGTCCCTCCTTGATGATTGATGTATGCCACAGTTGTGACATTGTCTGTCTGAAAACAAATGAACGATTCTCTCTTCAGAAGAGGCCAAGACTGAAGAGCTCTGAAAATTGCACGGAGTTCCAAAATATTGATCGGTAATCTCACCTCCTGAGATTCCCAAACTCCTTGTGCCGTCAGAGATCCCCACACAGCTCCCCAACCTGTGAGACTTGCATCTGTAGAAATTACAGTCCAGGTCGGAAGCACAAAAGAAGCCCCCTGAATTAAACGATGGTGATCTGTCCACCACGTTAGAGAGTGTCGTACAATCGGTTTTAAAGATATTAATTGAGATATCTTTGTGTAATCCCTGCACCATTGATTCAGCATACAGAGCTGAAGAGGTCGCATGTGAAAACGAGCAAAGGGGATCGCGTCCGATGCAGCAGTCATAAGACCTAGAATTTCCATGCATAAGGCTACCGAAGGGAATGATTGTGACTGAAGGTTTCGACAAGCTGAAATCAATTTTAGACGTCTCTTGTCTGTTAAAGACAGAGTCATGGACACTGAATCTATCTGGAAACCCAGAAAAGTTACCCTTGTCTGAGGAATCAATGAACTTTTTGGTAAATTGATCCTCCAACCATGATCTTGAAGAAACAACACAAGTCGATTCGTATGAGATTCTGCTAAATGTAAAGACTGAGCAAGTACCAAGATATCGTCCAAATAAGGAAATACCACAATACCCTGTTCTCTGATTACAGACAGAAGGGCACCGAGAACTTTTGTAAAAATTCTTGGAGCTGTAGCTAGGCCAAACGGCAGAGCCACAAACTGGTAATGCTTGTCCAGAAAAGAGAATCTCAGGAACTGATAATGATCTGGATGAATCGGAATATGTAGATAAGCATCCTGTAAATCTATTGTGGACATATAATGCCCTTGCTGAACAAAAGGCAAGATAGTCCTTACAGTTACCATTTTGAACGTTGGTATCCTTACATAACGATTCAATATTTTTAGATCCAGAACTGGTCTGAAGGAATTCTCCTTCTTTGGTACAATGAAGAGATTTGAATAAAACCCCATCCCCTGTTCCAGAACTGGAACTGGCATAATTACTCCAGCCAACTCTAGATCTGAAACACAATTCAGAAATGCTTGAGCTTTCACTGGATTTGAGGTTTGGGAAACTTTGCCCCTCCTGGTAGGAATGTATATCCCATACGTCACTAGCTCATGGACTCTTGCTAATTACATGAAAGAAAATAAGCCGTTATTACAAACAACCACTGAAACAAATATGCAGCTTATTTCCCAGCCCCAGTGTTCCTGTACTTGTGCTGTCTATAATAAAAACTCTCTAACATAGTGTCATGTCCCAACATAAAGCGTCCCAGCCTCTGAGCCTTATGTGAATGCCTTCATTTAAAGTGCCCACTTTTCTCTGTCTTTTTTCTGTGTGTTAATCTCCAGAATAAAGAAAAAGCCAGCACTTACCTTAATGCTGTCCGACAGCAAGACAGTCCAGCAGGTTTAAGAGGTCCTCTCCCTCCCATAGCCCTGTGGAAGATGATGAAGCCTGAGTTAACAATTGCTTAGGCTATCAGGAGTAGGGCAGCATAAATATATGGGAGGCGCAGTGAGAATTATGTCCCACCAGTTCCCAGTACTTTAAAGCCACGAAAAGCTCTACTGAAGAGACTGATCTGGACTACAGCCACACCCTAGAACAAAGCAGCACAATCTTGCACTACTTTAAAAAATAAAAAAACTCTTGATTGAAGAATCTAATCTAACACCTCACTTTACCTCTTCCTATCACTAACGTAGGCAAAGAGAATGAATGGGGTGGGAGGGAAGGGAGGAGCTATTTAACAGCTCTGCTGTGGTGCTCTTTGCCTCCTCCTGCTGACCAGGAGGTGAATATCCCAAAAGTAAAGATGATGATCCGTGGACTCATCGTGTCTTTAAAAAGAAAACATCTACATGTTATTCGCATACTAATCTTTTCTTTGAATGCATTATTCTAGCTAGCATTTATTTAGTGTGTAATGTCCCTTTAAACAACACACCTACACAGATCTTATAAAAGGAGACTGTGCAAAGTACAAATAAAAAAGGGCCCTGCAAAGCTAGTTATGTAATGAATGTCATGGTTATGTAATGAGTATCACCAAGGCACAAACAGTATATAAAATGGTTAAAAAATTGTTTTAAAAATACAAAATACGGCAAAAACTCTACCACTTTATCATTCTGGTACAAATAGCAACATTTTGGTCTTTATGTCACCTTAAATAAAGAGACTGTAAGTAATGGTGGTGCTGTTGCAGTAATTTGAATTTTCTGACTGTCTTTTAACGATATGCAGAGGCCCTTTCTGCAATGTACACGCTAAAAATACATTTACATTGTGTGGTTTTCATTTACCTTTTGCAACAAAATTGCTTTACAAATTATTTTTAACAAATGAGAATGAAGCATTAGATATTAACACTGAGATAGCCTTGTATAATTTTTAATCAAGAATGACCCATACAGACACAGGCAGATTGTGCAATCCATTTGTTTTATATGGCACCAGAATGTGAGATTACCGAGATTCATGACAGCCTTACTTTATGTTTATTTGCTTTGTGTGATTAAAACATCTTACTTTAAAATAGAGTATATTGAAATTTGAAAATTAAAATGGGTTTGCAATTGGAGGTTATAAAAACAAACAGTTAAAGCATTAAGGGGTCAATTTATGAAGCTGCGGCGGACAGGGGGGCATATACGCGCCCCTGTCCACTGCAGCTTGCCTCTGGCGGGCTGAATTCTGCTACCGGAATTCAAAATTGCACACGAGTGCTATTTTGCGTTTGCGTGCAATCCCGCCCCCTGCCAATCACACACGGGCAGGAGCTTTCAATCTCCCTGGACGGACGAGACCAGGGAGATTAAAATTTGCCACTTAAGAGGTGGCGAAAGGTTGCTTGTTATATGCAAGCTTGTTAAATATGGTCTGCAGGTTCTCTTGTGAGAACCTGCAGTCGTAGGGGGTCGAAGGCTGGCGAAAAATCTTTGATAAATCACCCCCTAAATAAATAATTTACATTGCGTTTCTCATTTGTGATTAAATAAAATCTAAATACAATATTTGTGTGCAGCCTTTCATTAATGAAACGCTGCCATATAACTTATCAAGAGAAAAGTAAAGTTACTGATTTTTTACCAAAGGAAAATCAAATGCTCTCAATTTTCAAAACATGCACATCATATATAATGCACACAAAATAATCTAAATCGAGTATTCCCTATTTATTACAATTTTTAAAATTCTTATCAACCAATTTGAAATTGACTCAAACTAGCAGTCACTACAAACCAATAAAATACATTGGTTGATCTGTTTGATATCTGGGTGTGAAAAAAAAACCTTTTTATGAAACCTTAGCCAAAACTACAGCAAGTTCAACTTTTCTCATGGTGTAAATTTATCCTGTTTTTGTTTGGTAAAAAAAAAAAAGTGGTAGTTTCAAAGAATAAAAAAACAGCTTACTTTTTGCAGGCACAGTAGGAAAAAAACAAAAAGAAAATAAATTTTGTGAGCATGAGCAGTTGGCAGTTAAGGAAGGAGATAGGTCTGGTGCAGAGAGGTAGATTTGGGTTTCGTCAGCATACAAATGATTTTGAAACCCATGCGACTTTATTAATTAACCTAATGATGACGTGTAGATTGAGAAGAGAAGGGGACCAAGGACAGAGCCTTGTGGTACCCTAACAGAAAGTGGTAAAGGGGCAGAGGATGCACAAGAGAAGGCTACACTAAAGTTACGGTTAGACAGATAGGAAGAAAACCACAAAAGGGCTGTGTCGCAAATGCTAAAGGATTGGAGAGTTTGGAGCAAGGGAGGGTGGTCAACAGTATCAAAGGCTGTAGACAGATCAAGGAGAATTAGCAGAGAGAAGTGGTCCTTTAAATTTTGCTGTAAGTAGGAAGTTGCTAACCTTGACGATTGCTGTCTCTGTGGAGTGTTGGTGGCAAAATCCAGGTTGCAGTGGGTCAATTATGGAGTTTAATGTAAGGAAATGTGATAGACGTGTATATACTAGCTTTTCAAGAAGTTTTGAGGATAGGTGTGACCAATGCATGTTTTAGAGATGCAGTGAGTTGCAGAAGTTGTTTTGCAGAGGAGGCAGTGGGATTGTCAACAGGGAGGATGAAGTCCACAAAAATGAGGAAAGGGGAGTCTAAAGAGAGGAAATAAGGTAGCCAGCCAGGTTTCTGTGAGAGCCAGAAGGTTGAGGGAGTGGGAGATAAAGAGGTTGTATAGGTACCAACTATTAATAAAGCTATATTGTATTTAGCGCTATCAAACAATAAAGAAATTATATCAAACACTGAAGTCAAAGAACATTTGGGTAACGGTGATCATTCACGTTTGAAATCACTTTCCATAAGCAGTATTACAAGGTTTCAACCAAGACTTTTAATTTTAAGTAAGCAAAATTCAATAATTTAAGAAAATAGTTAAGTAGCATAAAATGGAACAAAGTATTCTCAAATAAAAAAAAAAAGAGGATAAATGGATAACATTTAAAACATTGTTAAATAAATATACATCTCAACACATACCTGATGGTGGTAAAAGTAAAAGGAATAGATCCAAGCCAATGTGGCTAAATAAAAAGGTGTTAAGAGAAATGAGGAAAAAATGTAGAGTATATAAATTATTCAAAACAAATAGTACAGACTAAGCATTACAAATATATAAGGAATATAACAAAGCATGCAAAAGAGCAATCAGATTGGCCAAAGTTAAAAATAAAAGATCAATTGCAAAAGTTTCTAAGTCAAACCCTAAAAGATTTTTTAAGTATATAAATGGTAAAAAAAAAACATTTATGCATACCTGATTAATTTCTTTTATGATGGTAAGAGTCCACGAGCAATCATATGTGGAAATATTCCTCTCCTGACCACTAGAAGGTGGCAAAAGACACCCCCAACACACAATAACTTTAAATCCCTCCCACTACCTATGATCCTTAGTCATACATATAGCCAAGAAGATGAGGAAAAAAGAAAAGCAGAAAAGATAAAGAGGGGCAAAGAAGTGCAAAACAAGTACTGCCGGCACCTGAACAAAAAGAAAGTGTGGGGCTCGTGGACTCTCACCATCATGAACGAAATTCATTTATCAGGTAAGCATTTTGTTTTTTTTTTATCAGATAGTAAGAGTCCGCAAGTCATTACGTGGAAATCAATACTCAAGCTGTGGAGTCCACAACACCACCGTAAATAGGGAGGGACAAACAGTGAAGGCAGGATGTTACTATTTATTTATGTCAAAAACTTGGATTTTGCAAAGGTGTTCGATACAGTGCCACATGAGAGAATAATGTACAAATCAAAGTACTGGGAAAAGCTAAATATGTTAGCTCATGGATAAATAACTGGATAAAAGACAGGGAGCAACAAGTAGTAGTAAATGGATCATACTCTGATTGGACAAAGGTAATCAGTGGAGTCCCCCAAGGATCAGTGCTGGCCCCTGTTCTTTTTAATAAGGACTTGGAACAAAGATAAAATAGTAACATCTCTTTTTGCAGATTATATAAAGTTGTGTAAGGTCATTAGGTCAATGCAGGATGAAATTGCTTTACAATGGGATTTCCAAAAATTAGAAGAATGGGCAGGGAAATGGAAAATGAGAATTATTACTGGAAGACGTAAGGCTCTAGATTTTGGAAATAAAAATAAGCAGGAAAGCTATTATTGAAATGGGACTAGACTTAGCAAAACAGAGGAGGAAAGGGATTTGGGAGTACTTATACATATATATAAGTTAAAGATGGGTGCCCAATGGCTTCTAAGGGTAATAAGATACTAGTATGTAATAAAAGAGGCATTGATACAAGGAAGGAAAACAATTCTGTCACTATATAAATCCCTGGCAAGACATCACCTTTAGTATAGAGTGCAGTTCAAGGGGCAAATTTCTATAAATAAAAAAAATAATAAATAAAAAAAAAAGACATTGCAGACTTAGAAAAGTCCAAAGAAGGACAACAATACTAATAAGGGGAATGGAGAATTTAAGCTATGAGGTGAGGTTAGCCAAACCGGGTTTGTTCTCTCTAGGGAAAAAGATGCTTGAGAGAGGACATGATTACTTTATATAAATATATTCAAGGCCGATATAAAGAGATGGCAGAAGCTCTGTTTATTCCAAGAAAATTGTGACAAGAGGTCACAATTTAAGGCTGGAAGAAAGTCAATTTAAATCTCCAGCAACAAACATTTTTTCACTGTAAGAGCAATTCAAATGTGGAGCTCATTACCTAACGAGGCAGTAAATGTCAATACCTTAGATACAGTTTAACAATAGTTAGAAGGGGGAAGGTTAGCGAGCTGTTTTGGAGTGATCATGGGGGTTGGAGGGTAAGAGGGGATCCTACACAGCAAAAAATATAATACAATTAAAAAAAATATATAATTAAAAAAAAATCCTTTAATTTTCATATTGGCAGACTGTCTGCCAGTACCTAAGGTGGGGGTTACCAGAGGGGGTTGAAGGATCAGGGGGTGGGAAGTGACAGGTGGGAGGGCAATATTTACACTAAAGCTAAAATTAACCGTACAACCTATCTAATTAACCCCTTCACTGCCGGGAATACTAGAAGTGTGATGCCCAGCTGCAATTAGCGGCCTTCGAATTACCAAAAAGCAATGGCAAAGCCATATTTGTCTGCTATTTCTGAGCAAAGGGGATTAAAGAAATGCTTTTACAACCATTTGTGCCATGATTGCACAAGCAGTATGTAAATTATTTCAGTGAGAAACCCAGTTTGTGAAACAATTAATGATTATTTGATCGCATTTGGCAGTGAAATGGTGGCATGAAAAAAAACAAAATGGGCCTATATCAGGGATGCCCACACTTTTTTGTGCTGGGATCTACTTTTCAAATGACCAGCTCAACAAGATCTACCCACTAAAACTGGGCTGGCTCCTAAGCTTACATTCCTGATTTATCAAATAAAGATATTAAGAGAGTGAAGAAAAAATAAATAATAGGAGTAAATTAGAAAGTTGTTTAAAATTGCATGTTCTAGATCTGAATCATGAAAATAAAATAAAATGTGTGCTTTATATTCCTTTAAGGTTGCATGATTTAGCAACACGTGATTAATCCTGACGACAAAAGTAGCACTGACTTTAATACACTGCATTCAAATTACCGCCACTGACCCTCTTTACTTTGCTCCATGGGCTTGGCTTGATATGACCCAGTGAGGCTTACATAAATAACTTTCAATAGCGCGCCATGCAGACCATTTCTTACCGGGTCAACACGTTTATTTGCCAGACTTCAATCAGACTTATTCCTAGCATAGCAGCCTTTACTTTTTCTATCTATTGACGCTTACCCTACTAACTATACTATACCGCCATATCCATTGGGAGAGAACTCATTCAACCATGCTTTTGATAGGCCAAAGGTGTTGTCGTTAAAAAATCATCTACATTGATTGGTTGAAATTGATGTCCCTCAAGATTAAATCCTGTAGCACTTTTCGTATCCGATCATCAGACTGTTTAATGATCCGCCCCTTCACACACTGTGGTAGATAAAGTGGTATCCCTAGCAACCATATTCTACTCAAGGCCCCAGTGTTGAGATCGCGTGATTTGACCACATCTTTCTGATCACATCGTCCGCGATCTAACAGCAGCGTCTTTGCGATCTAACTATTGGGCACCCCTGGCATAGATTAATACCTAGTTGTCTACTTAAAAAAAAAAAAAAATGTATATATATATATATATATATATATATATATATATATATATATATAGTTTTGACAGGTAAATAAAAAAAACAAAGCTCTACTTCTGTTTAAATTGAGTAATAGCAAAAATGCTAAAAATTCTCCAGCATCTTGGGCAAGATTTTCTCTGTAAGTCCTGGTAGTAAAGGGGTTAAACTAGAAATAGCTGCAACTACTTTAGTAACAGTTTCCCAAATCTCTTTATTAACAAAAAGGGAGAGGAAACATAGATTTAAATTTGGTAGATAGAACGAAAGAAATACCTGGATTCTGCCATTTCTTACAAAAAAATTCATGAATTGAATCAGGCATTGGAAAAGAGGAAGGCTGCTTAGTAGCTGCCTTAAACATTTTATCAATCCTCTCAACAGGTTGCTTGAATGTAGCAGGAAAAACCTCTACATCTAAAACAATTAAAACTTCCCACAATAAGGCATGAATATGTTCAAGCCTGAAATTAAAGGACACATCTTCTGCCACAACAGCAGGGTCCTGAGATTTAGAGAGACTATCATTAATGGGTAATTTAGAGGAGCAGCTCTTAAAGGAAGTCCCTGATGAGGTAAAGGCCAAAGAAGGACTTCCTTCACATCCTTGCAAATGTCTGTGCCTAACAGCTGGGGCAAGCAAGCTAAAACGTCACTAATAGAGTGAATATAATCCTTAAGTTTTGGAGAAAGTTCAGATGAACTCTCCTGGAAGCAACTCTAATAAGGTAAAAACCCTTGCACATTCTGAAGGACAGTAAAATCCGGTTTAGAATTAGCAATAGACTCAGCACGAAAGCTGATCAGGGGGACACAAATGGGAATCCTTACAAAGCAAACACAAACTAGAAGAGGTTACAGTAACATAGGATCTCCCTTCTAGATGATCAGCTGACGGACGAGAGGTCTGAGCTGCACCAGTTTGCTTCATGGTACCAGTAAGGAAATAGGCAGTAAAAAGCACACAAAGAGGCCTATGTATCAAAGGTCTTGCGGACCTTATCCGACAGTGGACCTCCGTATCATCCGATCTGGGCAGAAGAGGTCCTCCATCCAGCAGAAGTCTTCATCCAAGCTGCACGTTCAATCCGATTGGCTGATTGAATCAGCCAATAGAATTCTGTTGGCTGATCCAATCAGCCAATCGGATTGAACTTCAATCCGATTGGCTGATTAAATCAACCAATCGGATTTTTCCTACCTTAATTCCGATTGGCTGATAGAATCCTATCAGCCAATCAGAATTCGAGGGACGCCATCTTGAATGACGTCATTTAAAGGACCAGCCATTCGTCGGGTAGTCGTTGGCCGAGAAGGATGTTCCGCGCCGGATGTCTTCAAGATGGAGCCGCTCATTGCCGGAAGGATGAAGATAGAAGATGCCGCTTGGATGAAGACTTCTGAGGATGGAGGACCTCTTCTGCCCCGATCAGATGAAGACTTCTGCCCGGCTGGAGGACCACTTGTGCCCGGATCGGATGAAGAGTTCGGCTTGGCTGGGTGAAGATGGCTCAAGGTAGGGTGATCTTCAATGAGGTAGTGGTAGGTTTATTTAAGGGGGGATCGGGTGGGTTTTAGAGTAGGGGTGTGTGGGTTGTAATGTTGGGGGGGTATTGTATTTCTTTTTTTTTTTTACAGGTAAAAGAGCTGATTATTTTGGGGCAATGCCCCGCAAAAAGCCCTTTTAAGGGCTGGTAAAAGAGCTGATTACTTTGGGGCAATGCCCCGCAAAAGGCCCTTTTAAGGGCTATTTGTAATTTAGTTTAGGGTAGGGAAAATTTATTATTTTGGGGGGCTTTTTTATTTTATTAGGGGGCTTAGATTAGGTGTAATTAGATTAAACTTCTTGTAATATTTTTTTTATTTTTTGTAATTTAGTGTTTGTTTTTGTAATAAAGTTTAGTTTATTTAACTGTATTTTATATTAGATAATTGAAGTTAATTTTTTAAATTAATTTATTGATAGTGTAGTGTTATGTGTATTTGTAACTTAGGTTAGGATTTATTTTACAAGTAATTTTGTAATTATTTTAACTAGGTAGCTAATAAATAGTTATTAACTATTTGATAGCTATTGTACCTAGCTAAAATAAATACAAAGTTACCTGTAAGATAAATATAAATCCTAAAATAGCTACAATGTAATTATTAATTATATTGTAGCTATCTTAGGGTTTATTTTATAGGTAAGTATTTAATTTTATATAGGAATAACATAGGCCTAGATTTAGAGTTTGGCGGTAGCCGTCAAAACCAGCGTTAGAGGCTCCTAACGCTGGTTTTTACCGCCCTCTGGTATTTGGAGTCAGTCAGGAAAGGGTCTAACGCTCACTTTGCAGCCGCGACTTTTCCATACCGCAGATTCCCCTACGCCATTTGCGTATCCTATCTTTTCAATGGGATCTTTCTAACGCCGGAATTTAGAGTCGTGGCTGAAGTGAGCGTTAGAAATCTAACGACAAAACTCCAGCCGCAGAAAAAAGTCAGTAGTTAAGAGCTTTCTGGGCTAACGCCGGTTTATAAAGCTCTTAACTACTGTGCTCTAAAGTACACTAACACCCATAAACTACCTATGTACCCCTAAACCGAGGTCCCCCACATCGCCGCCACTCTAACTACATTTTTAACCCCTAATCTGCCGTCCGCACGCCGCCGCAAGCTACGTTATACTTATTTACCCCTAATCTGCTGCCCCTAACACAGCAGACCCCTATATTATATTAATTAACCCCTAATCTGCCCCCCTCAACGTCGCTGACACCTGCCTACACTTATTAACCCCTAATCCGCCTCACTCCCGCCTCAATAACCCTATAATAAATAGTATTAACCCCTAATCTGCAGACCGGATCTCGCCGCTACTATAATAAATGTATTAACCCCTAAAGCTAAGTCTAACCCTAACACCCCCCTAAGTTAAATATAATTTAAATCTAACGAAATAAATTATTTCTTATTAAATAAATTAATCCTATTTAAAGCTAAATACTTACCTGTAAAATAAATCCTAATATAGCTACAATATAAATTATAATTATATTGTAGCTATTTTAGGATTTATTTTTATTTTACAGGCAACTTTGTATTTATTTTAACTAGGTAAAATAGCTATTAAATAGTTAATAACTATTTAATAGTTACCTAGTTAAAATAATTACAAAAATTACCTGTAAAATAAATCCTAACCTAAGTTAAAATTAAACCTAACACTACACTATCAATGAATTAATTAAATAAAATACCTACAATTATCTACAATTAAACCTAATACTACACTATCAATAAATTAATTAAATACAATACCTACAATTATCTACAATTAAACCTAACACTACACTATCAATAAATTAATTAAATAAAATACCTACAATTATCTACAATTAGACCTAACACTACACTATCAATAAATTAAATAAAATACCTACAATTAAATACAATTAAATAAACTAACTAAAGTACTAAAAATAAAAAAGAACTAAGTTACAAAAAATAAAAAAATATTTACAAACATTAGAAAAATATTACAACAATTTTAAACTAATTACACCTACTCTAAGCCCCCTAATAAAATAACAAAGCCCCCCAAAATAAAAAAATGCCCTACCCTATACTAAATTTAAAAAGTTCAAAGCTCTTTTACCTTACCAGCCCTTAAAAGGGCCCTTTGTGGGGCATGCCCCAAAGAATTCAGCTCTTTTGCCTGTAAAAGAAAAATACAACCCCCCCCCAACATTAAAACCCACCACCTACATACCCCTAATCTAACCCAAACCCCCCTTAAATAAACCTAACACAAAGCCCCTGAAGATCTTCCTACCTTTTCTTCACCACACTGGGTATCACACCGATCCGTCCTGGCTCCGATGTCTTGATCCAAGCCCAAGCGGGGGGCTGTAGAGTGACGTCCATCCTCCGGCTGAAGTCTTGATCCAAGCGGGCAGAAGAGGACATCCGGACCGGCAAACATCTTCATCCAAGCCGCATCTTCTCTGTTCTTCCATCCGATGACGACCGGCTGATCTTCAAGACCTCCAGCGCGGATCCATCCATCTTCACCGACGACTTCCCGACGAATGACGGTTCCTTTAAGGGACGTCATCCAAGATGGCGTCCCTCGAATTCCGATTGGCTGATAGGGTTCTGTCAGCCAATCGGAATTAAGGTAGGAAAATTCTGATTGGCTGATGGAATCAGCCAATCAGATTCAAGTTCAATCCGATTGGCTGATCCGATCAGCCAATCCGATTGAGCTTGCATTCTATTGGCTGATCGGATCAGCCAATCGGATTGAACTTGAATCTGATTGGCTGATTCCATCAGCCAATCAGAATTTTCCTACCTTAATTCCGATTGGCTGATAGAATCCTATCAGCCAATCGGAATTCGACGGACGCCATCTTGGATGACGTCATTTAAAGGAACCGTCATTCGGCGAGTAGGCGTCGGTAGAAGAGGATGGATGCGCGTCGGCTGGAAGATGATGGCTCCGGAAGAAAGAAGATTGAAGATGCCGCTTCATAGAAGACTTCATCCCGATGATGGACTTCTTCAGCGCCCACTTGGATCAAGACTTCAGCCCAATGATGGATTTCTTCAGCCGCCGCTTGGATCCAGACTTCAGCCCGAGGATGGACGTCACTCTTCAGCCCCCGCTTGGGCTTGGATGAAGATTTCCGAGGCTCTTCTGGACAGATCGGGACCCGGTGTGGTGAAGACAAGGTAGGGAGATCTTCAGGGGCTTAGTGATAGGTTTATTTAAGGGGGGTTTGGGTTAGATTAGGGGTATGTGGGTGGTGGGTTGTAATGTTGGCATGCCCCGCAAAGGGCCCTTTTCAGGGCTGGTAAGGTAAAAGAGCTTTTCTATTTTAATTTTAGAATAGGGTAGGGCATTTTTTTATTTTGGGGGGCTTTGTTATTTTATTAGGGGGCTTAGAGTAGGTGTAATTAGTTTAAAATTGTTGTAATATTTTTCTAATGTTTGTAAATATTTTTTTATTTTTTGTAACTTAGTTCTTTTTTATTTTTTGTACTTTAGTTAGTTTATTTAATTGTATTTATTTGTAGGTATTGTATTAAATTAATTTATTGATAGTGAAGTGTTAGGTTTAATTGTAGATAATTGTAGGTAGTTTATTTAATTTATTTATTGATAGTGTAGTGTTAGGTTTAATTGTAACTTAGGTTAGGATTTATTTTACAGGTAATTTTGTAATTATTTTAACTAGGTAACTATTAAATAGTTATTAACTATTTAATAGCTATTGTACCTGGTTAAAATAAATACAAAGTTGCCTGTAAAATAAATATTAATCCTAAAATAGCTACAATATAATTATTATTTATATTGTAGCTATATTAGGGTTTATTTTACAGGTAAGTATTTAG
The DNA here is from genome assembly GCF_027579735.1 of Bombina bombina. Lineage (NCBI taxonomy): Eukaryota > Metazoa > Chordata > Amphibia > Anura > Bombinatoridae > Bombina > Bombina bombina. Next base: position 637,057,316 of record NC_069501.1, on the reverse strand, counting down.
ATTTAAATAGGAATAATTTATTTAATAAGAGTTAATTTATTTCGTTAGAATAAAATTATATTTAACTTAGGGGGGTGTTAGGGTTAGGATTAGCTTTAGGGGTTAAAAAATTTATTAGAGTAGCGGTGAGCTCCAGTCGGCAGATTAGGGGTTAATACTTGAAGTTAGGTGTCGGCGATGTTAGGGAGAGCAGATTAGGGGTTAATACTATTTATTATAGGGTTATTTAGGCGGGAGTGAGGCGGATTAGGGGTTAATGCATTTATTATAGTAGCGGTGAGATCCGGTCGGCAGATTAGGGGTTAATAAGTGTAGGTAGGTAGCGGCAACTTTGGGGGCGGCATATTAGGGGTTAATAAATATAATATAGGGGTCGGCGGTGTTAGGGGCAGCAGATTAGGGGTACATAGGTATAATGTAGGTGGCGGCGGTGTACGGAGCGGCAGATTAGGGGTTAATAATAATATGAAGGGGTCAGCGATAGCGGGAGCGGCAGATTATGGGTTAATAAGTGTAAGGTTAGGGGTGTTTAGACTCGGGGTACATGTTAGGGTGTTAGGTGCAGACTTAGGAAGTTTTTCCGCATAGGAAACAATGGGGCTGCGTTAGGAGCTGAACGCTGCTTTTTTGCAGGTTTTAGTTTTTTTTTCAGCTCAAACAGCCCCATTGTTTTCTATGGGGGAATCGTGCACGAGCATGTTTTTGAAGCTGGCTGCGTCCGTAAGCACCGCTGGTATCGAGAGTTGCAGTGGCGTTAAATATGCTCTACGCTCCCTTTTTGGAGCCTAACGCAGCCCTTCTGTGAACTCTAAATACCAGAGGTATTTAAAAAGTGCGGGGGGAAAAAAGCACGCGTAGCTAACGCACCCCTTTGGCCGCAGAACTCTAAATCTAGCCGTTAGTTAATAATAGTAATATTATTTAGATTTATTTAAATAATAATTAAGTTAGGGGGTGTTAGGGTTAGACTTAGGTTTAGGGGGTAATATATTTAATGTAGGTGGCGGTGTAGGGGGGTCAGATTAGGGGTTAATACATTTAATGTAGGTGGCGGCGGTGTAGGGCGGTCAGATTAGGGGTTAATACATTTAATGTAGGTGGTGGCGGGGTCCAGGAGCAGCGGTTTAGGGGTTAAACACTTTATTTAGTGGCGGCGGGGTCCGGGAGCGGCGGTTTAGGGGTTAAACACTTTATTAGGTATTGCGGTGGGGGATTGCGGTTGACAGGTAGATAGACATTGCGCATGCGTTAGTTTTTTTTTTTTGTAGGCATTTTAGGGAGTTACGGTGCTCCCATACTCAGCGCAAGGCCTGCTTCGGCTGCATTTTATGGCGAGGTGAAAATGGAGTAAGTTTTCTCCATTTTCGCCACGTAAGGCCTTGCGCTGGATATTGGATACCAAATTGCACGGGTTTTATATGTTAGTCTATGGGGGAAAAACTACGTCCGCCGGGTGAAATATACGTGGCGCTGTATATAAGATACCAAACCCGCGCAAAAACCAGCGTCGCCGGCTTTTGCGGGCGACGCTGCATATCGGATCGGGCCCCAGGTCCAGATTGAATACACCCAAGGGTAATATGGGAACATATCACTTTCCCCATGACTCAGAATCCAGAAACGTCAGTGCAGCACTGGATGAAAGATGCAAGGGTCTGTTAGGAGTCAAGAAACTCATTGACCTTTAATACAAACACACTAATTACAAGCAAACAGATCACAGGCGAGGATGGTTACATTTAATAGCCATTCAAACCCATTTGTGTCAACTTGTGTGCATGTTATCAGGCCAAAATCACCAGGGTATGTAAACTTTTGATCAGGGTCATTTGGGTAGTTTCTGTTGTCATTATGATTTAAAAAGACCAAACACAGTTGATTGATAATAAATGGCTTCAGCCAAACACTAACCATGAGTGAAAGAAAAGTTTTTGTGTTATTTATATTCTCTGAAAAAAGGCCAAGAAATCATAAATTCTGTCAGGGTATGTAAACTTATGTGCACAACTGTATATATAGAAATATTTATTTATGAATAAATAGAGCATAATCTTCTAAGTGAAGAACATTGGAATGTAAAATAAATTATTCTTATCTGATAATTTTCTTTTCTTCTGGCGGGAAGAGTCCACAGCTGGATTCATTATTTTTGGGAATACAGAACCTGGCCACCAGGAGGAGGCAAAGACACCCCAGCCAAAGGCTTACATACCTCCCCCACTTCCCTCATCCCCCAGTCATTCTGCCAAGGGAACAAGGAAACAGTAGGAGAAATATCAGGGTGAAAAAAAGGTACCAGAAGAACAAAAAATTACTGCCGCCTCATAGACAAAACACGGGCGGGAGCATAATGTATGTTTTTCTTCTTAAACGAGAAGAGTCCACAGCTGCATTCATTACTTTTGGGAAAACAATACCCAAGCTAGAGGACACTGAATGCAAACAATGGGTGGGTACAAAAGGCGGCCCTTTCGAAAGGCACCGCAGCCTGAAATTACCCGACACCCTACAAAAATATAGACGACACGGGTAAAAATTCGAAGCACAGCTAACTGCACATTAGTTACACCAGCAAAGCCAAGCTAGAGACCCCTCAGTCCCACAGTTCGTCGAACACAAACAGCCTCCGAGGAGTCAGCCATGCCACTCTCGACTCCAAAGCAGAGTACCCGGCCAAAAGACAAGGACCGCTACCTGCCCCCAAAAGGGAGAACAGATTCCCAGAGGAATCCAGAGGATCATTCCACACGGCTCAACAAACATAGAACAACCCACGGTTGTCTTACGATAGTAGCGCCCAGGGAGACAAACTCCCTAGAAACACAAGGACCTGATAAAAAAGAAAATCCATACTCAGGGAAACACGTCCCAAAGAGGACTCGAGGGACACTCTCATATCCCTGACACAGTACCATACCATAAGGTACTCCAGAAAACATGAGTTCCCTGTTGCCTCATATCATATTGAAACTTGCAGGCTAGGCAAGTCTAGACAGCAGGAATAGGATAACTATCCCAGCAGTTAACAAAGAGCTCTCCAAGAGAACAGCAAACCGTCTGAACAGGAACTCTCAATGACCAGCTTCCAGGTAGGAAAGCTGACTCAGCCATTGTGGAACCCAAACCACCGAAAAGCTTTTTAAAGCCTGCTAGCACACATTGAATGTGGAAATAGATGTAGCTGGTTTCAAACTGCAAACCTTCCGAATACCGGGCTCCAAGGAGCATCCCCTCCCAGCACCAGACGCCGGTAGAAAAGCGTAGGACAGCAAAAGTCTTTCCACCAAAGGGGAGGACAGACTCTACAAGAAAACGGTCAACACTGCATAGATTAACCGATCCCCGACCTTCCTTCCAGGGTAATGGTCCCAGCCCAAAGGCTAGTCAAAGACCAAAGACAAGAGTCCCAGACCTCTGGAAGAAAAGGATGGATCTACGAGGAGCAAAGCCCACGAGTAGAACTCAGACCGCTACTACAAACGGCATGCTGCCGTGATTCAGGACAGACTTTGTGCTCGGGTAGGACACCCCCTACACTGCTGTCGTCCCTAAAGAGGAACACTTCTCAAGGTAAAAGGGTTCTCAGACCCCCAGCATCTAAATATCAGAATCCAACATTTAACAGGAGCTCATCAGGGTTTAAACCCCCAGCCTCCTGCTGTAGGAACGGTGGGACCAGTTACTACTCCACATCTCCCTTTCCAGCATTCTGAAAACGCAAGAAGAGAAAAAACTCTTACAAGGCAAGAAAACAAGGACCCAGATACTGAGGTTACTCTGAACCAGTAGAGCCCATCCCCCACTCTAGGAGAGAAAGGGACTAAAGCAACGGAAACTACCCTACCATAGAGGCAAAAATCCTCTGCCATATCGCCCAACCCAGTTGAAAGACACCTGGAGTCTTCAAGGAATATCATATGCGCCAGAAAACCAGTAGGGACCTGTCAGAGAGACTTAGAACCTAAGCCACAAGCAGATAGGCATCTCCCATGAGAAACAGAGCCCAGCCTACTCAGAGAGGCACGCAGGACCACAAAACCCTAAGGTGAGATCGAACCGTCCACACCCAATCCAGGGAGAGACCTGGTCCTAGGCCAGAGTTCTCGAAAAATTGAATAGATCGAAAGATATAACTTCCTGAGGAACTCTAAGCTGCCTCCTATGACTAGGAGCGCACCATCAAAAGTCCGTAGACTTGGCGATCTAGTAACAGCCTCAAACCCAAGAGTCTGAAAAAACTCCTGAACAGTTTAAGAATTCGGCACCCAGTGCTCCTGGATCGCAAGGAAAAATCTCATAGACAAGCGTAACCACGTGTTACACACGCTGACAAGGTAACAAACAACACCCGAAGGTGAATGTGAACCCCGGACCTTGCTTGTCATCCCAGAGAGATAGACGTAAGCACCCTCCACGAAGCCCCTAACAGAGCATCAAGGATAAATGTCAACTACCTGACCCCAAAAGGGCGACAGTTTGAAACCGACCTCAGCTCTTCACTGTTAAGCCCCAAGGCTAGGGTTGCAACAAGGACGCAGATAACTCCCGAACTTTGAAGACCATGGTCAGACCAAGGGTATTATATGGAAAAGACAAGAGCCAGATATCCCTGCAGGATCGATCTTCCAAAAACCCTTTAACAGCGTGAAAGCTGGAACCTCGCAGCTCCTCACAGAAGGCAATGAAACCCCTGCTCTCCACCTCTTAGAGTAACGCAACTGAGCAAAGGAAGGAGGACATGCCCGCTCTTCCAGACCAGAAGACCCACCCAAGGCAGGAAGGAAGACTCCGCCACCGCAATAAAATGTTTATTAGGCTAAAGAGTCAGCATTCGGAATAACCTCAAGTGAAGACGCAAATCGTTCACCACTCGGAACATAGGACACTTATATCTCCCAACTCCAAAGGAATGGAAACTACGGTTCTGAGTCCCCAGGGACCTGAAAGAACCATGATGATGTCTGAAAAGACAGATCCGTATCCAAGGCAAGTAGCCAGAAAAGCCAACCTTAGATCGGCACACACAACCCTCCATTCAGAGGCATTGTATCTACACACTAGGCCTCTTCGAAACAGTATCCAAGCCCGGAGTCCATATCCATAGGCCAAGTGTCATTCAGAATCCGACAGTAATAAATCAGCACCACGAGGGTGACATGAACCCAAGTAACAGCAGAAAAGCGTCCGACTAGTACCTGCCTGGTATAAGGACACTCCAGAACTGTCCAAGGTCCAAGAAAATTCGACCCAAAGGATTGATAAATGAACTAGAAAACAATTTTGTTATTCAAAAAGTGTGCAACTTCCGTGGAAGTGCCCACGCAACCACACAATCGCAAGTATCGGTTCCAGAAAAGAACGTTTTAAAAAAACGGAAATCTAATAGACATGAGCTTAAGTAAATCAAAATAAACACATCCATCCAGATCAAAAATAAAAGAAAGGCAGCCTTATTGGGTGAACGCCCAAGGTGAATGAGAACACCAACGGGTCCAGCCGATCAGAGGCCCCATTCACCCAAGCTCAAAACTGGAACCGAAACATAAAGAAAAAATAAAACGGAGACACTAAGGAGATTGGCATCATCCCCAAATGTTGCATCCAATTTGCCATCCAGCATCTAAGGCCTCGGATCCCTCGGCCCACTAGCACTCCGATCCTCTAACATTGCCAAAACGTGCCTTAAAAGAACACAAAGACGTGCCAGCCTATAACGGAAGGCAAAATCATCTCTCGTTGGACCTACGAAAGACCCTGACCCTGAGGTTGGGGCCCCGAAGCCTCAGAGGCCAATGCTTCCCCAGGAGACCAAACTGAATGCCCGACGGGCCCTGCTTAACAGAACACGGACAGTATTTTAGAAATATTTCACTTGGGAGATATATATGAGACAGCGCCATAGATATGGCCATGCTGAACCGTGCCGTAACCTCTGGAGGAAACAAGCCACCCTCAAGAGAGGGAGTAAAGGCCATAGGGACACCTGCTTGCATAGCCGAGAAAGGGTCTGGGGCACGCGCATCACAGGACATGGAAACCTCGGAGGTGGATGGCTCAAGGCACTCTAAGCGCCCTTGTTTCAGTAGAAGAGAGTACTCTAGAACGGCGATCGGAACATAACTGATGGGCATTGATTACCTGGGCCATTTCATATTCATCACAAGACTTATTCTCCGTATCAGAGACATCCGTGTCTAAAATATCAGAATCCTCCATAATCTTGGGATTACAAAAATGACAAAAAAAAACTAACACCCTTTTTACACCCCCAGTGGCTGGGGCCCTCACCACCTCCTGTGAACCAGACAACCCACGAGCTAGACTCTCTGTCGCACACAGCATACGGAAGTGAGAAATAAATGTAACCGCACCCGTCACAAGGTGCACCGTGCCAGTCACAAAAAAGGTGCGCAATCTCGAGAGATTGCATCATTAAGATAAGGCTGTTATGTTCCATAAAAGCCGTGAGCCTAGGTATTGATAAACATTAGATAGAGATAGAACAATATAACAAACACGATTACAGTCCCCCCTTTTCAATAACCCCCCCCTCAGGAGATAGTAACCCATGATTTCTTATTAAGATAAAAGGAGTCCCACTGGGACCCTACCTTATTTCGTTAACATTACATTCACATATCGAAATAAAATTAAACGATCTTACCGGAATCTACGCCGTGGAACAGGAATACGGCCTTTCAAGTGTGACAGATAGCCTCGCTTCTGACACAGACTTGAGTGAATAAAGGTAGGCAGCGAAACTCGTCAACGCCGATTACCAAGGAACTGTTAAAATGAGTCGGGATGGTTTTGCAGGAAAACTCTCCCTGCATCTCCAGACTCTTAACTTTCATCCATGCTCTCACTGAGAGGCTAACAGGATTACTTAAAACTCCAGTCCCATAGCGAAGAGTACTACCCTCTATAAGAGACTATCTCGAACTTCTGACACTTCTCTGCCAACCTCCTGTGACGAAAGGCAAAGAATGACTGGGGGATGAGGGAAGTGGGGGAGGTATTTAAGACTTTGGCTGGGGTGTCTTTGCCTCCTCCTAGTGGCCAGGTTCTGTATCCCCAAAAGTAATGAATGCAGCTATGGACTCTTCCCGTTTAAGAAGAAAATTAATATTTCATGTTGGGCTAGCGCACTTGAGAAAATACGATCGGGTCTGTGTGTGAGTAAGGGTGCTAGGTTTTCCCCCCACTTTTCATGCCCCATTGAAGTCTAAGGGGGAATATATAAACGTGGTTGTAATATTCCCAAGTTCAGCTTTTTGCACATATTGGGTTAGCATGCAAATAAAACCTGTTTACTTTCAACTTGTAATGCGGGCGCTACTCTACGTGCGCAAAAAGCTTACTTCTAGCAGAGTTAATGCATGAGTGGGATCGCAAACTACGTCTTCACTTGTAATCTAGCACTATGTCTTTACAAACACACATTCATTACTTACAATTGAACTATTAAGAACTTTTTTTCTCTCTCAAATTAAGAAGCAGATAAAATGTGTATCAGGCAAATGGCTGCTAATTAAACTCTAACAGCAAAACTGGGAGTTAAAGAATAACAAATGTTTCCAAGCCACTTTCTGTGAAATGAGCAAGCGATTTACAGTCTGCAATGTCTCATAAGGATACAGAAAACACCTGACATTCAGCATTTGTCAGACAGAAGTTATGCTTCTGTACCATAACATTTGTAACACAGATTTTATATGACAAAATTCCTAGAGCTGTCAGCAAGCAGAGGGATTTCACTGCACAGAAATATACGAGTTTACATAAAAAAATAAAGATGGAAAATCAGGAATAGGGAAATAAGACATAATGGTCCCTAAGGATTATGTTTCTAGCATTTCTTATCCACTTATTTATATGCAGCTGGTTTGAGGAAAGCGTTAGGTTTTTGCTTCCTATGGAGGAGAAAGGACCATCCCACTGGGGTAACAAACAAAAAGTAATGAAGAAACTCAACACTGTAATATCATTTTACCTCTTTGTTTATTAACATATTTACAGACCTCTCTGGAAAGCTGTCTCTTTGGCACAACACTGCTTGCATAAATTAAACCGACTTGCTGACCACATAACATTGTGATGAGTACACCAGTTCTATCTATTCATGGTTTTGGGTTTGTTAGAGATCAGAAAATAATGGGAATGCTGCTAATGTACAAAATAGATATACTTATTTTTTTTTTCTTCCAAAAACTAACATTGCTAAGGCAGAACAAAATACTATTACTCCCAAAAACCTTTTTAATTAATTACTGTTCATTAACTTGTACCTATTCATGTAACTTTAAAGGAATAGTAAATACTTTG